>NC_135537.1:176554989-176907617 GCF_045843805.1 Urocitellus parryii | reverse complement strand
AGAATGTGGGCGGAGCCTGCGGACGACCGCTCCAACACCCCTGCAGCTTCCTCCCATGCAGCTTCTGAGCCACGTCTTGGTGCTGAGAGGGGGTAGGGCACTGCCCATGCCAGGGGTGACCTCGGGGCCCTCATGCTGCACCAGGCCTGGGCTGAAAGCTGGCTGGGGCTTCCCTCATTGCTCCAGCCTGGGGCGCCTCACGGGCTCAGCCGGGAGCCCCAGCGATCTGTGCTTCTCACCTGAGTCAGACCAGCAGGAGAGGCCAGAGGGACCCAGAGTTAAAGGACGGACTGGCCCCTAAATAGGGGAAGGATCTGCTTTCTCTTCTCATCCTGTAGCACACCCACATGCCCACACGCATGCACACACACACACACACACACACACACACGCATGCATGCAAGGGCCTCTGGTCATGGAGTTCTATTGGCCTGTTTTCCTGGGGCAGCTCCTAACATTCCTGTTGCTCTGGTGTGGCCACAAATACTGCCACCTCCTCGTTCGATTGCTGATGTGCATGGCCACCTACCAAAGGGAGCTAGAGAGAGAGGGGCAGGAGGAGCTCCTAGGGAGATATCTCTGGAAACGGAAGCATCAGTCTTACCTGCTTTGTTCTTTGTTCAGATCCTGGGCCCTGGACAGGGGCCCTCAGGGAGAGGCCAGCAAAGATTGCTATATGCCTCCAACTCAAATGAGGATGGCACTTGTGTCAGACCCAAGGACATGAATCACATGACTCTGATTTGAAACCTTAGTGTGGCACAAACTTCTGGGCAAGGTAAATGATCATCTGCTATTATAAATCACTAAACATTTCTTATCAAGGTATCTGTGCAGCTGCCACACATTTATCTGTGTCACTGGATCAGGCTTAGAATGTAAGTACCTGATGGGGGAAATTCTTTTCAGCATGGATGTCAGCTCTGTAGCTCAGAGTTAGCAGCTGCAAGCTAGATGGTAGTGTTAAGAAGGATTCTGAGGCTATATCCAGGTCCCAATCAGAATATGATGAATCACATCTGCTGGGGGCATGGGACAAGGGTCAGCATCTCTGCCTGCTATTTGCCGTTCTTGTCCAGTAGGTACCAGGCATCTCAGTCTCTGTTTGTGCATGGTCCTGCCACAGAGCTGTGCTTGGTGGACATTCATGTGTGACATCAGGAACACTCTGCAAGGTCTCTTACTGCAAAGAGGGCGCTGTGGGCTGCCTGACCTTGGGAAGAAAATTGGACAAGTCTGGGACCCAGAGATAGTCTGGTTGGGCAAGATGCCTCCTCAGATTAGCGTCAGCTCTTAGAGAAACGGTCTGCCCCCGCTCGGTGCCAAGCCCAGCTGTGACGCGTCCAACGCTGATACCTTGACATCCTGCCCGTCCCTACCCCGACTCCCGACTCCCAGGCCTTGGCATGTGGCCCCCAAGGCAGGAGAGCAGGGAAGCTGGTGCCCAGAGTCCTCCACTCAGCCTGTCTTGAAAGAATTCCTCCCAGGGACAAAGAGGCAGTGACACATGGCATCTTGGCTGAGAGTCGGAGGCTGGTACTTCTGCGGCAGGTGTGGCTCTGAGGTCTGTGGGGTCACCGCCAGCTCCAGGCAGGAAGCTGTTGTAGGGATCCAAGGAAGTATTTGCATGCAGCCCATCTGTCCAAGTGAGGAGAGCCCCCTCCCGCACCTGGTAAGGTCACAAAGCCCAGGGTGGCAGAAGCCCAGTCTGAATAGCTTCCTCTCTCTCCTTCCACTCAACCGCTTGTGTGTGGCCCTGTCCCCGTCCTCCTTCATATCACCCTGCCCTCACAGTGGATCTGAAAGGGGGTGGTTCTCCACGCCGGCTCCACTGTTACAGGTCAGAGGCTGCAAGAGATGGATATCAGGATGGAGACCACGGGGGACTGACCTCAGGACCCCTTGCTGAAGCCACAGTTCCCAGTGCTCACGACCCTCACAATCGTGTTTGCACATAGCCTGGGCCCCCCTCCCATGAACTTCACAGTACCTCTAATACCTAACACGATCCAAACATGCAGCTAGGGCTATTCTGAATTGTTTGGAGGATAATGGCAAGAAACCGTATCTTTTGTGTTTAGTACAGACACAATTTAAAAAAAAAATTGTCATCCACGTCTTGAAACTACTAGACGTGGAACCTGTGATTACAAAGAGCCGGCAGTTCCAATATCTGTAAAGCTTGTTCATCTAGGACCCGAGGACAGGGCCAGCTTTGGGGGAGTGGCAACCAAGTCACTGGGCTCAGCTCTCATGTGGCAAAACCGCAGGTTGGGCTGCATGATAGATCTGTGACTGGACCATGGCGAATGCCGTGATGGCCCAGGAAGCCCCGCAGTGGCTGCGGTATGAGGCTGAGGAGCCGAGCCCCACTCAGCTAATGATGGCCGTGAATGCACGAACTGTGTCTGCAGATCTGGCGGAGGTTAATCCTACAGTCCTCCGCGCTCTCCCCTTAGACTTTGTCTTAATACAGTTTTAAATGATGTCAAAATTAGCTCATCTAAATTCTGCCCAGATCTCTGGCTCAGGAATGGAGGTTTAAATGGCTTCAGAGTCCAACAAGGAAGCGTGTTCCTGTTTGGGGGCAGCTGGGAGGGACAGAGAAGCGCTTCCGCTAGGAGACTGGGGGTGTCCCTTATGAATGCTGGTTGTGGGCACCTTCTCTGGACCCAAGCTGCACCCTGAGCTGCTCCAGAGCACGCCTGGTGAACAGCCCCCTTCTCTGCGTGCTTGTCCCCGTCCTGCCTGTCTTCCCCCTGCTCCGAGGCCTTGGAACAGCCAGACATCTCACTCTTGTCATCTGTTTGAGCTGCTCCAGGAGCAACCCACAGACCCAGCGACGCTGACATTTGCTGTCTCTGGGCTCGGTCAGTTCACAGAAAGCAGGAGCTGAGAGGAGGGGCCAGTGCCTGCTTAGGTGACACAGGACCACCCTGCAGAGGTGGGAGGTGGACCAGGGGAGGGCAGGCAGCCTGGAAGGGACAGGTCATCAAGGTGGCTCCCACATGGACAGCTGCAGCTCCATCCCATGGGGGTCCCTGGAGACCTGGAAACAGAAGCCTCCGGTCCCAGCGGAGGAGGCGGGAGCTGGGGTGGTGACGACGCTTAGCTGCTGGTGAGGCTGCCCTGGAGCAGGGTTCCTCCCTGGCTCCTGAAAAGCCATGAGGCCACAGATTCCAAGGGTACCAGTGACAGCACCTCCTTGTCCTCCCCATGGGCTCGAAGAGAAGCAGAGGATGGGCAGCAGATGGCCACCAGGCTCTCTGCTCCGTCCCAGTTGTCCCTGCGTCCTCCTGCGCTCTCCGTCCTGCCAACACCTGGACCACAGAAGGCCCTGCTGGCTCTGCGGCAATAATAGGCTTCTAGAAACGTCTTGGAAGTCCTCAAATCCATGACCAAAGTGCAAGTTCCCTGGGGCTGGAGACAATTAGAGGTGATTACAAAAGGGCCTCCACGTCCGCCTTTTCTGGCAGCAGATGTTCCTGTCATGTGGTCTGAAGAAGTCCAGATGTGTTTGCTCAGGATGCGGAGCTGGGGCCTCCCAGGGGTGGGCATGAAAGAGCAGCATCCCGACAGCAGCTGGTATTCAAACGAGGCTGGTGCAAACCGGGCCTGGGGCAGGAGGCCTTTCCAACCACCGGGTAGGCTGGATGTTTCCATGGAGAAGGAGCCAGAGCTGGGTGTAGCCCCACAAAGAGACAGGGGCAGCCACAGACCTCTGGGCCCGGGGGTGGTGCTCAATTGCCGGAGTTCTGTGTCCAGGACCAGAGGGTGGCCTTGGATTCTGAGACGGAGCTTCTCATGGGGTGCACTAGATGGGGAGCCCCCTTCTTATCGTCAGCTGCATCTGTGACACAGCACACCACCGTGCAAATGTACATCCATGATGGAAGGAAGGAAGGGAAGGAGGAGGGAGGGAGAGGAGGAGGGAGGGAGAGGAGGAGGGAGGGAGGGAGGGAGGCAGATATACACGCTGACAATCAAGACAGCAAGGCTCATCCTGGCCTCGGAGGTGGACCATGTGAGGATACCAGGGACAGGGGAGGCGAGGGAAGGAAGTGACATTTCCCCACACCTGTTTCTCCATCTCAGTGAACTGCAGGCACCCTCCTAGCCCTCGAGCTGAAACCCAGGACTCCTCCTCGGCTCCTCTCTTCCTCCTGTACCCTCAGCCTGCAGGCCCTACTTTCAAAATGGATCCAGGCACTGGGCACCCTGGCCACCTTCTCCATTGCCACCATGGTCCGTGCTACCCGCTGCGCTGCCTGGGTGCCAGTGGATGTCCCGGGCAGCCTCCCTCACCCCGCCCCCCGCCCAGCTCTAAGGTCTCTTCTCTTCACTGGACGCTTTACCTTGGCACTGGCCCCCTGGCTGCAGGCCCTGTCCTTCTCTTCCTCCCTAGCAGACTGCAAGTCCCCTGAGCCTGAGAACGTGTCTCTTTGGGCCTCTCATGCTCCCCGGGGCCCTCTGGAGCCTGGCACAGGGCCAGTGAGTGTGTGCTGGGTTGATCAGAGCTGAGGAGTCAAGATTCCAAAGGTGTCACCCGCACGAGTCCCTCTTGTCCCCTCACTCAAGGTCTTCTAACAGTTCCTAATGCTGACCCCCAGAGAGAGGGAGAAAGGAGCAGCCTCAGCCCACAGAAGAAATGCTCAGTGGTGACAAGCCACGCAAGGGAGGGGACATGGCCACGTCGCTGCCTTCTTCTGTTCTCTTGGGATCTGGCCCAGTGTGGGTGCTCGGGACACATCTGTGGAGTTCAAGTGAAAGACCAGTGTCCCCTCCTCAGAGGCCAGGCTGTCTTCTCCCTCCTCCATGTTCCCTTTAGTCCCCAAACTGTTCTCAGGTGACCCTACTTACAGCATGACTCCTTTGAACAGCAGTGGGACTGTATTCCTCATATCCCAAGGTTGACGTGGCATCTTCAAGTCCAGATTATGGGCACAGGGCAGCTGCTCAACAATGTCCAGTGATGGAGGAATGGAGAGGAAAAACGCTGGGATGGCGAACTCCAGTGAAGGCCGGGGCCAATGTCCCAGCTGGCCACACCCACCTCCCAGCTGGCCACACCCACCTCCCAGCTGGCCACACCCACTTCTCAGATGGCCACACCCACATCCCAGATGGCCACACCTACTTCCCAGCTGCCACACCCACCTCCCAGATGGCCACACCCACCTCCCAGCTGGCCACACCCACCTCCCAGCTGACCACACCCACTTCTCAGATGGCCACACCCACATCCCAGCTGGCCACACCCACCTCCCAGCTGACCACACCCACTTCTCAGATGGCCACACCCACATCCCAGCTGGCCACACCCACCTCCCAGATGGCCACACCCACTTCTCAGATGGCCACACCCACCTCCCAGCTGGCCACACCCACCTGTTTCCTATAGGATTGGATGATCCCCGGGAAAGATCTGTCCAGCCTGGGATGGCAGCAGAGATAGGTGACGGGAAGATCAGAGCCCATGCAGAACTGGGGGCAGCTGCTGAGAACCAGCAGGGCACAGACATGCCAGAGACATCCAGAAAGGCGGCCCTGGCGGGTCCCATGCAGCCAGAGCCCTAACTCCGCTCAGTTGCAATCGGTGTTTATGGGCCCATAATCACATGGAAACTGAACGTTTCTCGTGAGAATCATCTGTCAAAAATGCGAGGTGTCCAGGCCCAGGGCTGGGGGGCTGGGTTATAAACAGCAAGCTCCGCTCCGGCTCTGCTCCATCTCCCGGGGCGCGTGGGTCATTTTTCAACCCAGCACTAATCCGAGGAACTCGGTCTTCAATCAGACACTGTGTCTAACAGGCTGGGTATTGGGGATACTGATTGTCCCCTGTGGGATCAGGGAGGTGAGAGTGATCACAGGAGATGAATCTGTGAGCCACAATCACCTTCCTACATACACCCAGCAGCTCCCAGGCCACCTGCACCCTAGATCTGACCCAGCAGCTGCCGTGCCCTGAGCCAGACACCACAGCCTGCAGTGGCCATAGCGCCCTGGGCCGAAGGACCTGCAACAGAACCACTTCTTTTAAAAAAACGTTTTTCCTAATTACAAAGGAGCTATGTGCAATAAAAACCTAGTGGGAAAAAAATGAAAAACACAAGGAAAAGAAAAATTGCCCATAATTCCATCACCGAGAAGAAAGCGCTAGCATTTTTGACACATAGATTTCCAGGCTTCTTCCTCTCCCCACCCAATATTTTTTCTTTATTAAATATGCAATAGTGCACTGTATCCTCCTCAGCCCCCACCGTTAACTGTGACATTCTGATCACTGTCACACTGCTGTCTTTCCTACAGCCCAATTAAAAAAAAAAAATGTAGTTGTAGATGGACAGCGTGCCTTTATTTTATTTATTTATTAGGTGGTGCTAAGGATTGAACCCAGTGCCTCATACATGCTAGGCAAGTGCTCTGCCACTGAGCCCCAGCCACAGCCCCTACAGCCCAATTTTTAATTGTTAGTAGCCACATTTATTTTCTCCGTCAGTCTCTTCTGTGGAACCATTGGTTTGTTGCCATTTCTCCAGTTGCATCCAAGACACTGTGAAGGATATATTGTATCTAGATCTTTGTGCAAATAGGATCCTTTCCTCCAGATACATTTGCAGGAGTGAAATTGTGCCGGGTCAAAGAATATGGATATTTTTTAAAGTCTTTGGGTACTTCCTAGCCTGTCTCTCGTGTTTCATGTTCTTAGAGAGAGCCAAATATTTTTGGACTCCTTTTAACGAGTAGCCACACTAGAGTAATAGCCGTGGAAGGAAAATAACTTATTGTTTGTGACAGACACGGAGGGGCCAGTTCATCTCTCCGTTCGCACTGGCTGTTTTCAGGATCATAGCTCATCTCCCCGGCTGCGTGCAGCGGATCTGGAGACAGGGACAGGAGAGCAGCGATTTCTCTTGGAAAGCAAACTCTGGGGCCCCGAAACTCCTTCCCTCTTTGTCGGATCTCTGAATGGCACCATGGTACCTGCTCTTTGCTGTCCGTGACTTTGCCCCTTGGACACAGTGACTTGATTGGGTGGCCTGGGGTGGGGGAGTCTGGTCGGGCAAGAGCGTGGGGAAGACAGGTGGCTTAACCTGGAAGAGCCATGAGGACGGGCAGAGAGTGGTCAGAGGAGGGATTACCGGGAGTTCCTGGGGCTGGAGGGAGCGGGCAACGCTCTTTTCCGTTGCCACACGAAAGCATGTGTGTCACGAGGGCTGCTGAAAGCTCAGCTCTGGTCCCAGTGGCTCATTTAAATGTGCCTGGAAGCCAGGGGGTGTGGAGCAGGCCAGAGTCGCTAACCTCCCACCCCGTGTTTATTGCCGTGGACCCCGTCCTTGTACACACTCACGTGGAGGGTCCCTGAGCCCCCACGCAGAAGTTCCCCTGGAGGCACCCAGGGACAGGACAGACTTTGGAAAAGTCATGAATAGGAACAAAATTTTCTTTGGGGTCCCCCAACCTCTCTGGCAGTGCTCTTCTCCCTTCCTGGACCCCCCACCTGCAACAGGGGTACGACATCCACCACCTGCTGCATTTGCCCTCCAGCAAGGAGAAAAGAACATGGGCCTGCTGGCCACAGAGACCTGCACCCCGAACCCCAGCCCCTCCTCCACTGTGCAATCTCAGGGAAGTTCCTAAACCTCTCTGAGCCTCTGTTTGCTCATCTGTGTAACAGAACCAATCTGCTCACCTCATTTCTTGGTTTAGGTGTAAAGGAGAATGAGGACACAAGTGCCCGGCACATGCCTTGGCACCTAACGGACACCTCGGATGGTGCTTTCTGTTTTTCCTGTCTGCAGCTCCAGGGCGGCTGCTCCCAGCAGGACTGCAAACTCTACATTGCGGCCCTGGCTGGTCACTTTGGAAAAGATCCCATCTCCTATTTAATACTAGTGACCCGCCAGGAGCTTATCTTAGGTAAACCATCGTGGGTTTAGCTGCCAAATTGTCCTTGACAACATTGTTCACAACACTGAGAAACAGATGCAATCTCAATATCAAGCTATTGAGGACAAATAAAACATAAAATATCCATATAATAAAAGACCACTGGTGTGAATTTTAGTCCGTGAGGCCCAAAAACAAAACCAGAAACCCCAGGGTGGGTATCCCCTTGCATTTCCTTATTTCATATGTTGCTGAACATTTTTCTTTTTTCCTTTTGGTACCGGGGATTGAACCCTGGCATTATTTTGACACTCACTGCCTGCCATGTGACACGTACATCTTTACATGTGATGATGTAAGTTTCTTCTTATGGGCGTCTGAACGCTTCTTGCACTGGCTTCCTGTCTGTGAACTGTGCTGGGGATGTTTTCACCCCAACACTCTCTTGTCTTTTGACCTAGGGTCCCCTGTCCTTATTTCCCTTCACACTAAAGTTTTAATTATTGGGGACTGGATTAATCAATTCCTTCTGGATTTTGTTTCCCACTTGGAAAACTACTTTCCAACTCTGCTGTTATAAATATATTTACACATCTTTCTCCCATACCTTTATGATTATTTTTTTGCTTCATTTTTTTTTTAGACATTTCAATCCTCTCACCACCTGGAGTGCTTTGGAACGAGGATTCAGGTGGGAATCCAATTTTATTTATTTTTTTTTCCAAAGAATGAGTCAGTTACCCCAAGCCACTTATTGGATAATCCCCTTTTCAGACAAATCCTTTCCATAAGTCCTTTACTGAGGGGGTCAGAGAGCCCTTTGAGAACCTGATGAGAGCTGTGTACCTTCTCCCCAGGGGAAAAACAGGTTCATAGAATAAACTCTGGATTTCACCAGCAGCCTCCCCCGGGCCCTTGGACCTTCCAAAGCCCATTCAGCAACCCCCAGGGTCCATAAGCTCCCGATTAATCCCCTTCGCTTTATGCGGAAGAAGCAGGGAGCTCGTGGGCTTCGACACAGGCCAGGGAAGAATCACGTGGTGACGGAGAAGGACCTAAAAATGTTCCCAGAACGTCCTGAGGCAGAGACTCCCTGGCTGGCCCGGTCCCGGGACCTGGCAGCTCAGCATCCACCCGTTGGCCCCTGACCCAGAGCATCCACAGACACACCCACCGGCCACGGGTGCCCCTGGGGGTTCCAGAGTTCAAACAGCTGTCCTGGAGCAGGTTCACGGATGGGACACGCAGGTGCCTGGCTCCCTGTGGCCCGGTTCCCCTCAACTTGACCCCAGAGCCTCAGCCCATTTGGGATCTGCCTTTCCCCGGGTTCTGGATGCTGCCGCAGAGACCTAGGATCCGGCACACTCCACCTTGTCTCCCGTCCAACCTGCTCGGCTCCCCTCTGCTGAGGTCCAGGGCTGGTCTTCTGGCCTCTGGCTCCTGGGCATTCAGGCTTGAGCCCACTGGCCCCGTTGCCCTCTGGTCCTCTGCATCCAGGGCAGCAGCTCCGGCCTGGCCTCCGAGCTTGTCTGGACGGGACCTCCCTCTGCCGTGATCCTGTGGTGCAGTTCCCTCCTCTGGCTCAGAGGATTCTCAAAATCCTCACCTGGGAACTTGTTGGAAATGCACATTCTCAGGCTAACCCTGGAACTTCTGATCCAGAAACCTTGACTCAGGGGCCCGGAAACAAGCTAGATCAGGGAAAGCCAGCGGTATCCCTTGCAGGACAAAATGAAAATGTGGGGCCCCTTGTTCTAATTGTATTAAGAGTTTACAGTATGGTGGCAACCCACCGTTCACCCTCGTAAGTGCAGGGTCTTTCTGAGTGCGGGACCTGTGCAACTGCACCGGTTGCTCTCCTGTGATGTTGCCCTTGGCCCTGGAGAGACAGATGCGTGCTCTGGTTGGGAATCACTGCTCCAGCCAGCACTGCTGCCCACATCCAGGCCTTTCTCATTTGGCTCCCTAAACAACGCTCTGCCTCACAGGGATCATCTTCTCATGGCCCTAGTGTCCGTAAGCCCAGGCTGCCCACCATGCGGACCCCAGCCCCACTGAGAGTCTCTCCTCCAGGACCCCCCTCCTGATGGTGGTCCCTGTTTGGACAAATATTAACACCCTGTTTAGCATCTCTGTGGCTAACTAGTAAAGGCTTATTCTGAACCTAGATGGAAAAATCAAGGAGGCCCCACCTGACCTTGGTGACGGCCACTTGTCTGCCACCTGGCTTGCAGCGGCCCCTTGCTCGTCCTGGGAGAACCGGGCACCTGCAGGATGGTGCAGCTGTGGGCTGAACCTCTCCTGGTCCCCTCTCTCAGGAAGCTCCATCCTGTCAGATGCCCAGAGGTGACATCTGTTCCCAGCCCAGAGCCTCTGCCACCCCTGAGGGTCCACAGCCTCAGGGCTCACTTCGAGGTCTGACCCCAGGAAACCTCCTGTCCAGCCTCTGTTGCTCTCTGTTCTCCTGGACCTCGAAACAGGGGTCTGAACACCTCAGACACTATCCACCTCAGTGGAGGAGGAGAAGGCAGTGCCCTGCCGCCCAGGGACTCTGTCCAGTGCCCTGCACCCCTGCCCTCTGTGCCCAGAAATCGACCTCATTCCAGCAGATGTTAATTGAGCATCCACTAAGCTCCAGTCACTGTGCAGGGAACCACGGGTCATGGGCTGTAAAACCCAGGCCCTCCCCGGAGCAGCCCACCGTCTAGTTCCTGGAGACCAGGCCCAGGCTCCGGCCAGCTCAGAGCCAACTGCTGAACTTTTAGGAAGATTGTGAGCCTGTTGCTAAAGCTTTAGTAGCTTGACATAGCCATCATCGGAATATTTATGCCACGAAACTGGCAGATGCCACCGATCAGGCTTTGGGGGGTAAGGTCACTCTGGTCCCTGTTTCTTTGACCCCTGTTTTGGTGTCCCCGTGTAGGGTAACAATAGCCCTCCTCGGCAGAGTAGTAAGGAAGAAACAGAGTCACCGGCTACTCCTCCCGTCTCAACGTAACAATATTATACAGAGACCTCCACCAGCAGGACCACCGTGTGGCAGGAGAAGACCAGGGCTCTGCTTGGGGAGCAGGGCAGCTGTCTGGCGACCATGTGACCATGCGGACCAGGTAGGCCAGAAAGGGAGCCGCCGTCCAGCTGGCGAGAAGGTGCTCAAGGCAGGCAGCACAGAGGGGCTGACGGGGGTCCGGGGAATGCAGGGGAAGAGCTCTGTCCAGTACCAGCTTGTGCAATAGTCCCCTGGCCCAAAGAAGGCATAGTGTCCCAAGAGTCAGTTGCTGGCCCACAGAGCACTAGAGAGGAGGCTGCCAACCCCCAGCACCAAGCCTTCAGTACCAGGAGCTCCAGTGAGTGCATGACCCGTTCTTCCTGAGGCCCCCTGAGCTGGCCCTCACTACCCGGTTCCCTCCCGCACCTTCAAGCTAAGAGCTGCCAAGGTTGCAGGGCACACTCACTTCCTCTTTGCACTCACACTTCTCCTTCTCCAAGGCTGGGAGGGAGCCTTAGAGGGAGGGAGACACCTGGGGAATGACTGAAAAGACAAATCCTGAGAGATACTGCCACCAGTCCCCTCCCTTCCTCCCCCCTGTACCCCCAACCTGCCCTCGCTACAAGCCCATGCTATTCCTCTCCTGGCCAGCAGGGGTCGCTGCCTCCATGGGCCCCTGGGCGGCTGGCTCCTCCTCCTGCTCAGCCCCCTCCCAGCTGAGCCTCCTGCCACCCAGGCCACCACTCCCCACCAAGAGCCGTGTCACCTTCAGAGAGACGCCTCCAACTGCAGCCAGCAAGGATGACCGGCAGGCCGCGTGCCAGCCACCAGTTCCCCTTTGCCAGGTAGGGGTCAAGGTCCGCAGATGGAGCCCGGCCATCGCCATCGTCGCGGCTATTAAAAAGCAGGTCTCAATAACATTATGTGATCATCTTTAATGTCACTGTGACCACCACCCGTCGGCTTGGCCTCCCTCCTGCAGCCTGTCATCCTACGAGGCGCCAAGAGCAGGGTGGGTTGAAGTCGGCTTCTTTGCTTCTGCTGGAGGGAGGCGTCCAAGTCAGTGTGTCCCAGTGACCGGCCGTCACCGTCCCTGCATCTGGGCCAGTGGCAGGCAAGGCTAATGGAGCCCAGTTCTCTCCCCACCCCTGCATTCCGATGCGGACGCACAGCCCAGAACTCCTGGGGGTCCTCCCTGGTTCATTCAGAAGGTGAAATGTCAAGATGAGCCTCTCAGGGCCTGGGGACAGTCGTGGAGTCCTCGGCACAGACGCTCAGGACGCGCACAATGACCTGTGCAGCTGACGCTGTGAACCCTGTGCGGAGCCACAGGCCCTTCTATTTGAGGGTCTGGTGTTGGTGACCGGCTAAGTGCACAGAGGCTCTGAAGGACGACAGCTGATCCACAGACCACACAGAGCCACATGTTCTCCGTGGGCTGAGGACAGACAGAACCCAGGACTACCCGGAGCGGAGCTTAGGAACTGCAGCCTCAAGGGAGGAGCAGGGACTTTCAGGTCTGGAGACAGGATTCTGGTCCAAGCCCAGGGAGGCATCACACATGGCCTGGGGCAATGTCGCTGCACCTCAGGTTCCTCCTCTGTAGAGTGGAGGCCGTGGTGTCTGCTGGGCGGCGTGGTGCTGGGAACAGGAACAGCAGCAGTGTATGGAGAACCCCATGCAGCCTGCGCTCCTCAGTCCTGGCTGGGAAGGAGAAGCCAGGCCACCTCCAGGTGCTGTGGGGACTCCGCACGGGCACAGGCCAAGGCTGAGCCAGAGCCTGTGTGCTCCCCAGGGAGCCAGGGCACCAGGGCTGCGGGCTGGGACCATGGTGGAGGGCCTGGCTGTGGGCCACGGCTGACCTGTGGTTGCATGGCACAGATTGATGGGGACCAAAAGGACGCTGTCCAGGAACAGAGCTGGAGTGAGAACAAAACAGAAAGGCGGCCCCAGGAGAGAGGCAGCTGGCGGCCCAGAGGGGCGTTTCATAGAGGGCAGGCTTCAGGGAGCCCAGACGGGTGCACCACCCCAGCTCCAGGGGTGAACCGCCAGGGAAGGGCCCGATGACGGAGCCTCAGCAAGAACAGATACAGAAGGGGACAGTCCCCAGGAACATGGCCTTGGGCAGGGACGTGGACAACCCCAGGAGCTGCAGCAACGGCCACAGTGGTAAAAAGGACCCCGACCCTCTCACCCTCTGACCTCCAATGGCGCCTCCCACTGGACCCCCCCAACTGAAGCCAGGGACAAGGACGCTCCTTAGGAGCCTGGAGCCAGCCCCTGGGAGCAGAGGGTGGGGTGAGGAGGGCGTGAGGGCATCCAGGAGAGCAGCACCGCAGGGAAACACCAGGCAGAGCAAGGTCACAGACGCCTGGAGAAGAGGAAGAGAAACCTTGTTAGAGGGCAGAGGGAGCTTGCGAATAGCCACAACACTGGTTCCCTGAAGGCCACCTCTCCAGCTGAGCGTTCGCACCACCTAGAGCCAATGAGACCCCAAGGGGGGACCTCTGGAAATGATTCACTTCCTGATACAATGAGATGTGGAGTAGAAACTTCCTTTGCCTCTAGCTCTATGTGCTCAAGGTATTTGGAGCTATGGCTGCTATTTTGTGACCATGAGGGGACAACAGTCCACTGGGAACAGCAGAGTACAAAGATGGTAACATTGAGGGTGAGGATATCACTGAGTCTTTGCCCCAGGCTTCCTGTTGAGGAAAAGCTAAGATCCTGGGATTGCAAGCCACCCGCAGTTGGGTCACCTGAGATACAGTAGCAAGTGTCTTCCCCTGAGCAAACGGTCCACCCCAGGACCCTGCAGAGCGCCTAGCCCATAACAAGGGTGCATCAATGTTTGTTGGCGATCAGTCAACAGGGACCCACCCACGGAGTGAGTGACAGGTGTCACGGCACCTGCCTCTCCACCCCTGTCCCCCCGGGAGGAGAAGGTCCACAGCTCGGAGCGTCTTGGGGTGGGCACAGGGAGTGGCGCGGCTGCACACCTACCGATGACTCATGGAGACGCATTTTACCCCTTCACAGGGCGGCGATGTTCCTGTAATAAAGAATTTAATAACCCGCTGTGCCTGTGCGGGGAGAAAGCTCATTTGTTTAATAGACGGCAGTCAGGCTTTGTCATGTTCATTTAGTTTTTAATGACACACAGTTGTGCCAATATTGATTTTAGCTTATAGGGACTCAAAAAAATGTACTGTCTAGATGGATCCAAGATACGACCATTTCATCTTGCCCGCCCTGGAGACCCCCCCCCCAACCCCCGCCTGGGCTTCCAGGGGCCTTGCTAGCTGGGGCTCCTTGTTGGCTCCACCCACCACCCACAGTCCCCAGCCTCCCCTCTGGACCTCCCGATGGAAGGGAGGCTGCGGCTGCTGCAGGAGATGCGACGTCGCCACCTTGAAGGCAGAGCTGGTCTGTGTCAGGGACAGCAGAGAGGATCTTCCAGGCGCCCTTGCAGCAGGAGCGGGGTGTGCGTGTACCCAGGTGTCCACCTGGGCACGAGGTGAAGCAGGCGCCCAGATCAGGGCGAGGCTGGACAGGAGGAGGGGAACTTCGGAGGCCGCCCGTGCCCTCGGGGTTGGCCCCTCTCTTTCACATGACTTACAATGTTGTTTTAGTTTTCACTTTTACCCAGAGGCCGTATAAAAACAGCCAAGGGGATTACGGAGGCGAGCCGAGCCTACCCTCTGTTTTCTAAGCAGTCCATTTAAGCATCAACACATACAGCAGGCCCTAGGTATTTGCAGGCTTGACATTTGTAATCGCAACTATGTGAGGCTTCAGTGATTGGAGACAGGACTGCGGAATGGACTGGAATAATAAAGAGTCGACATTTATTCAGCACATACTATGTGCCGGGCCCAGTCAGTAGGGCTTTACAGCATGATCTCATTTAATCCCGCCTCCGCTCCTTGAAGGCGGGTAGGTTGGCATCTGCATCTCTGTTTTAGAGGAGTCTTCTGCGTGGAGACAGAAAATAGCTGGCCCAGGGTCTCAGGCAGAGAAACTGACCTCAGACCAGCACGGGCCCTTGTTCTCTGCCTTTCCAGGGGTTTGGAATCCACATCGTCTGGAGAGCCGTACGCGGGTGTCTAGCGCCTGTGCCATCCTTTCCTGGGCATGTGAGCCTGCCTGACCAGGCAGCACCTGCTCCTGGGGATGAGTGGCCGGCTGGGGACACGGCTCTGCGCCCAGCCACCACCCCACGCATATTTGTTTCTCCTCTGCAGACCGCGGCTGGACAGCCCCAGGGAGCCGCTGGACGTCTGCTTGGTGCCTGCCTTTCGGAATCCCTGCGCCGCCATTAAAACAAGGCAGGGGTGGGGGAGAGGAGCCTGGTATCCAGCCCATTACGATAATGAATCACATTAGACATAATTTCGCGTCATTGGCCGGCTTCATCTATTTATGTAAGTTTTAGCGAGCACTTTAGTCATGATGGGAAAGTCATTGAGGATTGATTCTTAGATTCACAAAATTTGAGAGGATCTATAAATCATCGCACAAGGCCAGTCCCCGGGGAGGTGAAATGACCTACCCAAGGTCGTGCAATTAAATTGGAAGTCGCGGCGTTTTCCAGGAAAGAGTGGCACGGGGACCCCGGGCAGGAGGGCGACCCTCACGAGAACCTGGGTCCTGTTGGCTTCCACATGCACCGTGTCACCGCGGAGCGCCATCTCCAGGAAGATGCTCCCCACGCTCATTACGCACCACGTTTGACACCCACAGGGGCTGCTTCCAGCACTGGCGCTCTGTAGACGCCCAGATCCTCCTCGGCAAGGCACCCGAGGGTGGTCCTGCAGGGCCCGAGCCTGTGTCCCATTCTGGCTTCTCCTTGCTCCCCAACCTGCAGCTTCACTGGCCTTTTAAAATATCTTTTCCCACCCCAGGACCTTTGCTCATGCCAGAACACCCTCTTCTCACCCCGTTAAACTCCTGTTTTCTGTCAATCAATCACCACTTTCGCAGGGCAGCCTCCCTGACTTCTCTGGGCCAATGCACTCTCAGTTCAGTAGGGCTCTTCTTGGTAGGAGACTTTAATATCTCTCTCCCCACCTGGCTAGTAAGTTCCTTGAGAGTATAGTCCAGTTACCCCTGCTATGGAACCAGTTACCCCCAGACTCGGTGGCTTAAAACAACCACTGTACTTTGCTCATGGTTCCATGGGTCAAGAATTTGGAGACAGGTCATCTAGACAGCTGTCACCTGGATCTGCTACTCAGAAACCTCAGCTGAGGCTGCGGTCCTCCAAGGCTGACCTGGGCTGGGCAACCAAGATGGCGCCCCCCCTGGCTGGCCATTAACTTCTGTTGGTCAGTAGTTCAGGAAGGTTGTTGGCCAGAGCATCGGCATGGCGGTCTCAGGATACCCAGACTCCTACAGCCCCCAAACTGAGCTGCACAGCCTTCTGATCTGGCCTGGGAAGTCACCCGGTGTCACATGACTTCACCTCCCTTCTCCTGGCTAGCAGAGAGTCATCTGGTCACCTAAGTCCAGCTCTGATTCAAGGAGAAAGGCGTGGACTCCAGCCTTGGTGGGGGTGGAGTTGCAGAAGAGCCCGGGGACGGCAAATCCCTGGTAGTCAGCAGAAGAATTCCATAATCACTGCAGAAATAAGTGGACAGAGGGGTGAATAAACAGACATACAGACACCAGAGGTTGGGACGGAGGGAGGAGGGAGGAGGTGGTGTCCGGGAAGACGGTGCCATGACATAAGAGGGCATCAGGAAAGCCGGCAGCCTGCAGGAGCCCAGCTCTTGGGTCACCCCCGTCCTCGGGTCCTGTTCTCACCTAAGGGGCTGCTCTCCTGCAGTCCCCGTTGGGGACAACACCTTGTCCCCTTGGGGCATGAACTCCAAGACGAATTCATTTCAATATCAATCAGAGAAAAACAAGACGGGGCCCGGGGGCTGTAAAGTCCCACAGCAGCACCGAGAAGCCCAACCCGCCCGCAGCGCATTTCAGAGCTCAGAAGAAATATAATTTAATTATCCAAGCCTCCTGATTTTGCACCCGTCGCCACGGAGAGGTGACTGTGTTTTATGCTGCGTCACGCAGCTGGGGCACTCGGGGGCAGAGACAACATCTATGTCCCTAAAGCCAGTGATTCAATAATGTGGACTTTTTGATTTACTCCCCTCAGTGGGTGGCAGGTTAATAAAGCTTCCATCAACTTGGTGAGCTCCCTTCCTCGCCCTCCTGACAGGGTGGTGAGCGCGGGGAGCTCGGGACTGGTCGGCGCGCCCGGCTAGCCCGCTGTCCTGTACCTCTGCAGGCACCTGGGTACCGCCAGTTGTTGTGCGCCAGGCGGGGGCAATGCTGACCAATCTCACTGCTTGGCACAGCCCGCGCCCTCGCCCAGGCCGTTATGCAGGGCGCGCGGGTGAGCAGGAGCACCGGGAGCTGCGAGCCCAGGGGTAGGGCCCCTCGGGGGTAGGGGACCCAGCAACTCCACAGGCACCTGTCCCCACAGCTGTCAGCAGGGCCCGCCAGTCCCTGAGGCCATCAGCCCTCACACTGTACCTAGTGACAATTTGACAGAAAATTATATTGACAAACCCTCAATGAATACAATTACTCAACAGGAACCATCCTGAATCCATTAACCAGAGCAGAGCTGGCTGTGATTCGGCAGCCTCCCAGCACTCGGGGTGGCCACGGTCAATAGCTGAGTGCTGTGTTTTAAAAAGGCTCCGGTCCGGAGAGGGGCTCTCTAAATGGCACACCCTCCGTTCTGACCTAAGTCTTACCTTCTTTAATTAGTCCCCCTCGGGAGCTCTCCTCCTCCCGGTGGTCACAATCTCGCACTCCGCCTCGTCGCCTCCTGGCCACGACCCACGGAGGGCAGTGGTGCTGTCCGTCACTGGTGGATGAAGGTCTCGAGATGTGGAGATTCAGTGGCCAGCGGCAGGTGCCAGGGGTCTGTGGCTCCACAGCTGGGTCTCTGCCTTCACAGCAGGGTGACCTCTTGCTGAGTGCATGTGACCTCCTCCAGGGACACTGTGGCTCACCGTGAGAGCCACCTGCCGTCAGAGGTCTGTTCTGGGGTCCCTGGCGCAGGCGGAGGAGGTGAGAGCTTCCTGCCCACCCAGCCCCAGACCACCAGGTGCTCCCCGCTCCAAGGCCTCTCTCCCCGGCTCGCAGCCGCCCCCCGCCACGGTGTCCACGCCTGGTCTTTCCTTCACATGTGCATCCCCTTGACTCTTCATGTGTCCAGTCCCCTCTCCCCCCCAAAACACCAGGCAGGCTGGCCCACGTCCTCGGGGCTCGTTGCCACCTCAGTAAAGCCCCCGTCTCCGGCAGAGGCGCATCCTGAGCTGGGGTTTGGGACTTTGACTCTCTTCTACCTGAGCTCACGGGGACAGATGCAGCCCATCACACCAGAAGCCAGAGTGGCCAGGACGGGACAGAAACGAGAGGGGGACACTGACAAAGCATGGGACGCTCTCTTTCCAGAACTGGGGTGGGGTTTTGTCACCGTGACAAAGAGGAGGGCAGGGAAAATAAGACACACCAGAGGAAGGTGACAAGACTCGGTGGCACGGGGACATCAAGGTGCAAGCACCTGCTGGGAGGGACAGGCAGGCTCCCCAAGAAAGAGACTGGAGCAGACCCCGAGGCACTCTGGGAGGGTGGCTGGGGCCAAGGACAGCTGGAGCCTCGGGGGCAAGGGACAGGCCTCCCGCAGGCTGGCCACCCCCTCCCAGCTCCCCTCCAGTGACAGGCAGGTGTCTTCCTGCCCCAGGGAGGAGCAGCAGGGTCCTAGGTCTCCACGGTGACCGCCGGCAGGAGCCGGGTGTGGGGCGTCGTCTTGGTTTTGTGCTGGACACCACAGGTGGGGCCATTCATCATTGATAGGGACAAGAGAAGGTGCTGGGCACCCAGGAAGGGCCTTCCTGCTGGGCCACCTCTCCCTTCTAGGAAGGGAGAAAGGACAGCGTGAGCTCACTGGTCCGAGGATCCACCTGGGATGACCAGCCCCCTGGAGATGGCCTCCCAGCCCCGCGGGCCTCTCAACCCAGACGCGCTGGGGACTAAGTTTCCAACGCAGGAACTCTGGGGACACGCGGAAGCCATTGCAGGTGCCCACGAAATCAGAGGTCCTTATACGTGCTGAGGATGTGGCAGGCGGGGACACCCAGGCTAGTTAGTGGGGTGTCCCTCGGGGTCCTGCAGGGGCGCGAGGTCCAGTGATCAAATGTTTCACGAAGAGCGACCCCTCCCACAGAGGGGCTCCAGCACCCCACCCGGGCGGCAGCTTTAAGCCCTGGGAGCCTGAGCTGTTTGCTGCAAAAGGAGGTAAAAACAAACAGAGAACCAAACAAAACCGATGGCAGATCTTAGAAACTAACACGGAGGTGAGCTCTTCTGAAGCCGAGCCTCCTCGGGGCCCAGGACGCGGGAGGATCCCCCCCAACCCTGCCCCTTTGATTCGGGCCGAGGCGCGTTGGCCCGGGATCAATGAGAGGAAGGCTGTGTTTTTCTTTGCCCTGAACTGGAAGCAAACGCATGTGGAAATAGAGAAATCAATTTCCAACCTTGGAGGCTTCCTGGGAGACCCTTCTGCTCCCCAGAAAGGAAAAAATGCACTTGAAAAAAATGAAGGTGCTGAGCCCTTGGTGCGACCTTGGCCTTGAGGCAAGGCCGACAGGTTTAGCAATCAGCTTCTCTCACCCTTCAAATTCCAGAGCCTCGGGGCTCCCCGAGGAGGGATCCAGCCAAAGCCGGCTTGGAGAGTGTGTGGCTGTGGGTTCCTGGTTGTGTGTGTGCACGCGGGTGGTGCTGGCCGATGGGGGTCCTGCTAGTGAACCCCGAGGCTCACAGGTCCCCAGACCCCTCTGTCAGCGGATGGCTACTGTGAGCCGCCCAGCCGGGGACCAAGACATGAGCCCTTCTTAAACACTTGCAGCAGCTGGGTGAGCTGCCAGCCTAGGGATCCAGGTCCTTGTCACCAGCACCAGCCAGAGATGCTCCAGGCAGGGCGTGCTCCCCGCTGCAGGAGGGCACACAGCCTGTCCTCGTCATAGCCCCCACGAGGGTTGTGCAGCGAAAGGGCGCCTGCTGCATGGCATCATGGGAAACCTGCAGCAGGGACATGCTCTGAGGCCGAGTTGGCCCTCCAGGGGTCAGCCAGCACTGGCCCGCCCCATGCTTCTCTTGGGACCCACAGGTCACACAGACAGCCCCAGACTTTGCCCTCTCCCCCGCAGGACAGCCCTCCCTGAGCAGCACCTGGGGCCCGGCTGGTGGGTCTCCCCGAGGAGGAGAAGGCAGAGATGGAGGGCGTGTGGCTGTGCCGTGGACACTGCTTCGGGGTGTCTCCTGCCACCCAGGGACAGAGCTTTGACGGTATGTAAGGGGTGGGGCTGCAACTTCCAGCCTCTGGTCAGAGGACCCTGCCTGGCCAGCCTTGCATGCTCAGCCTCGACGAGTGTGTCCTGAGGTCCAGCACTGGGGTGGCCGTGTCCTCCTCTCTCCACCTCAAGAAATACTCAGCAGGAGGGGTCAGCTGGCCGCCAGCCAGCCTCATGCCTCTCAGCCTGGTCTGTCCCCTGCCGGCCTCATTCCCGTGGTCATCCCTGGTATTGGCTGTTATTTATTCTGTGTGGCCTCATGGCTGGTGACAGAGAAGACCTCAAGAAGACCACGCCCCACCCCAGCGCTCACGGTCAGGGCGACCAGCAGCTCAGGCAGGGAGTGCCACTGAGACTCAGGGAATCTCTGCCGGGGCCCCTGGGGCACTGTTCTTGCCACAAACTCCGCAGGGGAAGAGAGGGGACGGGGACACTCCAGAGGCGCGGGCGGAGCTGGAGTTGCAAAGCTCAGGAACCCAGCTCACCTGTGAGGGTGGCCTGGCTTCTCAGATGCCACAGCCCTCTCGTCCCCAGTGGTGGCTTCCTTCAAGCCCTGCACCGTGGCAACTGGCCAAGCCTCATCCCTCCCCGGGACAGGGCAGGACCAGGGAGGTGACAGGACAGCTCCAGGCCTGCTGTCCTCGTCCCTTGGTCTGCTACAGGACACCATTAGCTGGAGAGCTTAGGAGCAGCAGAAGTTTACAGGTGCAGCTCCGCAGTGGGAGGCCAGCAGACCAACGTCTGGTGAGGACGTCTCCCCGGTTCACAGGTGTCCTCGAGGGAGCTAAAGATGATTCCCTGCCAAAGACAAGTAAGAAAACTAAGTGGCAGAGGAGGGGACTCAGGCCAGCCCCACAGGAGGACTTCCAGGGGGCTGTGGACTCCAACAGAAAGGACTCCAAAGTCTCCCAGCCATTTCTCTCCAGGCGCCTTGTCTAAAGCCAAGTGAGGGCTGGATCTAAATCTTTGTTTTCCCAGGGGTGGGATGGAGGGGACATACTGAGTGCCACCAGGCCTGGACACAGAGGTGACTTACAACAAACAGATCCTTGACTTCACAACAATTGATGAATAATGACTTATGTTTCCAAGCCAGTGGCCACCCACAGCACCCCCTTCAATCTAGTCGGAAAGATTAAATGATCAACTCACTTGCACTGAGCGTGGCCAAGGGTAGAACGGACCTTGGACCTCTCTGCACCTGAGCTCACTGACTTCTCACAAGAAGCCTAGGAGGGAGGGGCTGCTTTGTCCTCAGGGACGGATGAGGACACTGAGGCTGGAAGACATTGAGTCCCAGGGCTGAGATGGTACCCTCTGCAGGTGGAGCGGGGAGGCCTGGCGGGAGGCAGCGCTGCCCAGGAGCGTCCTACCATCACTGCATGGGGACTGCAGGGGGCCAGGCCGTCCAGCCCCTGACCCAGGTCCACAGTTGCCTGATGAGAGTGGAGGTCAGGGAACAGACGGGTTGGGGATGTGCCATCAAAGGGCACCATGGAACTTGGGCTTCCGGTCCCACCTGACGTCAGCGGGCGCAAGCCAGGTACCGTGTCCGTTTGAACTAGGAGCAGGAGTTTCTGAGAGGACAGTGACAGTCTCTGAGCAGACTCTGGGGGGTGGGAGCCTGGATCCATTCCTTTCCCAGGACCCAGAGGCACGTCTTACCTTTGCCACTGCTTGGGAGAGGCCATGGGGCAGCCCAGGCAAGGAGACAGACACGAGGCGCAGCAGCACCGAGAGCTGTGTCCGACTCATGGCCCTTTGTATCTTCCGGTTTCACAAAGTACCAAAATAGGTGACAAGCTCCAGACAGCCCTGCCCGCTCCTCCGCTCCTCAGCTCTCCGACAGGCTGGGCCAAGACAGGGATGGGCGGGGGAGCGGCCCGGGAAAGGGAGGGAGAAAGGGAAATCAGCCACTTAAGGTCAGAGCAGCTCGAATAACATGAACACGCTGCCAACGGAGTGGAGGCAAGACGCCTTCGAGGTTGGAAATGTGACAACGGAGCTGTTGTTGCCTTGGGGCTGGTGTCACCCTCGCGGAGACAGCGATGCCGCGTGCGTGCGTGCAGGACGAGGAGGGACAGGCGGCCAGGATCCCATGGGCTTGCCAGGGTCCTCCTGGGGTCCTCCCGGTTCTCCGGGCCCCTGAGCCCTGCTCTTGGACCCTCCCTTCTCGGATGCTTCTGGAATAGAGCTGTGATGTGATGGATGGCGCTGGCCGGGATGACATGCAAATGTATGCAAACGAGGCCTCAGAGACGGGTCCTGCTTTCCTTTGTTTATTTGGTTGAAACAGAAGAAATATGTGCTCATTGTAAAGAAATCAGAAAATTACAGATAGGCACGAAGAAAGAAATCAAAGTCCTTTGTTAGCCCACCACCCCCAACACAGAAACAAAACTCTGCCACTAACATTTTGGTATAGATCCTTCCCGACGATTTTTTGGCTCGACCGTATAGAGTTGGTTTTCTTTTTGCTTCACCAAAATAAGTTCTTACTTTACATGCTGATTCGAAACCTGCTTTTAGCATTGAAAAAAAAATATACCATAAATGTGTGTAGGGCAACACGATTTATTTAACAGACTCCTCTATGGTTGGAAATTCAGATGGTGCTCTCCCTTCTTAGCCAAGGTTAGGAGACCCCCCCACCATGCAATTCGAGGAGGCAGAGGGGGTCCTGTGCATGGTGGGGGTGAGCAGGTCCAGGATGGGGGTGGGGAGGGCAGCCCAGATAGCCGGCCAGAAGACCAGAAGCAAGGGATACAGCTCCTTCATCACCGACCTGGCAGATAAGTCTCCAGGAGCCTCAGCCAGCTGGAAGCATGGTCAGGCAGTCTCCCAGGGAGAAGGAGAAAGGAGCACTTCCCCATAACTCACCCATCTCCTCTCGTCGCGTCAAGAATTTGGCAGCCCCAGCACACACAGCCCTATATCAGCTATTGTCAGGAAGGACAAAGAGAAGCCAAGGTCACCCCAGTCAGATGAAAGACGAAGAATATTCCTACTGCTCTTGCAATGTGAAGACCAAAATATCCCTGCAACCTGGGTGTCTAGAAGGCATGGGGTCAGAGGGTTATTGGATTCACTTTAGCTCAACACCCACCCCAAACCAGATGCTATAGGCTCCTTTGCAAAAAGGACCTTGTTTGGTCCTCAGAACACACGCCTAGGAAGCTGCCCTCCTGCAGATGGGGACACTGAGGACCAGAGAGAGGCACTGAGTGACCTAGGGTCACTCAGGTGGGAATTCAGCTCCTTCGAATCCCCAGAGAGGCCCACTCTGAAAGGTGACTCTGCAGAGGCTCTGGGAGGGGCTGAGTTGGAGAAATGCTTTGCAGAAGCGAAGGGGCACAGGGCAGGAAGGCTCTCCCTGAGTGGGGAGCAGGGGTCAAGGGCAATGCACGAAATGGGCAGGAGGAAAGGCCCCAGGTCAGACTGCTGCGGCCAGAGGTGTGGAGTGCAAGGCATCATCCATGGGCTTAGAGGAAGGACAGGGCCAGGCTGTCCCAGGGTCCCCAAGGGGCAGACCTGGTGAGAGCGAAGGAGAAGGGTGAGGCTGGGCCAGCCTCATGCAGAGTGCACATCCTCCTCTGGAGTAGCACTCCTGCTCCCTCCTCCCTGCTCCTCCTGACATCGCCCCCTCTAATTACAGCTTAGGGCTCAGAGCGAAAGCCACTTTGGACGAGATTTATTAGGCTGCTTCTCCCCTTGCAGCAGAGCTTCATTTGTTTTGCTCCATATTTGCTGATGGCTCGTGCACGGTGTTAATGGCCTACTTGGGGTCCGCGATCCTCCCGTGTCCTCTCTGAGGCCAAGAGGGGACATCCGGGCTCTTTATTTGCCTGTTTGGCCGGCTTTTTAATTACACCAAGCCTGGAATCAGGGGCTCTGGGCAGAGGGGATTGTGGCCGCCCATATTTTTCATTATTGTTAATATTTTCACCACTAATAATCCTGGAAAGTGAGAAACTGTGATCCGGGGGATTGGGCTGTTAATTGAAAAATAATGTGGAGGAGAGACACAAGGTGCATGGGGCTGGGAAAGCGAAGGAATTGCAAGCTGCGCCCCCCCCCCCACCCCGAGCTGGCAGAGAGGGCTGCTCTGCACACAGGGAATCCAAGAAAGCATCGTGATGTCTTTATAATTATTACTGTTCTGGAAAATGGGCTTGGAAGGATTGGTGGGCTGCAGTGGGCCTCCTCGGGAGGCCACAGGAGGCGTGGGGACTGTCTTTGAAGTCAGCTCCTTCATCTGCGGCTCCTGCGGCTCAAGCCAGAGGAGGAGCTACAGAGAAACCCAACGGAACGATGGCACCTGGCACCGGCCTCAGTGAGCCGAAGGGACAGAGGCTGCGCACCACCACGGGGAAAGGACGGGCGGGAGACCTCCTCTGGAAAGCACTTTGGAAATAGGAACAAAAACGTGGGCCTTCCCTTGGACCCAGCCGTTCTACTCCTCAGCGGGCACCTGATGGAATTAGAGGTGAGACGGGTCGGTGTCAGCAGGGACCTGGGATCAAGGTCTCCGCTTCCCCATTGCTAGAGAAGGGTGTGAAGCTGTGTCCGGTAGGATGGCCACCAGTCACGTGAGGCCACTAAAGTTCCAATGAGCCCCTCCCTGGGTCACGCCAGCCGCGTCACATCTATTCTGTGGATCGCACAGGCCGGACCTGGCCCATCGTCTCTGAAGCTCTTTGGGACGGCACTGGTCTGGACGTTCATCTCCAAATCCAGTCTCCCTCAGCAGCAAGAGGGGAATTTTTAAAAATGTCAGTGTTGTCCTCTTGTCGTCACCCTACTGAAGACTCTCCGGTGCCTTCACGTTGCCCTGTGAGGGGGTCCAGAATCTTCCTACAGGCCCACCTCTGGCCTGACTTTGTCCAAGTGCAGCAACACTCTTCTCCCCCCAGTTTGGGACATGTGAATCCTTTAGAACCCGGGGGTCTTTGCCCTGGCCATTTCCTGCGCCGGGGACCACTTCCCTCAATACATGAGCCCACCAGGGAGAGGAACTCGGGCCCAGAAGCAAACCCAGTTGACCCCTTCCTGCTGGGCAGGGGCCTCCAGTGCCCATCTGCTCCCTCCACGAGCCCCTCCCTTGCCAGGCTGAGGTCTCTTCGGTGAGAGCTCCTCTTGGTCTTTCTCCACGACGAGGAAACCAGGCTCTGAACCCAACTTTGGAGCCTTGAGAACAGTGGGTAATGTGAGAAAGGGAGTTCAGGACGCGGCTGCCCGGACTTGGATTCCAGGGTCACTCACGACTGCCGTTCCAGGCAGCACTAGGGGACATTGGCTTTGGGTTCTGTCAGCCTCCCGCTCCTCCTCTGCGCCCCCACCTGCCCCCTGAGCCATCACTGACGTTCCCCGGACCCTCTTCACGCGGAAGGGCACGCTTCTCAGAAACAGAGCCCTGTCCTGCTCCTCTGTCCATCCCCAGGCCCAGCGGAGGGTGCAGCATGGAGTAGGTGCTCAAGAAAGGCCGGTCCAGGGAAGGAGAGAAACGGGAGCCTCATTTCAGCCTGATGAACCTGAATCCGATGTTTCCTGAGAAAAGCGGAGAGGAGTTTACAGCTGGGATACTAAATCGAATCAAGGCATTCCTAATGGTCTTAATGGGTATTGTTATTTTAAATTAACTAATTAATCTGATTTTAATGTTCTCTCACCATGCAGGCTCGTCATCATCATTATCGTCATTTTATAGCTCTCCAAATCCAGCCTCCTCTCCTAATAGCAGTGTCCTGGTCGCCAGGTGTATCGCCTGAATTGACTGCACCAATATCCGGGTCCATTAAAGGCACCCAGCACGGAGGCAGGCGGATGGTAATGGCCTTGGGCCTGCCCTGTTATTAACATTATTGCTCCGAGTCCAATGTCTGGTATGTCATCTAAAAGTCACTCGTCCAGGGAGAAGCGAGGACGGGGGTCTGCCTGTGCAGGGTGTCAGGCCTGCTACAGAATGCCTCTCTTCCATCTCTCCGCGTCTGAACTTAGGGCCACCTCCGATGGCACCCTCTCCTTCACACTCCGCAGTTAATTTCTCTAGGAGGTCTTCTTCCCCGTTCCTCCTCCATCCTCTCTGCTCACCTACAGGGAAGGAGCCTCCTCCCCTGCCCAGGCCACGGCTGTTGGTACTGTCGATCATTAACGTCTCTCCTAGTTCTTCCAGAAACTGCCCACAGCACAGCCAGACTCACTCCCCCAGACCTCGGGTCCAGACGGTCTCCAGTCCTCTCTCTCTCTTCGCCCTGCCTTCCGCGTCCTGCCCGCCTCCAGCCTGACTCCCTCTAGTGGCAGCCCTCTGCTGGGCACGGGACATACTGGACCTAGGGTCTAGCCCAGCCCTGGGGTGGGGGAGTAGCCACATGTAAAGGCCAAGAACAGAATGCGGCGAGACAAGAGCAGACGTGATTGACACAAGGCGCAGAGCGGCCCAGAGGAGGGGGCCTCCCCGGTTTCCACGGGGAGGACTTGGAAGGCTTCTGGGCGGCAGTGAGTGACGCTGGGGTCTCCAGAGGATGAGCTGGCCTCCGAGTCTCTGGGTCCCTGATCCCCCAGTCTCTTTGCCCCCTGGGTATATAAACTCACAGCTGTCCATCAGGTCAGTTCCACGTGTCTGGGACCCTGAACTCTGAGCCCACGGTCTCTTCCACCTGCTCTGACACCTCCGTCACAAGCCGCCTGCTGCAGCGAGGAGCCCCACTGCTAAGGAGTTCGCCTCCGGGTCATCTCACCTTCCCAGGTGGGGCCAGGCCTGGGCGGAGTTCCTCCCTCCAGCTGGGACTTACCCGATGTCCTCGGGGACTGTCCCTGCGCCTGCACCAGGTCTCTGCTGTCACCCTGCACCAAGCCTTTCCCTGACCCCTCATTTAGACGAGCCTCCCCCTCCCCAGCCAGCCCTCCCCCTCGGCTCCCTCTGCTGCCTCCTTCAAGAGCACACGGAGAGCGCGTCTCTGTTTTCGTCCCCAGCTGTCATCTCCAGGTATAGACTCTGCTTCCATCTGGCTGCTGTGTCTCCCTCGGCTGCCGCGCCAGCTCCGCGGAGCCAGGACTCGTGCCTGCTCCCGTCAGGGCCGAACTCCGAGGCCCCCGACCCCCCACACCAGGCCCGTGGCAGGCGCCGAATACGCGGTTATTAACCAAGGGGACAATGTTGCTTTGTGTCCTTTCCTACGAGGCAGCTTGGCGCCCAGGGCCCCGCTGAACATGTCTGATCAGTTGCCAGCTCGGGTCTCGTGTCCCTGGAGAGCTGCCTTGGGCTGATCGATGGGCTTCAGGTCACACATGGAAACATGCAAGTCCCCTTGAGTCGTCATGGAAGGGACCACCCCACCAAGATTCTGTGAGCAGAGAGTTTCTGGGGCTCTGGGGGGGGGGCCTGGGGGTGGTGGCCTTTAGCATTGGGCCTACAGGTCATGGCCACTCTGCCCACAGCCAGAGCCCCTGGGGTCTCCTCCAGCCCCCCAGCAGCCCCCTAGGGCCTTGCTCCAGACAGGAGCATCCCACCGTGTGAGGGGAATCCCACACCACCAACCCACAGGGGGCCTGGGTTTCATTTTTTACTATCATTAGCGCCATTTTACAGAGAACAGGCCCAGAGGGACCTCTGAGCAGTACGTCCCGCCGAGGTTTCTCAGGCCTGGCAAGTTTGTTGTTTTGACAACGCTCCACGATGAGACTTTCTGCAGGCCCCCACCCACTCCTCTCTCAATGAACCCAAAGCCGCCTCATGTGCCACTCGAGAGTCACTTCCTTGGGGAAGCCCTCCCTGATTTCCCAGGTAGGTCAGGTTCCTCTGCGTGCGCTGCTCTGTGCACCACAGTATCCGGCGTGGGGCCGGCCCTCAGTGCTGCCTGCAGAATGATCAGACCCGTTCACTTCTCTCTGAGCCTTTAATTACACATGCATTTGCATGTGTCTCCCCCACCAGGCGGTAGGTGCCCAGAGACCTGGACCCACGCCTGGCTTCCCCTCCACTCGTCTCTGGCACACACACCACAGCCTGACCTGTGCTGCAACCCCCTGGATCGGTGTTGCACAGATCAAGAGCTGGGATTCACACCCAGGTTGCCGGCTCCCAGGTCTGGGCTCTTGATTGACAGACGACAGTAGGTGACCCTAGCCATCTCCATTCAGGCAGCCTTCTGAAATTTTAATGGGCAAAAAAAATCATCTGGAGATCCTGGTAAAATGTAGAGTCTGGGGTGGTCCCAAGAGTCCCCACTCTAAGAAGTTTCCAGGAGAGCAGATGATGAAGGCCCGTGGATGCCGCTTTGGGCAGCAAGGGCCACCGGGCGCTGACCTGTAAACAGAGCATCCTGTAATCCCGGAATGACCGCCGTTGGGGGCAGGCAGCAGGCTCTGAATTCATGGAGGGTGCCAAGCGGTGCCCAAGTCAGAATCAATTATATGTCCCCCGGCGGTCTGCGGCAATGCTCTTCAAGCTGGCTGGGATGAATAAAGTCCATGCGTTTTAAAGCATTCCTGAATTCCAGCAACTTCTCATCATTATGCATTTTCCTCAACCGAGAGATGCTAGGCCTGTGGGGGCTGGTGGGAAGGAAATTGAAGGAATCTCGTGTCCTGCCCTCTTCTGGGGCCGGTTGGCGGGAAACAGGTGTTACAAAGAGGAGGACCCAAGGGAGGGAGGGGGAACCCAGGGGACAGGGACCAGAGAGGCAGGCTGAAGGAGCAGTTTCGTGGAGCAGGACAAAGGATGCTGTCACTCCAAGATGCTCTGGGTTGGCATGGCAACATTATTCATGTAAATAGCTGACCCACAATTAATTAATAAAAAGACAGCAAGAAGCTGGGAGGGGCATCCTAGCTGGATCCTGCCCTAGCACCTGCGGATGGGTGGGCCCTTCTGACTGGCAGCAGATGCTGGCAAGAGACAAGAGGCTTCTGGGGCCACCTGCTGCTCCCCACAGCTGGGGAGGAAGCAGACCTTCCCGAGAAGAGCCAGGCCAGGGCAGGCCCTGGACAGAGGGGTGGGTGGTGAGCACATCTCTACAGCCACAGGAGCCGTGAAAATATCGCCATTACCCCGAGACAGGCACTCGGCCGGGCTCTTTACAGGTGTCGCTTTATCTGGTTAAACAAGGACACGTGACAAAAAGCTCCCATGGCCCCTACTGTAAAGGTGAGAAAGTTGAGGCTTGGAGAGGTTACGTGACTAGTCCAAGGTCACATGGCGTGTAAGTGGCCGAGGGAGTCGACACCA
Organism: Urocitellus parryii; assembly: GCF_045843805.1. Taxonomy (NCBI): domain Eukaryota; kingdom Metazoa; phylum Chordata; class Mammalia; order Rodentia; family Sciuridae; genus Urocitellus; species Urocitellus parryii. The sequence continues at coordinate 176,878,144 of NC_135537.1, read as the reverse complement.
GTGACCTGTGTGTGGGTCCCCTCCCTGGGTGCAGGCTGGCCTCGGGACGTGCTTCAACCCGTACAATGGGATCCCGCCAATGCAATTCCGCTCTGGGTGGCAGCAGCTGCCCGAGGCCTTGGGGAAGCTCACACCGGCCTTTGTGCCCTGGGTCCTGCTCCTGGTGTGAGAAGCCCAGCTATTCTTCTGGAGGGACTCCATGGAGTTGAGGAACAGGGAGAGAGAGTACAGGCTGTAGCTGCCCACCCCTCTGACCACTGGTGAGACCAGCTCCATCCAGTGGAGCCCAGGCCAGGTGACAAAATCTGGGGCCCAGAGAATGGCAGTTCCTCTAACTCTCCGGGGTCTGGATGGTTGGTTGCTCAGCAAGAGGCCAGGAACATGGCAGAACATGGTGCATTTCCTGCCCTTCCACCGGCCTCGCCCCTCCTGGGAATGTGGGTGGATCACCACCCGTGGGAACCTCGGGGTTTCTCTGTCAGGGCACACATCTCACCAAACCCCGACTCGTCCTCCTGAAGTGCCTGGATCATTCCTCCTTCCCCTCCAGTCCTCCCGCCTGGCCCCGGCCGGCCCCACCTCCCTCCCTGCAGTCCTCACCACTGCAGCAGATGACACCACCCGTGCTCCTTCCCTCCTGGTTGCTGTCTCCAAACGCACTGGGCCCCTGCCTCCTTGGGGGACTCTCCCCCACCCCCTGAGCAAGCCACGGTGGTTCCCTCTGCCTAGGACGCTCTGTGCCCTGCCTCCTGAGCTAATCGCTACTCCTTCTTCAGGATGTGGTCCCCGGCCGGCCGTGGGGGAGAGGTGGAATATGATGCCCAGGTCTAAGGGGCACAGTTTGGTGCATTTTGACAAACAGTTGCAACCTTATAACGATCACTCAAATCTCACACTTGGACTGCTCCCGTCAACCATGGGCCCCAGTAAGACACGCAGGACATCTCCATCGCATCAGAGTTTCCGGGTCCCTCTCCATCAGCCAGACAGGTTGTTCCTCCTGGGCTTGAACTTCATGCAAATGGGATAGATCTGTATTTATCCTTCTGTAACTGGCTTCTTTCAATCACAGAGTGCTTTTGAGATTCAGCACGTGCTTATTGATAGTGTGTTTCTTCCTGTAGCTGAGTGTTACTCCCTTGCATGAATACACTTCATTTGTCCTTCCTGTTGACAGGCATTGGAAGTTGTTTCCAGGTTTTTGTTATTAATCCAACTACTATGAGCATTTGCATGCAGACCCTTTTGATGGACTCACGTTTTCATTTCTTTTGCATAAATGCCCAGGAAAAGAATCGGTAAGGCACGGAGTGGTCACGTGTGCTCCTCTGTTAGATGCCCACAGTTCCCGAAGCAGATGCACGGCTTCCCGTGTCCTGGAGGCATGTGCATCCCGATCCTCCCAAGTCACTGCCAGACTTGCTGTTGTCCGTCCCTAACTCACGCCCTCCACTGAGGGTACAGTGGCCTCACCCTGCCTCTGCAAATGTCCTGTGGTTGAGGGATTCTCCGCGCCTGGGGGTTCACTAGTGGCTCTCAGACACCCCCAGTGCGAAGGTCTGTCCAGGTCTCTGGACCACTGTTAATGGTACGATTGGTCTTTTCATGGTTGGTTTGTTGATCTCAGTTTTCATGCTATTCTTAGGGAGGGTTCCCCAAGGGCATCATCTCCATCCCCTGCTGCCACACACACACACACACACACACACACACACACACACACATGCTCTACACACTGCACACCATGCACAGGTACATACTACACACGCCACACACCCTACACAGGAGCCCACATGTATGCACGTCACGTGCGTAGCACACATACATGGCAAATGCACACCCCACCACCATACCAAAAACACAAACACACAAATATACACAAACGCCATGCCAAAGGCACACACACTCACCACGTATGCACACACGTCATTCACAGACACACACCCCATACTATGTACACTCAGCACACACAACACAACCCCTCAGACACACAACCACACACAAGCCCCACATACATACAACGTTCCGCACACTCCCCCCCACACGCCCCATGCACACAGGTCGGCCCTGCTGTCATCCATGCTCCCAGGACCTCGGGCCACGTGCCTGAGTCATCCTCCTGCACACTCTGCTCCACCAGGGCCTGTCCACTCTGCCTTGGGTCTTGCTCAGTCTCCAGCTCTGAGCACCGTTCTAGGCCTCAATAGTTTCATCACCGACCAATATTCATCGAGTGCCTGGAGCGTGCCATGCGGTGTTCTAGGTGCTGAGTGCCACTGTGGGCCACTCGGGTGAGCGTGCTGTCATGGGGTCACATGCTGGGAGGCAGAGGGAGAGAGGCCATCAGCAAGCAGCATGTGACGGATGGCAAGTCATGTGGTGGCGCATGAGCAGAGAGTCAAATGGAAGGAGCAGAGAGCCCTGCCCAGAGGGTGGGCCACGTGACACCAGCACGGGCCTGGCACGGAGGATGCCCAGCGAGATGTGCCAGCGGGCGTGCCCTGAGGGGGTGGCCAGGCAGAGAGCTGTGGGGTCCGAGGGCTCGCGGGTGCAGATCACATAGGCTGTTTTCAAACCTCTTCCCACAATCCACTGGGAAAAAACACACACGCAAGCGCACACACACACACACACACTCACACACACACAGACACACAATCAAAGGGTGTCTAGCCCACCGTCTTGGTGATACATGCCGCACTCTCAGCTGACTCTCTTATTCCTCTGTATGACTTTGTTCTGTTTCATAAGATAAAAATGCTAGTCATGGTGCACTATGATTGATTTCATGACCCCTTAGTTGATTTCTGTGCAAAACGACAAAGATTTTGGATCTTCCTCTGAGAGAGAAGCCACTGAAGGATTTTGGACAGCGGAGTGGCATGCCCGAACCTAAGGCTGATTTTTTTCAATTTAAATTCTTATTTTTGACATTTTAATGGGACACCATAATCAGACTCAAAGGTAGAGAGAATGAAATGGAACTCGCATCCAGGTGCGACTTTGGTGAGCTTCGATAAGGAACCTTGCGCCACCCTCTCTGCACGGCGGGCTGCCTGTTTTGCTAACCATTTTAAGGCAAGTCTCAGGCATGACATCATTTCACCCGGATACCTCCGTATGCATGACTGACAAAGAACAATAACACCATCTTCAGACCCAGTGAAAGTAACAGCAATTATCTAGCACCTTCTCCAACCCAGTTCATGATCAATTTTTCTTGATTGTCTCAAAACAGGTTTTTATAGCTGGTTGATTCAAGTCGGGCTGTGAACAAGATCCAGACATTGCACTGGATGGAGTTTCTCTGAGTTTCTCTCCTCCTTTCTCCCCCTCCTGCCTTTCCCTCTTTCTCCCCTTCCCCCCACCCTCTGATACGGAAGCTTAAGCTACATAAAGCAAAATGAAGGAATTGATGGGTCTGGGCCGTTGTGTACACCCACGAAACAACCCCTGGATCAAAATACAGAACATTCATCACCTCCAAAGTTACCCCGGCCTCTCACCAGTCCACCCACCCCACCCTCACCCCAAGGCAACCGTTTTTCTGATGTCTATCACATGGATTTGCTTTGCCTGTTCTTGAAGTTCATAAAAATGAAACCGTAAAGTGTGTTCTGACTAGGCTTGTTGGTTCAGGTGACATGTGGGACTAGTCCCTGGGACTGTGTGCTCCTATGACCCTATGACGGGGCGGGGCGTATCCCATTGCAGGGATGGAATACAGCAGGATTCCTGCTCCCCTGCTGATGGAGCATTCCCGGAGTCGGGGAGGGACTGCGGAAACAAGGCTGCTGTCCTGAAGGCTCTTGCACCAGACATTGGTGGGGCTGTGTTTTTACATTTCTTGGGTAAAACATTGTTGTTGTTTTTTCCAGACTGGTTCTTCTAAATCTTTACTGTTTTCATGTAAATTTTAGGACTAACTTGCCAATTTCTATTAAGAAGCCTATTGGGATATTGATTGGGATTTTGATTGGGATCCAATTGAGTGTATAGATCAGTCTGGGGAAGATGGCCATCTTAAAAATGCTAATTCTTCTAGTGCATAAGCAAGACACGTCTCTCATTTAATTAGGTCTTTTTTTTTTTTCCAGTGTGGGGAGGGAACCCAGGGTCTCAGATATGCTAGGCAACTGCTCTACCACTGAGCTACAACCTCCCCAGCCCTAATTAGGTCTTTCTTAATTTCTGTCAATGAAGATTTGATTTTCCAGTGCAGAGGTCTTGTACATCTTTTTGTCAAATTCATTCATAAGTATTTGATTTTTTTTTCCTATGCTATTCTGAATGATTTTGTTATAAAATTTTTATTTTCTAATACTTCATTATTTTATGGAAATGGAATTGGATGTTGTATATTTGACCTTGTATTCTAAAAGCTTGCTAAATTCAAGTCAATGCTAGGAATTATATAATATCATAAGGCTTTTCTCAATGTATAATGGTGTCATCTGTGAATGAAAAGTTTTCTTCTTTCTTTTCAATTTTTACAGTTCTCATTTCTTTTTCTTGCCTTATTGCATTGGCCAGGTTTTGAACAGAGTGGTGGGAATGGGTATCCTCGCCCTTTTTCCAATCTCATGGAAAAAGTTAAAACTATATGTCATCAGTGAGTATGATTTAGCTTTAAGTTTTTCATAGGTGCCATTGTTAAATTGAAAGTTTATTGTTTTCTACATTTAGGATGCTGGGAACTTTTTTTCAAAATTATGAATGAACTTTGCCAAGTGCTTTTCCTGAACTTATGAAGACGACAAAGTGTTTTCCCCCTTCTTTATCCTATTATATGATCAATTATATAAGTTGATAATTAAAGGTTAAATGAATCTTGTTTTGGGGTAATCCCACTAATTGATAGAATTTTCTTCTAAAATATCACTAGAATAAATTTGTTGGGCATTTTGAAGGGTGGGGGATTTTTATACCTAAATTCATGAAAGATGCTTGTTTATAAATTTCATTTTTTGAAATTTCTTTGTCAGATTTTGGTGTTGAAGACTTCATATTTTAAGGAGGGAAGTATTCCCTCATTTTATGTGCGTGCGTGTGTATGTAAGATTGGTATGATTTCTTCTTTAAAGTTTGAGAGAATTCACTGGTAAAACTGTCTGAAATTTATTTTCTTTGTGAGAAGGGTTTATTTTAAAATTCAGCTTCTATAATTGACGTAAGACTATTCAGATTTTCTATTTTCTTGTGATGGATTGTGTTTCTCAAACAAGTTGTCCATTTCACCCAATTTGTGAAATGTATTAACATACAATTTTTATAATATTACCTTATCATCCTTTTATTGTGCATGGAGTCTGTCATAATAATGGCTCTTTTAATTTCTGATATTGGAAATTTGTTTTTCTCTCTCTCTCAGTTTGGTTGGTTTTTGTCAACTTCATGAATCTTTCCTAAGGACCCATCTCCCTCATGGATTTTATCTACTGCTTTCCGTTCTCTATTTCATGGATTTCTGCTTCTATCTCTAATATTTCTATCCTTCTAGTTTGATTTCAATTTGCTTTTTTCCTGGCTCCCTCCAGTGGATTTTGAACCTTTTTTTTCTTTTCTATTATGAGCACTTAAAGTGGTAAATTTCCCTTAGAACACTGACTTATCTTCGTTTTGCAATGTTTGATATGTTTTCATTTGCATTTAAAATACTTTCTAATTACTTTCTTTGGCCAATGGATTATTTGGAAGTATATTGCTTAATTTTCAAGTATATGCAGCTTTTCTAGAATCTTACTGTTATGGATTTATGATTTAATTATGTAGTACTTAGAGAACACACTCTGTGATTTCCTTTTTTTAATCTCAGTCTTTTTTCCTTGACCCAGCCTATGGTCAGTCTGGGTGAGTATTCACATACATTTGGAAAGGAACTGCGCTGTGTGATTGCTGAATGCAACTGTGTTCCACAGACACCTGCTACATCAAGTTTTTCATAGCATTGTTCAAACCCTATATGCTCTTTACTGATGTCTTGTTTATCTGTTATGTCAACGAACAATAAAAGGGCACTAAAATCTCCAAGTACAACTGTGTGCTTGTCTATTTCTCTCTTTATTTCTGTCAATTTCTGCTCCACATATTTTCAGGTTCTGTTATTAGGTACAGACCAATTTAAGGCTGTTCCATCTTTTGACAAATTCACTCTTTTTTTTTTCGTATGAAAGGGGGGCTGGCAGTGTGGGTCAGTGGTATCGTACTTGGCCAGCATGCAGGAGGGCGGTTCGACTCACAGCATGGTGAAAAATGAATAAATAGATAAGTAACTAAATAAATAAGTGAAAAGGAAAGTAAAGAGAAGAAATGTTATGAGATGGTCCTTCTCTTCCTCTTTTGGATGTCTGCTGTGGTACCCTCCAGACACACCAGCTTTCTAATGCTTGGTGTTTGCATTGGAGTCTCTTGCTACCTTCGACTTTCCCATGACTTGACATCAAGTTGGGCTTCTTATAAACCACATATAGACACCATTTGGCCCAGCTATCCACTACTTGGTATATCCAAAGGAATTAAAATCAGCATACTACAGTGACTTAGACTCATCAACGTTTATAGCAGCTCAATTCACAATAGCTAAGCTATAGAACCAACCTAGGTGCTCTTAAAACAGATGAATGGATAAAGAAAATGTTGGACACACACACAATGAAATATTACTCAGCCATAAAGAAGAATGAAACTATGGCATTTGCCACAAAATAGATGGAAGTAGAGATTCTCACGCTAAGCGGAATGAGCCAATCTCCAAAAAACAAAGATCAAAGGTCAAATGGTCTCTCTGATATGTGGAAGCTAACACACATCAAGGGGTGGGGGGAGAATAGAATTTCAATGGATTAGACAAAGAGGAATGAACGCCAGGGATTGGGGGATGGGAACAGGAAAGACAGTGGAATAAATCTGACACGACTCTCCTTTGTACGTATATGAATACACCGCTATGAATCCAGACATCGAATACATCCACCAGACTGGGATCTTAATTAGAATCAGATACACTCCATGTTTGTACAAATGTGTCAAAATAAACTCTACTGTCCTGTAGAACTAAAAGAACAAATTTTAAAAATTAAAAAAAAAAAACATATATAGTCAGATCCTGCTCTTACCCATTCTAATACTCTCTGTCTCTTAATCTGAGAGTTAGGTTCATCTGTGCTGAGAGCCATTGCCAAGTAGGAATGACGCATGGCATGACCCAGGTCATTTGCAGTGACATTGCATGTAAGGTGATCTTGCTCAAGGACCAGGGCGGATCCGGGTTTAGGGCGGATCAGGGTTTAGGGCGCTCCTTGGGTTTAGGGCAGTTCCAGGTTTAAGGTGTGTCCTGCTGGGATTCAGAGAGTATTTGGGATTCAGAGCCCGGTGGAGAGCCTGGATTTTGCCCAGAACCTGTGTGTAGAGTGCCGGTGACAGTTCGAGAATAAAGAGTTGCTGTTTGAGTCTCCAAGGTGTGTGGTGGCTCGTGATTTTGTGCCCAGCCAGACTGCGGCACATCTGTGTATTTTAAAATATCCATATGGTAAAATGTGAATCCGCTTTCAACCAGGGCTTCCTCGTGGTCCCCCACCTGTCCCCCTGTGTCCACCCATGTTTTAGTTATTTTTCAGTCTCCCACTTTGTCCCCACTATTGATCCTCTCTATGTTCATTTTTCATGGCCTCCCTGGGTCGTAATGTGCCTCCCCAGTTAGCCCAGGTTTCTTCCCGGTGGTTCCATACTGCTTTTACCAACACTGTAAAAGCTCTTGCAGCTACATAATGTGCTCTAGCCATTACCTATTTGACTTCTACACAAGAAACAAGCCCCACAAAAATATCATTCTCATCTGTACATTAGCCGAGTCTCCTACAGAAAATTGAACGTACATTTGCATAAAATAGAAATATACATTCCGACGATGTCCGGGCTCTGCCTGAGCGCTCTCTCCTCCTCTTCCCCAGGTGAAGGCTCCCACGGGAGCAAAGGCCTCCAGCCCGGAGAACCTAGAGCCATTCCCATGGGTCCATCTGCAGGGGAAACCGCGACGTCTGAACGCGTTTGGGTTTCTCTTTGCTGTTGTTGTTTTTTTTTTTTTTTTTAACTGTCCATTTTCACCTGGATGTGACATTCTAGGTGGGGAGTCTGATGTTTCTATTTTTAACACACAAATGATGTCACCCATTGTCCCCTGGCCTCCTTCCTTTATTTTAAGAGGATCGACTCACCCCCTGAAGACTCTTCTCTCCATGCATCATGAATTTCTTAGTTGGTGGCTTTAAACATTTTTCTCTTCATCTCTGGTTTTCAGCAGTTCGACAGGAACGTGGCGAGGTATGGTTCTGTCTGTTTGTGAGTTGGAGATTATTAAACTTCTTGATCAATTGCAGAATAGTGTTGACTGCTCTCTGTTCAAATAGTCCTCTCCTCCGGGTCCCTAATGACAGACCTGAAGTCACACGGACACCCTCCCACGGGGCTCCGACGGTCCGTTCTGTTTTCTCCTTTGGCTTTAAGTCTCATGATTTCTTTTGACCCTTCTTCAAGTTCCCTGGTTCTTTCTTCTACTGTGTTCAGACGGCCATGAAGCTCCTTGGGTAAATTTCGTATTGATGACTCAGTAGACTTCAGTCTGAGAAGAATCGTTTGGCTCTCCTTGACGGTCGGATGCCGAAATCCACCATCTGTTCTTCCACATCGTTCACCTCTCACACAGGAGCCATTACGATATTTTAAGTTGTCATTTTAGAGTTCTCGCTGGTTCATTGCCACCTCTGGATACTCACGGTTCTGCTTCACCGGCTTTTCTTCCCTCCTGATTATAGGGCACGTCCTCCTGCTTCATCGGCTGTTTTATAATTTTTAATTATATTTCAGACATTGTGTATAAAAGAACAGTAAAGACGAAAGTACATAATTACTCGCTGAGGCAGGAGGCTGAGTCAACTGAATCTATGCTTCAGTTGAGGGTGAGCGTCACTGCATCTTGGGGACAGACGGTTCACCACGAACTTCAAATGTTCTGAGAGTGGCCTGGGGACTTGCTGCAGCAGGACGTGGGATCTGAGTCCCCAGAAGTCGTCTAAGTCTCCCTGAGCCCAGGTGTTGGCTCTGGGGTCCTCAGGGGGCCCTTGCTCTCCAGGCCCACCCTGGCTTTGAGCCTGGGGTGATCTCTCTGCCTCCTGCTTCTCGGCCCCACCTTGGGCTGGTTGCTGCCTTGCACTCGGTGATGTCCTGGAATGTATTTCAAGGGCTTTTCTCCAGCATCCTGGCTTGTCTCAATCACTTCCAGGCACGTGGAGAACTGGAGGGGACGACCGGGCTCTGGGGATCAGCCGGGTCAGCCTCCCCGTGACTCCCAGAGGCTCCTTGGTCTGGGTTTTGTCTCTTGACCCTGACGTGCTGTTGGTTTGGTTCTCTTCCTACCCTCCTCCCCGCGATGGGTCTCTTCCGGTCCCAGGAATGACTTATAAACCAGCTCGGCTCTCGGGTGGGTTTTAAAAGATAGGCCTGCGTGGCTTTTCCAGCTTGTTTTCATTTTTAGGTCAGAAGGCAGAGTGGTGGTCTCTGGTTGGACGGCCTGACTAGGGGCAAAAATCCATTTTAAGCAGAAGCAGGTGTCCTAATCCTCATGGTGTCTGGGTGGGTGCATCTCCTCGTGGGGGAGGCGCATTGGCTCAGCCTTCTCTCTTCCTCCTTGAAGTATTTCCCAATTTCCCCGCTAGCCCTGGGCACTTCTTATTCTAGGCTCCTCTGTTCTTTGATCCTGCCTACATGAAAGCTGCTCTCTCACTATAGCCTAACAGTTTGCATGTCTGTTCTCTGCTGAACTTTGAATTCCTCAAGGGCAGGATCAGGATCTTGGAATTTCGGAGCCAGGGCAGGATCAGGATTACAAGGGCATCTGTACCAACTCCCCAGCCAAATCAGAGGGCTGCATGTCCCTGTCCTACTTCTCCTCTGCCCCCAGAATCCTTCCAAACAGAGCTCAGTTAAATCTCGGCTCTTCAATTCTGACCCGTTTCCTTGTCTGTCAGTTCAGTAGATGGAGGCCTCCCTCCCAGGGTGGCTCTGGGCACTCTGTGAAATCCACGAAGCCCCTGCCCTGGGTTCCCTCCTTCCTGGCATCTTCCCACCTGAGTGGGGTCGTCTGCCAGGGACACCAGGACAAGTCACCACGCTGGCTGGAAGGCGGTGTCCGGGTACAGGAGAGGCCTGCCTCCCTTCCCCGCTTCTCCGGCATCCCCAAGGCTGCTCTCAAGTGCAAACCACCTCGGGCAAGAGCAGGCTGGGGACGGCCACCTGGGAGAGTGCCCTTCCCAGAGCTGCCAGACTCTGAGGTGGCAGCAGGGACAGAGAGCCTTGGCACTCACACACGCCCCCCAGCTCACCCACCTGAGGACACAGACAGCCCGCCCTGGATCAGAGAACCCCGCCAGGCTCAGCCCTGCACGTCCCCAGCCTCCCAGCGGGTGGGACCCATAGTGGGCCCAAGGCATGGCCAATGGGGACACAAACCCAGGGTGTGACAGGAAGAGAATGAGGGATCCAGGGGCGGGTCTCAATCTCTCTGCTGTATAAAGACGGCAATAATAAAGCAGCCGGATGGGGTTATGAGACACCTGCCAGGTGCCCGTCACCCCGACCTCCCTGACTCCACACCAGAAGGCAAGTACCTTGCTTGTGCAGCCACGGAGGCTGCGGCCTGCAGGTAGTAGGTCCAGGGTCTGCTCCTAGGAATGTCCGACCGTGCAATGGAAGCTCTTTAGGACTCCAGCCCGCTGGGCCTCCAACCAGGTCAGTCTGGGCGGGTTAAGAGAGGTTCTGGTGACCAGGTGTCTCTTTCCAAAGTCCTGGACGTTCTGGTGGGACAGAGTGTGAGCCTGGGAGGGAGAACACACCACACGCAAGGGTTCCTTTCCTTTTGTAGTCACGGATCGTAATTCTGAGAAAGTCCCCTTGGTGGGATCCAGGCAATATTCGGGAGTTTGTTGTCTTCACTTCCTGCAAGAGAGGTGATCAATTTTAGAACCAACCCCCTCTGTGCCAGGATGACAACTGGGAGAAAAGGGATTGGTTTTTTAGCTGCTGGGCATGCTGGGCAGACCCCCACCCACCTCCTGGGGGCCACGTATTGACATTGAAATATCTCAACAATAAGGGGCTATTGATGGCCCTGAGGTCAATACCGAGATTCAAATATGGAAGGCGGTGAGTCCAAGGTCACTATTTACCTGAAGGGAAGAAAAATAAATCTTGATAAGAACCAAAAATAGAAATCAATATGTGTACTGTGGTGTGCATCGCATTACCTCCTCGAAGCAGAGGGCTATTTTAGGAGCTTCAGGAGCTCCTCTGCCATAGAAGCAGCTCTCAGGACTGGAGAGGACGGAGGAACAGAAAACAATCCTTCTCTGGTTGCCCCCGGCCAAGGCCAAGGAGATCGGGCAATCAACACTGCCGGTGGGGATCGGCCCAGTCCCTATGGAGAATCTCAGCGCCTCCAGCCACCCTGGGGAAGAATAGAGTGCAATGTCCGGCTGCAGGTACTGTGGTGGGCACTGCCAGGTGGCCTCACCCCAAAGCACAATGCATCCAGCCATGTCCCCTGTGGGCCAGTTGACAGGACCTTCACCTGTCTGCAAGACCTTGGCTCTACAAAGGGGTAACTTGGTGGGGAGCGGAGGCCAAGGTCTGAATCAACCACTAAAGCCAGCACAAAGCAGGGAGAGTGCACCCCCCCCCCCACTCTGCTCGCAGACGTCCCAAACTCTAAGTTGCTGTGCTGTGACATTTCCTCTTCTTTCAGGGCTATTTTTATTATAATTATTTGTTTAGGCTTAATTAACTTCTTTCCCAATTACAAAAGAAATCCATGTTCTTTGTAGAAAATGTCAAGCCTGCTCGTGATGATCCTTTTAATCTGGCGCGGAGCGTTCTGCTGTCTGACGGCGCCAGGCAGGCACGGGCTTTGAATCCAGACAGATCCGAGTTCGAGGCTCAGGTCTACAACTCAGTAGGCCTGTGGACCCGAGAAGTAAAGGAATAATTTTCTCTTCTGCCGTTTCCTGGTCGTATAAACCTCCTTTGTGAAATTGGTACAGAGATTAAATAAAGATTTATGTAAAGTATCCAGCAAAACACTAATAAAGTAGACAAATGTCTGACAGGTCTGATCATGAAACACACGCACACACATACAAATAAGCAACTTCCAGGACGGAAATGGGAGTGGGACTGCTGAAGTAAAGATGATTTTAAAAATTATAGGAGGATTTTCTATGCAACTTCACTCTAACAAATTTGAAAATCAACATGAAATAGGTGTCTGACTCCTTAAGAAAAAAAAAAAAAAGCATAGACGACATTTCAATATGGTTAAGAAAGTAAATCTCAAATGTTCCCATCACAGAAAATGTCACATGTTTGAGGTGATGGATTGGTTAATTAGCTTGATTTAACCATTCCTGGTTGTATTCAACACAACATAGTGATCATAACATCACTTTCTACTCCATAAATACATGCAACTGTAATTTGTCGATGTATGATTTTTAAAAACTAAAGGATCAAAGCTGATTAAGGAGATATTAAATCAAGGTCTATATGAGTCAGAAACCAGCCAGAACGTAGAAAGGTAGGTATCTCAAACAAGGGAGTTAATACAGGGAATTGGTTACCTACAGCCAGGAACCTAACTGGGTTGCCTAGCAACAGTTGGAAGCTGTAGGGAAAGGGGGGGGCACCTCCAGAAGGGGCCAGTCCCGTGGGAGATGGACCCTCAAGGCACAGGTTGAAAATGGGGAGGGGTTCATAAAGGGCTGGAGCTGCTATCAGGGATGCTGCCCCAAAGCAGGGGAAACAAGGAGGGACCCCCCACCTTAGCTCCTCTCCACATCTCTTCTTCCACTTTTCAAACCCTGCCTCCCTTGGACCAACCCTCCTGAGAGCCAGAGGACCAGCCAGCGCCATGGTACTCCCCTCCACACAGAGCAAAGCAGAGGAAGGACCAGGAACAAATCTGAGGTTAAACAGGACCTCTGCTGAAGGTCATGGCCCCAGGGAGTTCATGGCCAAGTTCCACTACGCCTTCAAAGAACACTTTCTGATGACATATAAACTATTCAGCACGGAAGGAAATGAAAAAGTCGCAAATTAGTCCTATGAACTAGCATGACCTGATTTCAAACCCAGTGGAGCACAGGAAGCAAGAAAATACCTAAAAGCCAACTTCATTATGAAATACTAGAGGCAAAAAAATATATATATGTGAGGAAAAATCAAATTCATCAGTGCATTAAAAGTAATATATAATACTTAAGTTTAATTTTGTTTTGGTAATTAAAGGATGGTTCAATAGTAGGAAATATAATTTTTATATTAACAAATGAAAGGAAGAAGCATTCTGATCATTTGAGTGCTTATCAAAAGAGGTATGATAAAATCCAACACATTTTCTCATTTAAAAAGTGAAAACTTAGCAGTTATGACCAAGTTCCATTTTGCAGAATTCAAGGCCGTGATGGGGAGTGATTTCCACCCCCTTCTTCTCAGGAGGAAAAATCCATCAACTGTCTAACTACCTCACCCAGTACTCCCTGGTTGAGAAGGTGCTGTGGTTTGAATCATAGAGTCCCCCCCCAAAAAAAACTCTACCAAAATTTATTCCCCAGAGCAACAGTACTAAGAGATGTGGCGCTCATGAATAGGATTAGCACCCTTTTAAAAAGGCTCAAGTTTGAAGGTAGAGCTCTCTGGCCCTGCTCCCTTGTGCCAAGTGAGGACACAACAGCTGGGTGCCATCTTGGAAGCAGAACGCGGTGTTCACCAGACACACAGCCAGCCCTTGATCTTGGACTTCCAGCCTCCAGAACTGTGAGAAATCCATTTATGTTTTTTATAAACTCCCCCAGTATCAGATTCTTTTAATAGCATCACAAATGGGCTAAGAACTATCAGGTTTGAGTTTTACTGTTTACATCTACTGGTTTATTGGGCAAACATCTTCTATTTCCAATGACTCTTATATTGACATGGAACCGTCTTAATAATAAAAGATTGATGGAATAGAAGAAAAGTTTTTCAACCTGCTGAAGTTCCCTTCCCACTATAGCAAACCCACCACAAATATCATTCTTAATAGTCACATATTAGAGTCATTCTCACTAAAAATAGTTTCAGTAAAAGTTTAAATGCTGTAATTCCTGCCATTTAACATGATAATGGAAGAAAAGGCTAATGCAATAAGGAAATAAAACAAAATGAGGTATAAATATTGGTAAAGGAGAGACCAAACTGTCACTATTTGCACATAATGATTATCAACCCAGAGAATACAGGAGAATTGACTGAAAAGCTATTAGAGCAAATAGAACTAAGTTGAATTAAAGTCAACGTAAAAAATCCAATACCTTTTCTATTCATTAGCAATAACCAATTCAGAACTTGAATAGAAAAATGGATGCCCGTCTCTTGGGAGCAGCAGAAGTTATAAAATATCCAGAGAAACCTAAAAAAGCATATATAAAGAAAATTATGAAACTCGATAGAAGAGCACAAAAGAAGGTTCAGGTAATATTCCAGAGGAGACACCACCTTAAAAATACATCAAAGGGCTGGGGTTGTGGCTCCGTGGCAGAGCGCTTGCCTTGCACATGGGTTCGATCCTCAGCACCACCTAAAAATAAATAAACAAAATAAAGATATCGTGTCCATGTGTCACTAAGAAAAAAAATTTTAAAAATATGTTAAAACTTCGCATTAATATAGAAACATGACATGATCACAATTCAAATCCAGACAAGAGATTTTTCCATGTGTTTCAAAAATCCACTTGGAAAAAAAAAAAAAAAAAAGCAATGCTCAAAAATGGCTGAGAAATTTTTGAAAAAGAAGCACAATAAATAAGGTCTTTTCCTGTTGGGGAGCAAAACACACTCTGTGGGCATTTGGGAAGTCAAGGTGGTCACGAGGCAAGAATAAACAGGCAGAAGAGAAGCTGAGGCAGACGCTTGAACAGGTGCTAACTTAGCCTAAGGGGTCGGTGACGTCTCCGCAGCAAAGGATGGTCAGTCAGGAACGCCCACCCCCTTAGGGGCCTGAGGCCCGGCCTTCCATCACACACCGAAATAAACCCAGAGTAAAGATCTAAGCATAAGCCAAATCCAATGTGAGAGAACACTTTAAAAAAAAAAAAAAGAATTCTTATGAGTGAGAAAACTTTCTAAGGAAAAAACGGAGAACCCAGTAGTCACCTAAGAAAATGATGTAATGCAACAATTACAAAAAGTCAGAATCAAAGTGACACACCAGAATGAAACCAATAGAGGAACAAGTCAGAGGCTGTCGAGAAAGAATCCACAGGTTTTTAAGGAAAAGCTAAAGTAACTTTAAAAATAGGAGAGAAGATGCAAGCAATTCAGTCTTGAAGGGTCAAACAGGTACCATACAAGGCCAAGAAGTGGCTCCTACGTGATCATCAGAAAGACAGGCAAAGACACGGAGGTGACTTTTCAAATCAGCACTTCACGAAATGGGGACTGTAGACAGCTCCTCACCGCCACCTCCTGCAAATCCTGGCTTGGGAAACTTGGTTTCATTCTGGTTTCTGGGACCCAGGAGCAAAGGCTGTTGCCCAGTCACCTAAGATGGTGACTTGGGCCCTTGTGGTGAGCTCTTAGCCGGGCCATCGGTCTCCCCTTCTCCGGGTCATTCCCAACACCTGTATCCAATACCTCCACCTCTGAGTGCCCACTGTTGCTGTGTCCCAGAGGAAGCCAGTGAAGTACGGTACATCGGATCGTGCAATGAATACTATACAGGCTTTTTTTTTTTTTAAGGTAGACATATGTATCATCATGGAAAGATTTCTGAGACATACTGTTAAATGAAACGAGTCAGAGAAAAATACGTTCAGAGTTCTCTTACTTTATCTTATCCAATTACTTTAAAATGCACACGTGCGTGTGTGTGTGTGTGCACTTGCGTATGCACATATAGAAAAGTGACAAAATCAATATGCCACCAGTGATGTCCAGAGTACCCTGGGCAGGGCCCACGGGGCGGAAGTGGGAGGTGGGAGTTGTTCTTTGCTGCCTATGTCCTGCTAGTTGAACCTGGAGAAATATATTTGAAAAGACAAAGAACAACACTTTCTCACTCTTCCCAACAGCAGAGCCCCAGACAAGGATTCTGTGCGAGGGACTCTGGGGGACTGTGCACCTAGGAGGAGGAACCTACAGAAGTGGAGAAGGTAGGGAGGCTGCAGCGCTGAGCCAGAGACACGGGTCCTGCTAGGTGTGGCCTCTGCCTGACCCCACCAGGCCGCCCAGAGCAAGCATAGCAGGCCACGGAGCTTCCCTCTGCGAAGCGTGGTCTCAGGTGCTGGTGCCCCGTGACCGGTGTCATTGGCCACAGGTTCTACTCTGATTGGGAAAGGTGTGTAACCCCCGGAGCCGCTGGGCAATTCCTGGAGGCCAAAGTCAGTTTGCTGGACAAGGGCAGCTGGGAGTGGCAGGGGGGAACAGGGGCACCTTCCTGGAGGAAGGGCCTGGGCCAGACGCCCGCAGCGTGCGACAGTCTGCTCCCTGCAGAACTAAGATCCACCTGCTCCCGCGTAGAGTCCGCTCTATCTAGGTCGGCTTCTGCTGGGTCACAAGTTAGTGGAGAACTGAAACGAGGAGGGTCAGGGGAACAAATACGTCCCTTGCTGCTGCCATTAGTCTTGAGTCCATAACTAGTACTGGCCGTCTCCTTCCTGTATAAACTCCAGATTGTCACTTGGAGACCACTGCTGGGGGCCTGCTCATCAGGCCGTAGTTGCTCTATTCTTCCATTTCTCAATATGCATGAGAGTCCGCCAGGTGCCCCAGGGGTCTTCTGAGCACCCAGTATCTTCCTCTCTGCCCCATTACTTAGCAGCTGTTCTACCTCCTGATGGTCACCGGGGAAACCACTCCCTGCTTCACTCGCTGACCTCCTGGAAGGAAGATGCCAGGGCAGCTGGAGGCAGCCGTCATAGCTTTAGACTCAGGGGCCCCTACCATGTCTCCCGGTGGGCTCGTCCTCCTGGGAGCAGTACCTCTAGACTCCCAGACCTAAAGTCGCAGAGGCAGGAAGTAAAATCTCCTGAGCAAGCCCCTGGGGAGGCAGTGGCTGAAGCAACCCCTGTGTCCATCCGTGATCTCCGAGCCCATGCTTTATGTCCTGGGGATGTGACACTAGGGAACGGTCACTGACTTCAGAGCCCTGGCATACCACATCCTGAAGAACAGCACTGTATCATGCTTTGACTGTTGAATGTCACCAAAAGGCCCATAGGTTAGAGGTTTGGTCCCCAGTGAGACTAGGAGGAGGGGTGGAATATTCAGGAGGCGGGACCTAATGGGAGGTCCTTGGGTTATGGAGGGGTGCCCTTGAGAGGTAGTTGTCGCTCAGCAATTCTCACAAGGGTTTTGCTTGGGAAGCCTGAGTCTGGCTGCTCTCCTCCCTCCCCCTCCCTCCCCAAAGGCCAAACCAGTGTTGCAGCTCAATCTTGGACTTTGAAACTCCAAAACAGTGGAAGGAAGGAAGGAAGGAAGGAAGAGGAAGGGAGGGAGGGAGGGAGGGAGGGAAAGCAAGCTTTTCTCCCTGTAAGTCAGCTGCTTCAGGTGGTAGCTCCGGCTAATGCACTCTCCATCCTCAGAGGACGTGACCTCCAACCTGAGGCTTTAGCGGCACTTTCAAGAGACAGTTCCGCAGTCCTGTCAGACGGGCCCCTCCTGGATGGTGCTGTGTGTGGTAGGAGTTTCAAAGTGCAAAAAAATTTTCTTTACTTTCTGACAAGCCTCCAAGCACTGAGTCCCTGAACACTTCATTGAGGTAACAGATTTCTGAATTTTGGTTGAGTTATTGCCTCTCCTCTGGAGAACCTGTAACCTTCCAAGGCATGTAGACACTTGTACTTCCTGATTACTAGGTCTAAACACCATGACGCAGTCCGTGAGACGATGCCATGTTTTATGGAACATCCAGACACCCCCATCCCGGTGGGACAGACAGCAGGAGAGTTGACACAGCCCTGGGACAGGACTGAAGATTTACTGTTGTCTGTTCAGATCCTCAATCCTGAGGGGCATGGGAAAGAAGGCTTTTGCCGGCTCAGGAGCTGAATGCACAGCATACGCTCTGTTGACCTGTTCTGCAGAAGACTCGGCACGAAGCCAGCAGCCCCGATTGAGGTTGGTACCTGCCTGAGTTTATGGAAACCCACTGACATCTGCCGTGATCCACCTGGTTTTCCAGGGTCAGTCATGGACATAGGAGTGCCTCCCCTGCATCCTATGGGCTCCTCTCCGCCACTCCTCCCAGTGCACAACAGAGGTTTTGATCAGGTGAGGGGTGGCGGCCAGTTTCAAGATGTCCGCCTGGCCATCTCAACCATGATGGCACCTGCTATTACAAAGCACCTGTTTCCTAGGCCAAGAAGGGAATGTGAGGACTGTTTCCACTTCTAAGTATGGTTTATAGATTTAAGAACTGTGAAAGTGACCACAAGTAGGGTCCATGGGCTCAAAGGAGCCACTGTGAGATGACCCTTGGCCAGCTCCCTATTTATTGCCTGGCCTCCTATGTCTCTAGTCTAATAAGAAGCCATAGTAGCACTTTGGATATCATGGTCAATCGGGACCCTGCTCAGCCCTTGAAATATAGGGGCATTTCCTTTCCTAATGCACAAGAAACCGAGTTTATAGACTTTCTTCTAACAAAGGAGGCTGGGCCACTTCTGAAGTCCCTGAGGGTTCAAGGGAATCTTCCACAGCCACACAGATGTCACATCCCTCAATCTCAGGTCCTCCCTTTTCCCCATTAGCATCCTGCCTTTGGTAGGAGACTTGTCAAGGCTGAGAATGCAAACTTCTCTGAAGTTCTGTATCTCTTAAAATAAGATACTGGGTCTGGTTTTCGACACGATCAGACTTCCAGCTCCAGGAGATAAGGACCTCACTGCCAAAGAAATCCTCTTCCTTGCACACTCTGTCCTGAGTTGGTATTTAATCAACTTGAGCTACATTCTCTCTCTCTCTCTCTCTCTCTTTTTTTTTTGATGCTCCAGTAACTCTCAGAAATAGCCTCTCAATTCCACAATCTTTATAATTACTGTCTCCACCATATTGCTCAAATGCCAAAAAAAATATTGCAAAAGCTAATACCTCCCCTTCCAACTGTAAGCTGTCACAGAAATTGCATTACTACCACGTGTCCAGAATCATCAATTCTCCCCTTACCACCGGTATTGGAGTGCCCGCTGCCAACAGGTCTAACCAACTCTAGAATCCTGTCCTTGGAGCCCGCTTCTCCTGGCACCAACTGGCCTAAGTCAGGTTCCTAGAAAGGTGATCTCCGAAGTGTGGTTTCTAGAGCAAGAGTACCAGCATCACTTGGGGGTCTGCTAAAGAGGCGGTTTTTTGGATTCCCCCTTAGACCAACTGAAACAGAAACTCCTGAGGAGACTAAATAATGTGTGTGCTCACCGACTCTCTAGGTGATGTTGTGCATGCTCCAGGCTGAGGACCTTGCCCAGGAGTGGAACCTGGGGTAGGAATCCTGGTGGCGGCGACTTCTTGCAGGAATGTTGTTCTCAGGGAGAAGTGAGGAAGGCAGGTTAAGGCAGGGAAAGAAGCTGGGCAGAGTGTGGATTCCTCGGAACTTCTGCCTCAGCTCTGGGGAGCTCTGGAGCGTGAGTGCTACCACAGAGTGATCCTCACCGGAGGCTCCGAGGCCAGCTTTGTGCACCTGTGTCCACCAGTCACGGGCCAAGGCCTCTCCTGCCAAGGAGAATGGGGGACAAGTTTCAGGCACCTCCAGGTGAGTCTGCTCCAGGTGGCCACTGGCCATTCTCTGAGCTTTCACAGGCAAAGCTCATTCCCTGGGAGATGGGCACAGGCCTGGGAAGGGGTCTGGATGGCACCCACGGAGCACCCAGAGCCTGTTGATCATCCTCAGCGAATAAAAACACAGGGAGGAAGTGTGGGGTGATAGAAAAAGCACTGGATTAAAAACACAAGTGGGATTTGAGCCCGGGCACCAAATGACAGGTGGGCGGCTTTATATTTGGCCTCGGTTCTCTCATTTTTAATATCAGACTAATACCACGCTCCTATGGTTGTGAATGTCAAATTAGGTGATATATATAAAAACGCATTGTAAACTTTGTCATAAAGGAATATTACGTATTTTATGTTTTCTGTTGAGTAGAAAAAGAATACATAATTTACCTTTGGTGATAGGATTTATTACCTAGATAGAATTGCTGGGGCACAGGGCGAGCATTTTTATCTTAAGTAGATATTGCCAAATTGCTCTCTAAAACGATGATATCAATTTGTGCTCCCACCGGCAACAGCACCTTAGAGTCCCCGTTGCCTGTGACCTGGCCAGTTTGCTCCATTTATTTTGGCTGGTATAATGAATACGAGAGACAGTTGTTGCATGAGGAGACACAGATTCAGATTCTCTCTTTCCAGTTGTGTGTGTGCGTGTGTGTGTGTGTGTGTGTGCGTGTGCACGTGTGTGAGATAAAATTGGAGGTAAGTCAGATGTAGCTCATTAAGGGAATGAATGAATCAACTGTGGGGTACTCCGACAGTGGATCGCTGTGTAACAGTTTCAAGGGCTGAACCGATTCATCACCTCTGAGCACACACACACACACCACACATATACATGGCAACGCTGAGTGGAAAATATAAGTTGTACAACATTACTCGGCATAGTATGCCATTTATTTTTAAAAATGCATAAACCAATACCATTGTTTATGGAGACACACATTTGTAATAAAAATATTAAAAACATGCGCTGAATACACATCAGATCACACTAGTTACGGGAAAGGATGGGGCCTTGGCCTGAGGAGGAGACACAAAAGACTCAACCCTACCTCCAAACATGTACTCCTTCATAAAATAATGATTATTTTAAAAAAAAATGCATATGAAAAAGTGCTTAAGCCTTGCTGATCTGGCAGAGCAGATACATGTCTTCCTGCATCTTTTTTCTTAAATTTTTAATCATTGCTTTAATTGCCCGGGGCAAGCTTCTTCTGACTGTACAGGGTGTGGTGGGCACCTCCTATTGTCTTGCAATGCCCTGCTGGGCTTTGGTGAACCCACCAGCAAATAAAATAGCTACGGTCTTTGCCCTTGTGGAATGCAGGCCTCCAGGAGAGGAGAGACCCCATCTCTGTGTCGCGAGCACAAAGACAGGGACCGCCAAGGGCGGGAATGAGTAAATGAGGGAGGCTGCGTGTCAGTCAGGACTGGAAAGGGTGTTCCTGAAAGAGGGCTTCTGAATGATAGATCAGCGGTGAGCAGGAGGTGGTCTGTGGGGACCAGGGAAGTGGGTGGGCCTGATGCCTGGCCCTGAGAATGGGCATGAGGAAGCCCCCAGGAAACAGCCCGGCATTCACTGCCAGGGATCGGAAGGACTCTTGCAAGACTCCTGAGCAAGTGGGATGTGTAGGGAGAGAGGGGCCCAGAAGCCCAGGCAGGGCAAGACCAGGCAAGGCTGGCGGGCTCCACGAGAGTCATGTGGTTCTTGAAATTTTATGAGTCATGGAGTATCTTTGCAAGATGCTTTTTTAAATCTTATGAGTAATGAATTTGTGTTTTAACTTTTTCGTTGTATAAAATATTTCAAGCACATACAAAAGCAGACAAGTACAACCGACCCCCTTGCTCCACCAGGGCCGAGCTCCCCCTTCCCTGCCCATCTGGTCTGATTTTGAAGGAAATCAGTGCATCACTTGGCTTCCCATACCAGTATTACAGTCTGTGCCTCTAAAAGAAAGGGACTCTCTTTCGGGGGGGGGGGGCAGGGGGGGAATCAACCGAGTGACAACATCACAACTTACAGAATAATGATTTCAGAATAACATCAAATATTGAAGAGTTTTAAGCGGGGGAATCTCATGATGTGATTTATTTTTAAAATTTCATTCTGACGGCTCGATGCAAAAACGGACTGGAGAAGCGGAGGCAGAGTTCTAGGCCCACAGTAGAGGCTCTCGCAGGATTTGGAGGCTGGGCCAGGTGCGGCAGAGGAGAGGGAGGGGAGTACAGATGTTGGGTCTCTTCTGGAGGTGAAAGCACAGTCTTGGTGACGGATGGAATAAGGAGAAGGAGATGGTTTAGACGCCAAGGAGGACCCTCAGAAGCATCAGGAAGAGCAGAAGTGCTGTTGAGTGGGCAGGGGACCATGGGTAGGCATGGACGGCGTGGGTGCCAGGTAGATGAAGAGCTCAGCTTCAGCGTCTCTCTGCTCCTCTGAGCTGTCCAGAGGGGTCATGAAGAGGTGCCTGCCTCCCCGGACCCTGGCCTCCGCTGTCCCTCACCACCTCCCCTCTCTTCCCATGCTATCACATGCTTGCAGCGTGTCCCAGGAGGGCCTGGCTGTCAGTCGAGGAGCAAAGCCACCACTAGCTGTCCAGAAGGGCCGCAAACTGTCTGTGGGCAGCCAGGGGATCAGTCTTACTGGAGGAGTGAGTTCTGCCCACAAGATCCTCCACCCTGACTCCACCCCGGGCAGCCATCTCTGAAGTGTTCTCACGTGGCGGGGGGGAAGGTGGAATGGGGACTTGTCCAGGCATGAAGGTAATCACAGAGGTGGATGCCAGCACACTGGAATGGATCCTGGAGCAAGCACAGAAGAGACAGCTGGGGCTGGGCCCTGCAAGCCCTTTGGGGACGTCAGAAAGGAAGTCTCTCCCTGGCTGCTGCAGCCACCCAGCGCTCGGCTTTGACAGAGCCCCGCAATGGCGTGAAAATGTAGGAAAGGTGTTCATCTCCAGGCTGGTGCAGCCTCTTGTCCACCTGCTCTTGGGCAGCAGAAGTGACCATTCACAGTGGCCCAAGACTTAGTCTTCACCATTTGTAGCTTTTAATCTGGTTGCTGGGAAGAACATTGCAACGATCAGATTACTTTATACCTTGGCTTGCGTCCGCACGCGTGTGTGTGTATGTGTGTGTGTGTGTGTGTGTGTGTGTGTGTGTGTGTGTGTGTGTTCATCAAAAGGAGGGACTGCAGTGACCAGTGCGGAATACAGGAGCCAGGAAAAGTCCCTTCCAAGTACAAACGTGAGCTGAGCATCCCAGGGGAGGGTATCCCACTCCTCCAGTAGGATAAGCCCAGACCAAGGTGGCCTGAAGGTCAAGGGAAGAGAAGGGTTGTGATGTCACGGGGACCGGTCACAGGCAATACCTGCTGAGAGGACCCCAGCGTCCTAGCTAAGAGAAGATCTTTCTGGGGAAGATTTTTAGCCGAGTGAGTCAGATGCCGTATTTCCAGGGGCCCAGGAGGGGACTGTCCAAGGAAACAGAGGTAGGGCTTGTTTTGCATGAATTCAAGAAAATTGGCAGGAAAAGCCGGTTGAGAAACGGGATGAAAGCCACACAAGGCAAGAGGGGTCAAGTGAAGCTTTTCCAAGCGGGGAAATACCTGCTTCTATTTAAAGGTGTTTTGAAAAGAGTCCGTGGAAAGTAAAAGACTAAATGTCCCAGAAAGGACCGAGCACACAGAGGAAGGGGACCCCCTGGGAGCAGAAGGTTTCTTCAAGAACCTTAGAGAAGATCAGTGCCCGATTTCTAAGCCTGGAGAGATGCAAGGACGGCCTAGGGACAGACGTGGTGACAGTTAGGGCTCTCCTGACCTGTGGCCTTAATCGTCTCAAGATCATACAATGTGAGAATGGATTAAAGCAGAACTTCTCCAAGTGGAATGCACCACTCACCCAGGGATCCGGTGACAATCCGAATCAGGATTCGGCAGATCCAGGGTGAGACCTGAGAGCCCGCATTGCCAACATCCAGCCACGGAGAGCCCCAGGGAGTGCAGCAGAGAGCTCGGAGGGAAGAGAAGCAAGTATCAAACACCGCTGAAGGAGCATCTCAAAGGACAGTGAAGGCCGCTCCCCAGAGCCAAGTGGGGAAATACCTGCTTCTATTTAAAGGTGTTTTGAAAAGAGTCAGAGGAAAGTAGAAGGTGGGGTGGGGATGGGCGAGGCCAAACAAAAACACAACCTGTGAAACTTCAGAAATGTGTTTATTCTGAAATTTAGAGACGAGATATTCTCTCCAGAGACAACAGTCTGCTCTGCAGAGCTACAAAAATAAAACTGCCGCGTTAGGGTTCATCAGAAAGGAATGGGCCTCTGGTCTCGGCAGTGCTCTTACATCGAGGATTTTATATACCCAGCCAAACTATCCCGCCAATAGGAAGATTCTCTGACCATAGCACAACTTTCTGAATAAGAATCTTACAGATTCTGTTTCTCACACCATCGTTAAGTAGCATGAGGATAGTCTGAGGTTCACGAGATGTGAGACCATACCCTTAGTGTGGGTAGGAGGGTCTGATATCCTGACTTTTATCCGTAAGAAAAGAGTTGAATGCTCTACAGAAATGATGAGGCACAGTCATTTAGGAATGGGGAGTGACTCACGCCATCACAAAGGTAAAGCAGAGACTTGGCACAAAAAGAAGTAGAGGCAGGATGGTGGACCCTTGGCCCTGGAGAGCCTGCACCTCCTGCCCTGTGGAGCAGAAGCGGAAGCCTCCTAGTCTTTGGCAGCATCTTTAGGGGAAATGCAGGGCTTGGGGAAGACAGGAAGGTGAAAGGAAGAGGCAAGGAATGGGGCTCCACAGGAGGTGGTGGGGCAGGTTGAGAGAGCCTGACTGGCAGGTGGGTGCCACGGTGGTTCCAAGGATTTAGAATAGGACACTCAGGACAGGGCAGCTTTGGATGGCACGGGTTGGGGACAAGCAGGGCACGGGAAATGGGCATCCAGGGAAGCTTTTGGCTGGCTCAGTTTGTAGGAATCATAGGAAGTTCATGTCACTTAGGGTAGAACACACGTCCTGTGTTCATCAGAGCCCTAGGTGATGGAGGAGCTGGCCCAGGCAGGCCCCGGCAGGGCAGACGGAAGCCCAGAGCTCATTTACGCAGGGGTCTGAGTGCGGAATGGGAAAGAGAAACTTGAAGAGGCCACTGTCCTACAGCGGCCAGGGCAAAGGAGGGGGAGAAGTTCAGGTGTCAAAGGAGGGGAGGGCCAAGCTCAGAGGGGCCGGTGAGGACACAGAGAGCGTGCTTGGAACTGGAGACGGCAGGGCCCTGGGGCCAAGAAGGAGGTTGGCGCTAAGCAGCTTCTGGACCAAGACAGAGGAATGTGCTCTCTGCCCCACTCCTCAGATCCCAGAGTCCTTCTGGGTGGAGCTTTTAGCCAGAGAAAAGTCAGAGGCAGGGGAGGCGGGGTGACCGCACAGCACTGAGCTGATGCCCAGACAGCTTCAGGCAAGCCTGGAAGGAGCAGCTGAGGCTTTTATCTGCAAGGTCATGAGAGAGCAGCCCGCAGGTGTGCACTTGCCAAATCCAAAGGTCTAAGAAGGCACGGACGACTTGCCTTCCTTTGCTTCTAGAGCAAGAATTAACGGACTTCTTTGGTAAAGAGCCACAGAGTTAATCTTGAAAATCTGCAGGCCGTGAGGTCTTTGTCAAAACTACTGAGCTCTGCTGTCGTAGTGTGCAAGTTCCCACAAAAGTAACAACGTGACATGCAAACAAATTAGTGTGGGTGTGTTTCAATAAAACTTTATGAGAACAGCCAGCCGATCAGATTTGGCTCACAGGCGATGTCTTGCCAACCCCTGCTCTACTTCCATTGTCTTGGGAAGTAATTGCAGAGTTGTTTCAAAATTCCAAGTTGTCATTAAGGAATACATTTTAATAATAATGGCCACTGTTGCTGAGTGTTTATTAGAGACCAGACTCTCTGGGTATTATCTCATTTAATCTTTTTTTAAAAATTTTTATTGTTGGTTACAACATGGGAAGGCAGGGACTTTTATCCGTCTTGTCCTATGTCTGATGACATGAAGACAGATCTCTCTGGCATGACAATTGCAGCTCTCGTCTGCCTTTTAAAAAATACCTCCATCTTATCCCAAGCACTGGTGAACACCGGTGTTGGAACAGAAACAGAATAATATTTTATATGCATTGATTTCTTTTTCTTACAAATCCTGTAGCATAAAGCTTTATAAAGAGTCCTTTTCAGAAACCAACTAAGTGGGCCTTCCTCATTCAGAGCTTAACGAGGAATGTGCATATGGTGCATAATTAATGAGAAAGAGCCTTGTGCCTAAAATTCATGCTGCCTCTTGACTTACTCGGGCTTGCGAAGCCTCACTTCAGAGGAGCTGAACTGATGTATGTGGTTGTATAGTCAAACATCAGGTTAATTTTTAGGGATTAATGAATGTTTGCTATAAATCCAGATATCAGTAAACACACATTTGAGGTGTAAATAGCTTAATTTGAAAGGTCAATGGAAGGAGAGACATAATAATGAAATCAAAAGGCAGTTCACTCCTGATGTATACTTTCTCTCATTGTTTTGCTGACTTTGAACGGGGATGGGGCACAGAGCCAGACGGGCAAAAATTCCTGCCTTCAGGAAGCCTGTAATCCAGCAAGGGAAGAGGGGCAGGAAGTAGTCAGGAAACAGAATCTCTGTACAGTGTGTCGGAGGGAGGGAAAGGTAGGAGAGCACAGATGCGCGTGTGTGAGTGGGCACACACGCGTGCACACGTGTGCTGGTGGGCCATCAGGGCGGCACACAGTGGCATGTGCAGTGGAGGAGCTGGGCAGCAGCTGGCCGTGGGTCAGCTCCTCTGCCTTCCAGAGACAAAGCTTCTTCTTCTTATCTTCCTATGAGGGCGATTGCTGATTCCCAGTGACCGGCAGGGAGGCCTCATTGGTCAGCACAGTTCCAACACAGACGCGGGGAAGGTGAGGGGGTGGACCACGTGGACACTGGAGGGGGCGCATTTCATGCCCAGGGATCAGCCAGAGCAAAGTCCAGGGGCAGGTCTGTCTGTGGCGTAGCTGCAAAAGGGCGAGCGGGTCAGCTCAGCTCGCCTGGAACAGGCTCCATCAAAGGCACTGGCCCTTTGAGGTGTGAGAACTTGGCTCCAGTGACCCTGAAGGGCAGACTCACCAGCTTCCTCTGTACTCAGCAGATTACATACGCCTTGTTCAAGTCCGAGACCTTCACTCTGTGATTCTGAATGGCCCTCCATGATTCTAAATTCTTGTCCAATTCAAAGATCAATGTCCCAGCCTCCCAGAGGCAAACTTCTCTGTGGTGCTTCTGTATTTCATGGTAGACACATTAAAGGCATCTACCCATAAAATCGCTCCTGCTTTTGTTTCTGAAACTACCACAAAGTACACATTCTGCCCCCAACCAACTTCCTCCTTCCTCGACCTTTTCAGGGGCATGTGTATGTTGCCCTCTCCTGTCCAGCAAGAGCACGGTGCTTTAGACTGCTGGGCACACTCCCCCAGGGGGCTGTGCCTGTGGCTCAGAATGGCTGAAACGGACTCAGATATAGGACAATCTTGAATCTTCCCGCACTTCCTGCCCCAGCCTACCTGCACTCAGAGGTTTTGTTGTTTAAAAAGTTCGCCTCCCCTGGCCTCTCAACCTCCATTCCCACCGCTGAGCATTCTGCACCAGCGCTGGTGATTTGGAGGTGTTCTCCTCCCGCCCTCTTGAGTCTCCTTTCCGCCTTTCCTGGAGGATGGGTGGGCACAAGCAGGAAGGAGCACAGGAGTCTGAACCCCTGTCCATTTGGATGTGTCCATTCAGATCCCGGGGCTTGGAAGCCAGGAGCTGACACATGATGGTTTGGATCTCAGCACAGAGAAGCAGTGGATGGGCACTCTGCTCCTAGGCCCATTTTCCTAAGGGATCGAAGGTACATTTTAGTGAACAGTTGCATGTGGGGGTTGAGGCCTGGAAAAAAAAAATTGCACCAAATGCAGCCGCTGAAGCTCTCCCTATGATGGGATTAGGAGGCAGGGGATTTGGGAGGCCACTCGGTTTAGATGAGGTGGTCTTGGTGTCTTATAAGAAGAGGAAGGGAGCTGACGGAGCTCCTTCTCTCCCCTTCTCTCCTGCCCTCCAGCCCTTGCCTGGAGCAATCTGCCAGACCTCTCAGCCTTCAGAATGGTGAGAAATCAATGCTCAGAGCTAAAGCCCCCATCTACGGGATTTCATTAGGGCAGCCCAAGCTAGACAGGGATCCCAGACCTCCCTCTTCCACCCCTTCCCTTCCTCCATCTTCAAAACTCAACAAATTGAGAAAAGAAGGCCACTCGTGGTTTACTGGAACCATGAGTCAAAGTGATTCATTTCCAAGGTCCTTTCAGGTAGAGAGGCTCCGCTGAAGTCCTTCCCTGGGGGCCTTTGTGCACTCCAGCCCACAGCACCCTGAGCGCGGCAGGAGAGCAGACAGGAGAAGTTGAGCGAGCGATCGAGCGGAGGTGGAAGGCACAGGTGAGTCATGCTTTTGCTCCAGGGCCCGGGGGGGGGGGGGGGGGGGGGGGTTAAAGGCCACGTGGGCCTCACTCTCCTCTGGCCTCTGCCTTTATTTCTAATGGAGCCGTGTCCAGTGCTTTTGCTCACTGAGTCTGTCTTCTTGTCTCCATCAAAACATCCCTGGGAGTGACTTCTTGACTGAAGTGGCACAGACCATCCAGGGGGCAGGGCACAGGGGAGAGGACACCGGGGCCTGGTGTGTGGGGAGTGGAAACTCGCCTTGTGCCTCTGGGGGGTCACGGCTGCCTGGCTGGTCCCTGAGAGGAATCCCAGGCTGGTGGAGGACGCAGCTGATCCTGCAAGGAACGCCCTGTCCTAGCTACTGTTACATCTGAGATTGGAAATAGAAACAGATACAGAGTAGCCACATGGAAAAGCTGACTGTGGCCAGGTTAACCAGGGGGCAGAGTCCCAGTGTGATGCCCGAGGATGGTGGGGTAGGGAGGATGATGGGGTAGGGAGGATGGTGGGGTGGGGAGGAGGATCTTGGCCTCCATGACAGTGGGCATCCCCAATGCCTGTCCTGAGCTGTCTTCTGGCTGCTTGACTGGGAACCTAGGGTAATGCACCCCCTCCCCACCCCCGACAAAGGTCTGCGGTGACACCCTCTCACTGACTCTGTGTGGTTTAACAGGAAAAGAAGTGGTCCTGTTTGGGGTTCCCTGGAGGCTTTCCAAAGAGAAGCCCTTGAGAAAGGAGAGGGGAGGCAGAGCGGGAGCCCGGGCCTTCCCCCTCTTCCGAAAGGCATCCCATGGCTCTCTGCCTTTGCCCCCTCCCTCTAGAGACTGCAGACTCAAATGTGGAGAGAGGTGTCAGTCCTGGGGATGGCGACTGTGAGATCTCAACGAGTAAGAAGACCCCCAACCTGTCCCCAGAGCATTCCAGAAGAGCTAGATGCAGGAGTCCCATCAGGAACCTCTCGGGGCCCCTCCTGATGGGGCCCCGTTGTAACTGCGCGGCCTGCAACCTTCTAATTATGCCACTGGTGGCAAGAATGAGGTCATGGTGTCTGCAAATGACTTTCCCAGGAACGAGGCCCTCTTAAAGTGCAGGTCCCCTACAGTCTCCTCCTGGGCCAGCAAAATTCTGATAAGAAGCAAAATCCCCTCCTGTGTGTTCAGGCAGAGGCCCCCAAAGAGCACAAATCCTCCTCTGCTTCCCAGATGGATGAAGACAGATTTGCTGTAAGATCTGCTGGAGGGTGACCTCCTCCTCTTTAACATGCGGGCATGCCCCAGCCTGCCGACCCAGACAGGGAGCCTTTCTCCCTCTCCCCAGGGCCTCTTGGCCCCCTATCCTGGCCTTAGGAGATAAAGCTCCCAGAAGATTTGTAGGGCTGCACAGGCTGTGCAAGAGGCCTGCTTCTAGGAGAGGAACGGGTGCTAGCTGTTCTGGGCCTCGGGAGCACCCTGCTCAGACTTCTGGCCCCGGCCAGCAAGGAAGAATCCACCAAGATTCCAGACATCTGTGTCCACAGGAACTCCCAGTCTCTGCAAGCAGACAGGCAGCCGCTCTGCTGTCCCTTTGCTGGCTGAGGAGATGTTCCTGGCAAATCTGGCTCTCAGGCCCCCTCTGTGAGTGAGCTGTGCAACAGCACCCTAAAGAGCAGCTGCTGCTGGTGGGCTGGGAAGGGGCGGAGGGGGAGCCCAGGTCTTCAGAGCACAGCGGGGTGTATGAGGTCACATCTGGGCATGGGTAAGCAGGTGTGAGTTTGCGGCCACCTAGAGGATGAGAGCTGGTCCCATCCAGGCTGCCTGCCCCCAAAGCCCTGGTGTGTCAGGGCTTTGGCCGGGCACTGAGCACAGGCTGTCGGGAAAAGTTCTACAGTGTTTTTGAATTAAGTGACTGAAGGGCTGAAGGCAGGCAGGCCAGCTTTTCATCCATTTTAGAAAATGCCCACAGCTCCTCTTGCGAGGCAAGTGAGATGAGAACTTGTGTAATGAAATATTTGTGATGGCTGTTCATTTGGCAACCATCAGAAGGGGTGCCCTGGGGACGGGAGTGGGCACCTCCACTTCAGTGAGGCAGAGGCCTAAATTCACGAGGGGGGGGGTAGGGCAGAATAGGCAGGTCCAAGTGGAAGGTCTCACTTGGTTTTCTTTGTTTTCCTGCAGAAATAGCATGTCCGCTGGGTGGACTTCCCCACTGAACCCAGCAGGCACAGGGCCAAGGACTACAGTCTTCTAGGGGCCCATGAAAATGTTTTAATTTTTTTTAAAATCAGGGGGAAAAATGAATTTTTAGATGAAAGAGAATGTCTTAATATGTAATATTTGTCACTATGCCAACTCAGTTACAAATTATTATTTTTAATATTTTTTAATGGAGGAGGGGGTCCAGGGGGGTAAAGGCGCCTGGAACACTGGGCAGTTTAACTGGGTCCTGATGCGCCTGCGCTGGGCTTCTCGCCCTAGGGGGTCCAGTTCTCCAAGCTCCCCTGGACCACAAAAGAGGACGTGTCTGGGCCCTGTCCTTTGTGACTGCCTTGTTAATGTCCCGTTCTCCCACCCTTTACAAGCGGGAGCTCCGAAGACAAAAACAAAGATTCCACTCGCCTGCCTTGGCACCAACTTCACTCTGGGCCCCCTGTGAGTCCCAGGCCTCCTTTTGTCCTGCTCTCCGCCCTGAGCGTTTCCAGACTTTGGAGGGAGACCTGGGAAGGGCGAACTGGAATCAGCCGGCTGACCGAGCTCCTCTCCTCAAGCCCCTCTTCCTGGGCCCCTGCCACTCCAAGTCCGGGAAAGGTGTTGGAGTTTCCCTGGAACTGGGGGTGGGAGAGGCCTTGGGCGCGGGCTGCGGGGCCGAGGCAAGCGCGGAGAAAGAGCGAGGGCTCGGAGCGCCCCTCTCCCCGGCAGGCTGCACGGTTAGCACTGCTGCCCTCCGGCGGGTCCCGGAGACGCTGAGCGCCCGCGGCCGCGCACACGGCTCGTGTTTCCGCGGGGCTCGCTCCCGGGCCTGGCTCGGGGCCGCCGCCGCCGCCGCCGCCCCCTCCCGGCGCGCAGGCTGCTCTCCAGTCGCGGCCACAGGGTAGCGCTCGGCCCCCCTCTCCGCGTCTCCGCCTCCGCCTCCGCCGCGCTCGTCCCCGGCTCACGCTGCCCCCGCAGCTCCGGCTCGGCGCAGGCAGGAGCGGCTCTCAGGACGCCGAGCCCGGCAAGCGGAAGGCGGCGGGCTCGGCGAGCGGCGGCGGTGACCGAGGTGGGCGGCGGCAGCGCGGCCGAGGAAAGCGTAGGGGTGGCTGCAGCTCCTCCCGCCGGGGCGGTCGGCGAGCGCCGGGCATCCGAGGGGACGCTGAGCTCCCGGGGCCGGGGCTGCTTGCCGGGCTCTCGGTGTGTCTCGCCGAGAGCTCTGGCCAGGGCGCGGCGGAGGGCAGAGCCGCCGGTCTCCATCCTAGCGCCGGCAGGAGGCTCCGCGCCGGAGCGCTGGCTTCAGCCCGGGTCGCCGATCCCAGCAGCCGCCCCTGCTGGCCCAAAGCTGGGGTGGACATGGGCGCGCGGGGCTGTGTGCCGGGCCGCAGGACCAGCAAAGTTTGCTAGCCTCCTGGGCGCAGAACCGAGGGACACCCGGTCCCGAAGCCCCCGGAGGGGACCCAGAATCTCCGGATTCAGAGCGAGGGCGGTGGAGCCCAGAAGGGCGGCTCGGCCCCGCCAGATACCTCTTGCAAAGTTAGAGAAGAAAACTTCAGCTCCAGGGAGACTCGGACCGTTATGCTAACCGCGCCCCCCGAAACTGACACCCCTGAACGAACCTCAGCACCCGCGTCTGCCGCCGCGCTCGGCTCGGAACGCGCCCCGGGGACCGGGCGCCTGCAACCACAGTGACTGCGTGGGCCCGGAGAACCCTACCAGGGGCGGGGAGGAGCGGGGGGCGGGCAACGTGGCCACAGGAGGAAGTTTCCTGAAGTTGTCCGCTTATTCCGGAGCTCGGCCAGCGACCCGGCCGGATTCCGGAGGCCGCCTTGGCTGGGAGAAGAAGTCGGAGTTGGGGTGCTAAGGGAGGCAGGCGCCCGAATCCGAGAGGGCGGCTTTGCCTCTTTCTGTTTGCTCGCCCCTCTCCTTCCGGGCGCGCGGCCGGCATCGGACTCGGGACAGCAGAGGAGGAGGGATTGGGGTCGCCAGCGCGGGCCCTCCCGGGCACAGTACGCCTGGGACCCAGAGCCGCGTAGACCGTCTCCCGGGACCAAGCCGCGGGGCGCCGGACCCCACGAGGATTATAAAGCAGGACGGAGGGGAAGGAGACCCCGGAGGACCCCCTCCGGGCTGGTCACCATGTGGCGGCTGCTGATCTGGACTCTGGTGGCTCTGTATCGGATCCGCGAGGCTGGAGCCCAAGGTACTGGGGACCATCCCCACGTGGGGCTGGGAGGGGGCTCGGAGAGAGGGCGGGCCAGGGGTGGCCAGCGGGTCAGCGTGCTCAGCCTAGACAGCCCTCTCTTGGGAGTTTCAAGACCCCCTCTCCCCAAGTTTGGGGTCTCTCTTTCGGGTGGGGCATGCTCTCTGAGACTTGTGGCTTCTGAATGGGGAAGGTGGGGGGTCGCCCGAGAAGGCTGAGAAAACCCTAAGGTGAGGAGGGAGGGACACTCCTCCTGTCCCCGCCGGCTGCCGGAGGGTGCCCTCGGGCGGGCGGCGTGGGAGGGGCGCGCCATTCGGTGCCGGCTCTACGCGGCTCCACTGAGCTCGGAGGCCGGGCTTCGGGTCCCCGCTCGGCGTCCGCGGGAAAGGGCAAGGCCCTGCTGAGCAGGCACTGGCCGCCCTGGGGAGAGGGAGAGGGGCAGGCGGGCGGGCGCGGGGAAGGAGCCGGGGGAGGATGCTAGGCTCGGGCTTGGTCCTCCCTGGAGGGCAGCTGCCCTGCTTGGCCACGTACTGGAGCCCGCGCCTCGCTGCTGGCCGGCCGCAGGGGCCAGCGGTGCTCCTCGGCATGGGCCTGGGGCCGCGGGTGCAGCCGCGACCCCACCGGGGGTGGTGCACAGGGAGGGGCTGGGGCCTCCTTCCCCACCACCTCCAGACACGCCCCGCACCCCGCCCCTGCCTCCAGCCTCCCCTGGTCGCTGATTGTCTGGCAGCCTGTGCTTTGACCTGGGCTGCCTGGAGCCGCCTGAGGCGGAGAAGAGCTGGCCGTTTGTGGGGTGGGAGTGTTAGAAAGGATGAGGTGGGATCTGCGCAGTCCCCTTCTGGAGGGCGATGTCCAGACGAACCTCCGGTTCCCCCGGCGGGTCAAGGCGGGGAAGGGCGGCTGCACCCGCGCTTCCTTGCTTTGGGGTTCGCGGATCCGCACAGCGGGGCCAGCGGTGTCCGAGCGGCGCCTGCTGGGGGCCCAGGGAGATGAGTCTAAACCTGGGCTCCGCTGGGCCTGGCCTCTTCCAGGCTCAGAGGGGACCCGACCCAGCCGGGGGCGCCGGACTGCGGGGGGGGGGCTGCAAGCCTGACAGGGTCCCACTCTACATCTGGGGTCGTGGAGCCTGTGGGGAGGGAGGAACCCGAGTCGGGCAATCTCCAGAGCCAGGGTCAAAGATAAAAATGATCGGCTCTCGCTCTCAGGGTTGAGGGGATGATTTTACGAGGTAATTTAGATAAAAGCACTTGGAAATTTTGCAACGAGATCCATAAATGTAAGGTAATAAAAGTTATTATTTTTATGGTCGTCATAAAAATTTCCAGTAGACGGGGACCTCAGAGGTCATTTTATTCTAGTGGCCATTTAACAGATGGGGAAACTGAGGTCCTGCGGCAGTCAGTGATTTTTCTGAGGCCATTTGGTGATGTGGGGTCGGAGTCAGGGCTTGGGCCATGTGAGTTCTGAGACCTTTTGCTGCCCGGCACTAGGACAGGGCCCCTCTAGGCAGGGTGCTGGGAGGGTGATTCTGGCAGAGGAATGGGCTGTAGTCTACCAGGGGCGCCTCCTGGGTATGTGCTGAGCTGCCCGTGGAATTCCTACCCAGAAGACGGCCTCCCAGGGGTGTCCGTCTGTCTGGATCCTTCTGGTTTCTCGACTGCACATCCACCAGGAACCATGTGACTTCCCTGGGCAGGTGCTCACCAGTTCTTGTCCCATCCATGACCAGGCCCTTTTGGAGTCCCCAGGGCACCTGGTGGCTCTTCCTTCTGGGTCTTCCTGTCCTCTCTTCCCGGCCTCCACACCTGTGCCGTCCACCTGAGGCCAGGATATCCACCAGTGTTGTTGAAGTGAAGGCCAGGCTACTCCCATGCCTGCAATTCCAGCGGGAGAGCTGCGCCTGCTGTCTGTCAGACCGGTGCAGGTCTCTGATTGATCTGCTGCCTTTTTGTGTGTCACGCTGCCCAGGGCCCCTGCTGCTCCGTTTGTGCTCTCTGGCTCCAAGAGTGTTTGTTCGCCAGCATCATCGGTCCCCTCCTTCCATTTGTCTTCAGAGCAGCAAATCCTGCAGAGGATTGTGGGAACAGGGAACGCAGCCTCCTTGCCCCTGCTTGGGGGGCAGTGCTGATTTGCATGTTGGAGGGGTAGGATCGGGATGCAGGTTCCTTTCTTATCTACTCTGGGGTCAGTAAGTGAGTTTCTTTGAGTCTGAGACCATGCCGTGGATCCTTGGTCTGCAGTTGAAGGTCCTTGCACTGTCTGGTCACTTCTGAGCACAGGAGCCCTACTCTCCTTGAGACAAACCTCACATTGGCCACACCACTGGATCTTGGTCTAGACCTTGCTTAGTTTTGAGGGTCTTTTTGCCAGGTGCTGGGACGGAACTCCATCACCTGGGTGTACTGAAAGCCACTCTTTGACCACATCCCCACTATCTGATGTACCATGATTCAAACTCATTTCCCATGTGAAGTTCAGTGACATTGTAGGAAGAGAATTGGCTTTGGCAGCAGAAAGAATGGGCTCTCATGATCTGGCGTTGCTGCTTAGCTGCACAGAGGTTTCGGAAAGTCTCAGCCACTCAGAGCCTCGGTTTCCTCATCTGTACGTTGGGAACAGTAGCTTCTCCCTTGCAGAGTTGACACTAGAGGATTCAAATGCCCTGGCAGGTGTTCCCCACATAGAGGGGCTTCACACTTGGCAATTGCTGTGAGCATTTTCAGTATTTTAACGCTGCATGTCAGGGAACCCTGAACAGTGGTGCCCTGCCACTCCCCCAAAAGACCCTGAATTCCTTTGTCTTACCCAGGAGCTTTCTTTAACTTCTTTCCATGGGTACCTTTGTGGGCCTCTGAGTGGCCCTTACGCTCTTAGCTGTCTGGGAGCTGGTGACCATGCAGATTCGTGTGCTCCCTCGCAGACACTGGGATTGGAAAGGTTGGGCGAGCCTGGTTGACAGCACTGAGTGCAGAGAGAGAGCTCTCCTGTGCTTGTAAGCTTGCTTTCTGCTGGGGGTCATCCTGGCCACCCCAGAGGCCGGAAGGAGGGCAATAGGCACCTAACCAGCTGATCCAGAAGATTCTTTCAAGAGAAGCATGCCAGGGGAAGACCAACAGGGCGTTGGCACTGAGTGAGCCAGGCAGTGGGGAAGCCCTGGGGAGGTCTGGGAACTCCTGCTCTGGAGCTCCTGGAGGGGTCCAAAGGGAGAAAGTTTAGTGCTGGGAGCTAATCACAATAAGAGCCCAACAGCGCACAAGGGAGCAGGATGAAAGTTTAATTACATGGTGTGGCTAAGCTGTAATTATTAATTACTGACAGCAAAAAATAACTTATTGATCAGGGCCTCTTGCTAATTACCAGGAGGCCGGGTGTCGCGCCTGCCTGGGGCTCAGCCATCTACAGCCCCACACCAGAGTGGGATGGGAAGTGGCTGCTCTCGGTTCCCTTCTCCCCTGCACCTTCTCCCCCGCCCTGTGTGCCCCTAGGCTTCAGCTGGGGATCTGGAACATTCTTGGGGTGGGTAGATGAGTGACATGGGTTGGCTGCTTCTACGGGCTGCGGGTGATCCCCCTGCCGAGGATGAAGAGTTCAGACCCCACCCGAAGGCCAGCTCACAGGGGCTGCCCACACCTGCCTCAGGAACCCTCCCTTTCATGCATTGGTTCTGCAAATATTGATCGACCGCCTCTCCCTGTGTCCTCTACTGGAAGGCTGGAGTAGGGGCCAGGAACCTCCTTCCATCAGGGAAGGGAGGCTGGGAAGGAGGCCAAATGCTTTACAGCACATCTCTGTTTTAACAGTGCCCCAGCGGTGGACTTTTAAGATGATGTGTTAAGCTGCGTATTGGTATGCATTTGACCTTGTGCCCCAGGACACGGCTGGGCTCTAAGCTAAAGATAAGGGAGAGTGGGCTTGCTCACTGTCCTAAGGACAAGTGGAATCACAGCCCGGGACTGGGAAGACACAAAAGTCATCTAGAACTCTTCTCTGCCCACAAACCCTGGACACTGGCCATTGGGTCTGCTTGCACACCCGTGGTGCCCGAGGACGCACTACTTGATACCAGCTGGTTGTTAGAGGGTCCTGCTTCGTGTTGATGAAGGCATTGGCCTCCTAGTGACGGGCTGTCCCAGGATTTGGCTTAGAGGCCTTGGGATGGGCTGGAGCCCCCTCCCCTCTCCCCCTGGCTCCTTGCCCCTCCAGGCATCAGGAGGGGAGTTAGAATTGATGCTGGGTGCCACCCTGCTGCCTGTGGGGGTTCCACCCGGCTCCCCCTGGAGCACACTGCGGAAGACCTGGAGCTGCCTAAAGCGGCGGGAATTAGTCATCATAATTTGGGGCCTTGGGATGCCAATGGCAACTCGCGGGCCAGCGCGGCCCACTGCCTGTAACGGAAAGGAAAACAGTCTGGCTGCTCTGACACCCCCATGCTCCCCGCCTCCCAGCGCCTGCTGTCCACACTCTGGGCAGGAGGCAGGCCGGGGAGCCATGCTGGTCGATGGACTGTCCAGGGCTGCTCGGGGGCTTGGGGGAAAGGGAGAGGGGGCAGCTGCAGAGCTGTCTCACCAGACGCCCTGGGCCAGGAGTCCAGGGCAGGGAGCCCTCGCTGAGTCTGGGAGCCTCTGCCAGGCCCTGGTGACAAGGGAGGTGCTCATAGGGGGACGGCTCCCAGCCTGGGCTGCCCCTTTGAGACCTGCCTCTGCTGCTGGGCTATGGTGACTTGAGCCTCAGTTTCCTCATCTGTAAAATGAGTAAATAGAACAGAAAAAATTCCCATGTCTTCCTCCCGGGGTGGTTTGGGTGATTAAATGCAATTATCCAAATTGCTCTAAAGATGCTCTTAATAAATGTCATGTTTATGAAATATAAGCTTTAAATAATGCTCATAGTGTGCTGGTCAGACGGCTCCGAGGACGCCAGAATCACTGCCCTTCCTCTTCCCATGCGAAGCCTCCTCTGCTGCTGTGTGGCCGCCGTCCCTTCCCCCTGTACCCCCCGAGGACGCCTTCTCTCTCCTGGAGCTCCCAAGGTGCTCCGGCCTCCTCCCTGACCCTTGAAGTTCCTGCTGCTCCTGGGGGTGCCCACTCCCCCCGAGGTCTGCAGAGTCCACTCGCTGTTTCCTTCGGGTCCCTCGTGTGTCCTTCCTGCGTCTCTGTGAACCCCACACTGGCACCTCTGAGCATGCGCCCCTTTCCCTGGCGATGTCTTGACCCGCCTGCTGCTTTACCCTTGGTCTCTCCCAGAAGGGCAGGGGCCTCATTGCATTCCTAATATGATGTCCCTAGCCTCTAGGACAGTGCCTGGCACCGACGAGGAGCTCAGCTCAGAGGGATGAGTGAAGGAGTGGACGCTTTCCCGAGGGACACAGCCCTTGTCACCTGGCCCTGCCTGCTTCTCCCTTCCTGTCGGCCTCCTCCTGTCTCCCTCCCCACCGTGCCCTGGAGCCCTCCTAGTCCTTCAGCCGAGCCCCCCATTGTGGGAGCCCCCCCCCACAGTCACCTCCTGGGCTTATGGAGG
Organism: Urocitellus parryii; assembly: GCF_045843805.1. Taxonomy (NCBI): domain Eukaryota; kingdom Metazoa; phylum Chordata; class Mammalia; order Rodentia; family Sciuridae; genus Urocitellus; species Urocitellus parryii. Next base: position 176,839,895 of record NC_135537.1, on the reverse strand, counting down.
ATGCAGTGGTGCTGCCGCTGGCCACTGAGAGCGCAGCCCCTCCCAGGCTGGCTCCTTCCAGGCTCCGGCCCCACAGGTGAAGGGGCTCTAGCAGGCCTGGCCTCTGGGTCAGGTGGCTCTGGGGTCCTCAGTGACCCCGTGCGAGCTGCGCTCTGCCTTTACAGCCTGGAGGGCTGGGGTGACGCCCCGCTGTTCCGTGGATGCACCATTTGAAATTCGCAGAGCCCAGGAGGGAGAGGAAGACCTCAGTCGTGGTAAATGCTGCGTCCCTCTCTCCTGGGACAGCCCCCTAACCAGAATTGGTCCCACTGTCCCACCCCACAGCAAGGGAGCTGGGAAGTGCAGGAAAAGAGCTGGCCCGCCTGCCCTGGTCACGCCCGGCATTGCTTTGTCTCCACGGAGAAGGACCGTGGGCTCTGCATGTCACACAGGAGACGGGGCTGTTCCGAAAGCAGACCCCCAGCCCCTGTCGCCACCTCCTGTAGAGAAGTGGTATGTGAGTGGCGATCAGTCCCTGGGAGCTGGGGTGACCAGTCTCTGTCACTGTCTGTCTGTTCTGCTTGGGGCTGAGCACTTGCATTCCCAACCTCTGATTCCTTGTCTGTAAACGAGGATAAAAGCCTAAAATAAGATGATACCAGTGAGCGCTCAGAATAAGGCTGACCTTATAAGCACTTAATCAATTAATCGAACCATATTTGTCAGTCGTGTGTCACTTAACGACAGGGATACGTCCTGAGGACTGCATCACGAGGTGGGTTCTCATTGTGGGAACATCACAGAGTGGGCTCGGGCAAATGAAGGCAGCCGCCAGCCCCCACATCACCAGGCGACATTGTGCTATAGGAACATCAGCATCCCGTACGTGGTCTCTCGTTGACCAAGACGTCGTGGCGTGGCACCTGGCTCTCCTGTGGTGGCCCTCTGGGTGTCCTGAGGTCCTCGGCTGGCGTTTAGTGCTCCGATTTTCTTCGTTGGTGTCTTTACTGGACGTTTCACCTCCGTCTTGTCTGACCTCACTTCTTCTTGCGTTTTCCCAGCTGAGACCTCCAGGGCTTTGTCCCCATCCTGGAGCTCCGCCGTGGCGCGCTCACTAGTACCTCTCAGACATGGCAGGGTGCGCAAAGCCACTGCCTGCCACAGTCCTTCCTGTCACTCAATATGTGGGTAAACTGAGGCTCCAGCTAGAAAGGCAGGGAGCCAGGATTTGAACCCGGGGTTCTGGGTCCTCACACCTGCCCACTCTCCACTGTCCCACGCTGCCCTGCTCCCCCGTGGCTTTCTCAAGGAGAGTGGCCTTTGGCCAGTGAGGCGATGGGCCATTTTGCCCTAGGAGACCAGGGCTGGCCAGGGAAGCGGGTAGGGTTTGGATATAAGCCCCGAGTTCGCCCTTTGTCCTCCGGGTCCTCCCGGCTCACGTCCCCACCTGGTGGTGTTCACAGGGGCCTGAGCTGGCAGAAGGAGAGCGCTCCATCCCCCGCTCTCCCTCCAGCCCTCCCCGGGGCTGGTATGAGCGGCTGGAGGAGACTCCTTCAGGCCACTTGGGACATTTATGCCAGTGACAGAGCCACACAGACTCTTGTAAACGGAACAGGGTATGGGGTGGGGGAGGAGAAGGGGAAGAGGGCCAATTAAAGTTTGATGCCACCAGGATGCTATTAGTGACCCAGAGGGACCATGAAATCTTGATGATGTGATAATCCTGAGGGAAGGAAATGGTCCTGGTTGTAATGGGGCCCATTCAGGGCATTCAGCTTCCGAGTGGACCCAGGTGGCTCTCAAGGACGTGCTGGAGCCAGGACCCTGGACACCTCCTCGGGGGGACCCCTCGGTAGGTGTGACCTGGACAGGAGGTTGTGTGTGGTCTGCGTAGGGCCAGGAATATGGCTGGTAGCTAACTGCGTGGGTCATTGTGGCATCATAGCAGTTGGTGACGAGTCTACTTTGAACTAGGAGAGCCAGAGCAGAATGTGGCATTGGAGGGCCCAGGGGGGACATCACGGGCCTCTAAGGGACCCTGAAACATGGACGACACTCTGGGTTCCAGTCCTACCTGCCATGGACTGCTCGTGTGACCAGGGCTGCGTGACACAGCCTGTCTGTAAGGTGGGGTGACAGCCTGCTTACCTCATTGGGTCAAGACAGGGGTCAGTGCCAAGCTCCTAAAACAGTGCTCAGAGCATGGGAGGCTCTGAGGAAGCCTAGGAGCTGTCTGTCCGTCCCTACCATCCTCATTTTGGAGACTCAGAACCAAGCCAGACCTGGGCCTGCCATGTGCTGGGTGGCCTGGCCTCTCCCCGGTCTGTTTCCTCTGATCTGCACAGTCTTCCAGTGGCCTCTAGACTTCTCCTATGAGGCCAAGATATTCTTTGTCTCCTCTTAAGATGTAAGTACGCGGGAGAGAGCCCGCATCCGGAGCGGTCCTGGCTGCTCGGGCCTCGGGTGGGTGTTTCCCCTGGATCCTTTCCTGAGACCGCAGAGTTACCTGAGGAGTGTCACGGACTTCCTCTTCTCTATGCAGCCCCAGCTGCAGAAGGGAGGTGACCAGAGGGGTTGACACTGTGTTAATATTGGTATTGACAGTGTCGAAGTCCAGAAATAGTAACTTGCCAAGGTCACTTGATTTGTAAGAAAGGGACCAGGCCTGCAGGGCAGCTCCTCCCCGGGCCGCTGCTTCTGGCCTGGCCCACAGATCCCCCCAGGAAGGAGAGGTTCCGTGCTGCTGTGGGCCTGGGGCATTCAGGAGCAGTCTCTCCTGACCACAGTCTTGACCCCAGCTTGGGCAGTCACAGGGGCCGGCACGGGTTCCAACCTAGGACAAGCCTTTCCTGGGGTGGCCCATCTGCTTGCCACAGTCTGGGCCACAGAGTCTGGATGCTGAGTCCCATCACTACACCCCCATCCTCACACGCCCCTGAGGACCCCCACCTCTAACCCTGGCACACGGTCCAGTCCCTGTGCCCTGCTGCTGGCCCTGCTGCCCTGCACCAGCCCTGCCCCAAGCTCAGGGGGCCCTTTCTACCTGGGACCCTGAGCACCCTTCCCTCTCCTCTCTTGGACCCCTCGCCCCCTCCACTGACCAGAGTCCACCTGTCCCCCACTGTCCAGTGTGAAGCCATCCTGACCACCCGCCAGAACCCAGTCCCTGAGGTGGCAGGCTCGCAGGTGCCAGCAGCTGCAGGCCTGTTGGGCACTCGGGCCCTGTTGGTTCTGAGTGATCTTGTAATGCGTGCGAGGCTGATTTCTTTAATTATAGACTCCTTGAGTTTAGATAATAACCCGTCATCAACAAGGATCGAGGTATTAGACGTCAATTATTTTTCCCAATTAATGAACTTCACCCAAGGGGAGCCAGGGAGGAGGTAACAAGTTCACGATGCTGCGTGGGCCACAGGGGCCTCCGGGATGCTCAGAGGGTCCCGCTGGGCCAGGCCTCGTCGCCTCTGTGGCTGAAGTGTCCTTGTTAGGAAAGCAAGGGGACATCAAAACAGCAGTTCCAAACTCGACCAAGGGGCCTCCCTCGGGGGGAGGGTAGACACCCACCCTGGCCCTGCAGGCTGCCGCCCACTGTCCACCCGCCTGACCTTGACCTTTCTCATGTTTTATTTTTTAAACATCTGGAGATTTGCATTCTGTTCCGTGGTCTGTCCGAATTCTATTTTAAACCATAAAGAATATCTTAAAGCTAATGGATGAAGCCAAAGACGTGGCTGGTCTTCTCTGGGGCTTCCTGGATCCCCCCACCCCCGCCATAGGTGTCGAAACCTGCTTTGAAGAACTCGATGAACTGATTTCCTGGGTCACAGCGTCTGTAAGACTCCAAGATGCTTGACGTATGAATTTTGACCCTTTGTATTCAGAAATTTCGATGTTTTTCTGTATAGACCTGCCTTCTGAAGCACCTGTGTGCCAAACCCCGGGGCCTCTGGGCCCCCATGACGGTCCACCACGACGGGTCTGCGGTGATGCTTCCCACGGGGGAGGGGTGGGTTCCCACGGGGGAGGCTGCCATGCCCCCAGGGGACCCTGCCGCGGGGTGGTGGGTGTTTCCTGGGTTCTTCTTCAGCTTGAGGCCTGTCTCCTGCTCTCTGCCTCTCCTCCCTCCTCCTTTCAGCCTGGACCAGGCCCACAGGGCCGGGTTTGGGATAGAGTGGGCGGCCCACCGCGTGAGGGTCTGAATCACCACCCTGGGCTCTGGGTAACGGTCCTGGGCACGGGACCCTTTTCATTTGGCTGGGCCGGTGACCCAGGAGAGCTGGCCAGGTGAGAAGGATGGCCTGGGAGAGAGCTGACCTGCGTCACCGTCTCTCTGACAAGTGACAACGTGACCTTGGCAAGTTCCTGAATGTCCCTGGACCTCAGTGCTGACCATGTTAACAACCTGAATCCTTCTCCCCGGCCTCCTTCCTAGGTAGGGGTGAGGGGTAAACGGGATATCTGTGGAAACTCCTCACGTAAATCTGAGGTTTCATGAAAGGATCCAGTAAACACATTCACCTTAGGCCCTGGGAGCTGATAATCAGGGAACACGTAGGTTCTCTGTGGTGTCTGCATTTATCTTCAGAAGAGGCTTCGAAGCAGGCCTACGGTAGTTTTCAGCTCTGTAGCAGCTCTGAGCACCGAGCTCTGCGCCCGCTGTGTGTATTTTGTTTCCTTTGTACCGGGGATTGAACCCAGGGGTGCTAAACCACTGAGCCACGTCCTCAGCCCTTTTTTACTTTTTATTTGGAGACAGGGTCTTGCTAAATTGCCTGGGGCCTCCCTGAGTTGCTGAGGCTGGCTTTGAACTTGCAATCTTCCTGCCTCAGCCTCCCAGGAGTGCGCCTCTGAGCTGGACTAGCCGTGTGTTCTGGATCAGGCTCTGTCATTTCCTGCGTCCAGCAGGCTTCCCAAGCTCCCACTGGGCAGCCAGCCTGGCCCATCACTGTTGTGAGCCTCTAGCTGCCCCGGCCTGGACTTGGAGCCCAGAGTGGAGGAAGAGCGCCTGCCCTGGGGCTGTGCCCAGCACCGCACCACATTGCTCAGTCAACCCTGCGGTCTCCTCCCCACGGGCAGCGCGCTCATTGGCTCCGCTGGCTCAGCTGGGTGACCTTTGACCTCCCCACTTGGAGCCCTGGTCCCTGCCAGGGTGCAGTGTCTGCAGGCAGGGGTGGGCTGCAGGGCAGGCCCGCTCAGGCCAGAGCTGCTGAGGAGGGCCGGGGGAGTTCCTCATTAGCTCCGCTCCAAGCTGATTATCAGTCTGTGCATCACTGGGTGAGAAACGGCTGTCGTCAGGACAGTAATAAATACGCCGCTGTCAGTGTTGATGTGATTGCACTAATGAAGAGAAATCAGACACCAAGACAGGAGCGCTCCTGGCTGCCGCCCTGGGTGCTGGAGAGCTCTGTCCACTGCCGTCCCCCCGTCCAGGAAGAGAGAGGCTGGACGAGGAGGAGGAGAAGGAGGTGTTGACGTTTAACCTCTCTCTCTTAAGGCCACGGGAATGAAGAACCCAGAAGGTTCTGGAAACCATCAGGAGGAGAGGGCACTGGGCTGAGGGGCTCCCAGCCTCAGCCTGGGCCTCGGGCAGAGGGAAGCAGGACCGGTCCAGGGGACAGTGGTCCTTTTGACGGCTCAGCCTCCCTCGCAGGCCCTGGTCCGAGAGTGGCCTGGCGGAGGGCATGGGGAGGACACAGATTCATTGTCCGTGCCGCCCGGCTGCCACCTCGCCTGCGATGTTAGAGCTGATTGTGTCTCCAGGGACCTGGAATGCTGGCCCAGGGCAGGGCAGCCGCAAGCTCCAGCATCTCTCCCACCTCTGCAGCAGCAGGCCCAGGGCAGGGGCTGGGAGTCCAGGCAAAGCCGAGATCCAGGCGCTGGCCGAGGGGGAGGGGGGCTTTGACCCAGGACAGTGCCAGGCCTTGGAGGCACCTGGGCAGCGCAGGAGGACTGATGGGAAGAGCCGGCTCTGTCCTTCCAGCTGGGGCCCAGGTGGCACTGCCTGGTGAGAGAGGGGGAGGGCGGCCCGGAGCGACCCTTGGGGGCTTGGTAGGGTGCAGATCCTGGTCTGCTGCAGAACACCTGGAGGAAGGTCCAGGATGGAGCCTGGGAACTTGCATTTCTAGCAGCTTCCCAGGTGCTGTGGCATCCGTCCGGGGACCGCATTTTGGGAAGTCCTGGCATAGACGTTTGACCCAAGGAGGGGTGTTCCCATGGTGGCTGGACTGACCCACTGCCTCGGTAGGGTCTGTGCCCACTTTTACTGCAGAGGCTGATTGATGCACACGAGAACGTGATGTGTGGCCTTGTCCCAGGGAGTAGGGGTGCGACTCCCACTCATTCTTCTCTTCTCTCCTAAACAAATTCTTGTTCCCAGCGTCTGTGTTAGGTAGCTCTCCGTTGCTATGACAGAATGCCTGAGATAATCAACTTGATAAAGGAAATGGTTCACTTTGGCTGAGAACTTTGTAGATTTCGGCCCACGGGTGCTGAGCCCTGCTGCCTTGGGCTGGTGGCAGAGCACATGACCGGGGAAGCTGCTCACTCCGTGGAGGCAGGAAGCAAAGAGAGGGGAGGAGGCCAGATTCCCTGTGTCACCTTCCATGGCACACCCCTAGAGAACCGGGATCTTAAAGGACCCGTCACCTCCCGATAGTGCCACAGCCTGACACCCAAACCCTCAGTGCACAGGCCTTTGGGGACACTGACCCACAGCAGTGTCCTTCCTTAAAATAAAACAAGAACCCACCCAGAGGCTTCTCTCCTGCAGGCGACGGTCACCGGAAGCTCTGGTGAACCTCCACGTGAGTCAACGGGAGCAGAGTCAGGAGTGCTGTTTGCTTTCCCAGCATTTTCTGAGCACCTCTGTGTGCAGGCTCGGTGCCTAGGGCCCAGCAAGGGCTGGAGCGGGTCCCTGGCCTCGGGTGCAAGAGCATGTGTCGGTCACGGGGGACAGTGAGGGGCAGGGGACCTGGCATATCAGCAGCGACTGGAGAAGGCTGCCCAGAGGGGCCTCCAGGGGGGGTGCAGGGTGACGCCAAGTCCCGTGGGACGGAGGGGCCTGTCTCCATCCCCACTGACAGCAGGGGCCTTGTGCCCCTCCTGGTGCCCGGCCACCAGGGTCAGCTGGTGCCTGGTCACGCACAGTGACTTCCTCAGACGTGGCTTCTGCTGGGGACCCTCGCGCTCTCTCATAAAGCGATGCGGACCTCAGGAGGGACGTAGCAAACGAAAGACGGGGCCGTGGTCAGACTGCACCTGGGCAACTACCCAGGGCTTTGGGGGCTTGTGGCTTCCTCCCTCTCCTCTTCCTCTGGCTCCGGGTCCTGGAGCAGCACATGAGTGTCGGGGAACTGGAGAATCGCTAGGGTTAGATCACAAAGGGCCTCCTCCTTTTATAGAGGAGGATATGGGACTGAGAGAAGCAAGTGAGGTGTCTCAGGCCTCAGAGCCGGAACCTGGGTTTCATGTCCCCTTGGCGGGCTCCGTCCACTGCAGTTTGGGGCCATCTGATTTTCTCCTCAGCTGGACAGCCAGCCCGGGAGAGGACTGAGATTTCTTGGTCCCTCTTTCTCGGCTCTGTTCCTCACACAGGAATCTGAGCTATGGACGCTGTGTCAGCAGAAGTGGGAGCCGGAGCCGCGGGACAGCTGAGCCAGGAGCCGGGGGGCCGCCGGAGTCCAGGGCAGAGCTCAGCCGTGGAGCGGCCACGGCCCTGCAGGAGGAGGGCTGGGTCCAGATCCTGCCCTGGGGTGGGGTGACTGTCCTTACCAAGTTGGGGATCAGGGACCCAGAATGACCGCCTGGAGTAGCACAGAGGCCCTTCTGCAGGCCTCACGCTTCTGAAGCCAGCGGCCCCCAGTGGTTTAGGGGTCACGCTCCCCAGGCCCCCGGGCTGTCTGACTCCCCTCTGCTGCCCCGGCTCTCACCCCCGACACCAAGGCCGTGAGTGGGGCTCGGGGGGTCTGTCGTAGCTTCTGGAGCCACCCAGAACGCAGGACTCAAGTGAGTGACATGGACGGAGCCTCTGCCACTTCTCAGACCTCCCTCTGTGAATTTCCCCAGGGATTCTCTCCATCCGCACGAGGAGATCTGCATTTCCAACTCTATGGATCAGGCATCAGGCACAGAGAGCTCAAGCAGCTGCCCTGGGCTTGTGAATGGTGGACTCGGGAATGGACACAGAGCCTTGCTGTCCACCAGTTCAGGGCCACTCTTGCCCCTCCTGCTCCTCCTCTAAACTCTCCATGAAAGATGTTTCCATGTCGGCCTAGAAATTGGCTTAGCTCTGCCACTTAGAGGCCAGATGGCCCCGGCCAAATATCCAGCCTCAGCTTCCCCATCTGGAACATGTGAATTGAAAGCAAGAAACGAAACTCCCTCGAGCTCGCTCCCTCCTAGGGACTAGCCCAGGGCCGTGCTTGGTGGCTAGGGAACCGCCCTAACCGTCCAGGGGCTTCTCTGGAGGCCTGTCCTACCTGAGGACTTCGTGTTCCTGACCCACCTGTAAGACTCAGCCCACCTGTGCAGCCTCTGCCCGTGACCCTGTGCTCAGCCTCTGCCCGTGACCCTGTGCTCAGCCTCTGCCCGTGACCCTGTGCTCAGCCTCTGCCCGTGACCCTGTGCTCAGCCTCTGCCCGTGGCCTTGTGCTCAGCCTCTGCCCGTGACCTTGTGCTTAGCCTCTGCCCGTGGCCTTGTGCTCAGCCTCAGCCCGTGACCTTGTGCTCAGCCTCAGCTCGTGACCTTGTGCTCAGCCTCTGCCCGTGACCTTGTGCTCAGCCTCTGCCCCTCTCAGCTCCCTGGGTCTCCATGCCAGTTCCCACAGAGCACCCAGAACTGAGCTCACGCGGGGGGAGGGGGGCGCTGAGCCCTGGAGACGCATCCCCACCATCAGTACCACCTCATTCTCTGTTGACCCAAGATGATTCCAAGACATGGCGTAATTTTATGTGTCCCTAAGAAGGAAAAAAAAAAAAAAAATATATATATATATATATATATATATATATACACACACACACACACACACACATACATAACGGTACCATTTAATCCACAAAAAGAGGCATTCCGACTCGGGAGATGTAAAAATAAATAAATAAAGTGAGCCTTTGAAGAGGGTGAGCTGCGGGGTAGCCGCTCTCTCTTGCTGACCCTCGCCTGGCTCCGTCCTCGGTGCCTCAGGGACACAGGGAACCCAACACGATGGCCGTGCATTTGGATGTGGCTGTCCTAGAAAGCAAAGAGCAGACCAGACGAGTGAGTTCCAAAACCGCGTTTGCTCGTTTCACAGCTGTCCGTGTCTCTGGGACCCCCCGCTCCTGCCCGGCCGCTGCGCTGTGGCCTGTCGTCTGGGCTCAGATGGGCCAAGGTGGAGAGGGCGCCCAGGGCTCAGATGCCCCCAGCACCGTGGTCCCAAAGGCACAGATAAGATGGACCCAGGACTGCGGACCAGGCTCTGCTGGGACCGAGGCCCTGGGTTTGGCCCAGGCCCCGGGCGTCCTGCCCTCCCCTCACTGTCCAGGACGTGCTGGGCTCGAGGAGGCCGCTCTGCAGTCCTGCCTGGGAGCACCCTCCTCCCTCTGCTCCTCCTGATGCTGACTCCTGGGCAGGGTGCGCCCAGGAGTGGAGGCTTGGGTTCCTGCACCTGGCCTGAGCAGCTGATGGCGGCTGAGGGGTCCCGGGAGCCCCCTGGGCTGGGGTTCTGAGTTGGATCCACTTGGCCTTTGCCTTCCCCTTGGGCCTGTCCCAACAGGGAAGTGAAGGGCCCTGGGGACAGGCTGCACGGCCAGCTTCATCTGCCCGCCCTCGGGGCTCGGGGCTGGGACAGGGGGTTCCTTAGATAGGACAAGGCCCTCGGCAGTGGCCCCGACCCCCGTCCCCAGCCTGGCCATCTGGTTGGTCCTTCACTGCAGACCAGGAGGACAGGGGAGAGTTCCCAGGCCTCAGACCTAACCCAACCCTGCCCGGGAGGCCCTTCCTCACCCAGCTCTCCCGACGAGTCCTTGGGGCTCTGGCCCCACGGGTGTGGGCCTTCGCCAGCCTGTCTGACCAACCCTGGCCCCCGAGCTCACTGAAAGGCCCGCCCTGGAGAGTGCCCCGTACCCACTGGCTGGACTTGCAGAATCTGGTGTGAGATGGACACACGGGCCCCTCGTAAAGAATGATGAAGAGTTGCCAGACGGTGACAGAAGGTGTTAAACCAGGCCCCAGGTCACCTGCCCAGGAAGCCCACCTGCCCACAGGTGAGCCCTCCAGCACCCCCACCCCCACCCACACTGCGAGGCTCCTGCTCTGTAAAGCAAAGGGGCCCGTTTTCCTACTGCCCCACCCCTGGCCTGCTCCCCGTCAGGGGCTGACATGCCAGCACCCCTCTTGTCTCAGACCCCAAAAGCCAGACAGGGCTGAGGCCAAACAGCGGCCAGCAAGCCTAGAAACTTCTCCGTGAAGTTCTCAGGCCGGGAGCTGGAGGGCCAGAATGTGGAATTCCGTGCCTCGGAACCTGCCTGTCCGATCCTGCCTGCTATGCACCGCTCTCACCTCCGCTCCTTACCTCCTGAGAGGCTCTGAAGCCAGCACCCTTCGGTCATCAGGAACCACAGCTGAGGGGCCTCAGAAAGTGACTGGAGCTCCCTCAGCCTCAGGTACCGCCCCTGCAAAGTGGGGTAGCCACACACGGTGCTCAGCAATTAGTCAGCTTCCCGTTACTACAACACATTCCTGAGGTCATCAGCTGGTGAAGACGAAAAGGTTCTGCAGGCTCCCAGTGAGAGGTTTCAGGGCACCCTCAGCTGGTCCTGTTTCTTTGGGGCCAGTGAGGCAGCACCTGGTGGTGGAGGGCGTATGACAGCAAAAGTCCCCCTTGTGACCAGAGAGTAAAAGAGAAAGAAGAAATCCGGGTCCCACAGTCCCCTGGAGGACATGCCCCCGTGACCTGAAGATCTCCCGCGGCACCCCATCCTGAACGTTGCCACCACCTCCCAAAAGTGCCACACTGGGGGCCAGGTCTTTATCATATGGGCCTTTAGGAACATTCTAGATCATCCAGAAAGTGTGAGGCACCTTCTATCCAGGTCTCTCCTTCCCTGCGATGGGCTGATTCTTTCAGGGGGTTTGGGACGGTCCTGCCGGGCTGGTCCCCCTGTCCGCTGCGGGGACAGGGAGCAGTGGCCTCCTGGTGGGTGCCCGTCCCGGGCTCTGCTGTGCCTCCCCAGGTTAAGCTGGCTTCGCTCGGGGCCTTGGGTGCACGGTTCTGTGGGCGCCGCAGAGTGGTGCTGGCACCGGGCCTGCTCTGCTTACAGGGCGCTGTCCACGCAGGCTCCGCCGACCCCATCGGTGGGCTCCTTGGATCCTCAGGTGACAGGCGCGTCCCCTGGGGAAGCCCTGAGCTCACTTGCTGCCTTGCTGTTGGGAGGGAGAGACCCTCCTCTGCACCTGAAGCTCTCACCTGGGGGGTGCGCGGGGAGCTGCGGGCTGCCTGTCTCTGGTCTCGGGTTTCTGTGCCCCTGGCCCAGCCTGCAGCAAGAGCCCTGGGAGGCCCCTGGACCCTGAGGCTCTACCCAGGCCCCTGGAGGAACAGCACAGAGGCCCCGAGGCTGTGTGCAGCGCTGGCTTTGATACAGGAAGGAGAATGTGAGAAGAATCACCCCTTCAACAGGCAGAACCAGAGATTCCCAGGGTTCGGGCACAGGAGAGCTCGCTCTCGGGTGCATCTCTTATTGAAGGGCGACCCCTGCAGTGTGAATCCCCCCCAGCACCCAGCCTGGACCCACTGGGGGGAGGGAGCCCAGTGAGTTGGGGTCTGCAGCGGAGCTGACCCCGAGGGTCAGAGGCCAGCATCGGGGGGTGCAGAGGTAGCCAGGCAACTCTTGGGAAGCAGGCCTGAGCCCTCCCTGCCGTCCCTGCTGAACTGGGTCACGTGTCCTCTTACCTCCCAGTGACCTCCGTCCCCCTTCTAGCCCCCCAGGGCCCCGGCAGGGGGGCGCTGGCATTCCCTGTTCCTCCGATACCCGTTTCCAGGGCAGTGGAAACCACCCGGGGGTGGGTGGACATAAGACCTGGAGGCAGACTGCCTCTGCAGCCTCCAGCAAGTGACTTAACCTCTCTGAGCCTCAGTTTCCCTATCTGTAAGTCAGGGATGCTCAGCTCCCTCCAGGAGGTGGTGTGAGATTGAACAAGTCACTGTTTGGGAGAAGTCTCGGTCGAGTTTCTGGCCTAGACTTAGAATTACATAAATAGTTGTCAAACAAGTTGAAATAAATGGGGGGCAGGTTCCCTGGGAGAGAGATGCCTCCCTCCCTCCCAGGGGGTCGGAAGGGCTTCCAGGAACTGGGAGCAGAGAGGTGTGTGGGGTGGGGGGGTGGAGACCAGGCTCGGGAGGGTGCTGGGCAGAGGGCGTGCAGAGGCCTAAGGCTGGGCACTGTCCAGGGCAGGGTGGGTGAGTGGAGGGCTGGAGGGGGGTCAGGGTCAAGGCCCTTACGTCCAAGCTGAGGGCTTGGGTGTGCAGCGTCCCTCAAGATGAAAAGCAGAACTAGCCCAGCCCTGCGCAGGCAGGCAGAGCCCTAAGCATTGCTCCTGGGCTACCCTAGATCTGCAAGGCCCTGTGCCCCTTCTGGGGCCCTTTACACGTGGAAAGACACCCAGGTCCCCTTGTGGGAGTGAGGCCAGGCAAGAAAGGCTCAGCCCTGCCCCAGGTGAGGGGAGAGGTGGGTTTCCATCTCACCATAGCATCTGCTCCCTCCCTCCCTCCCGCCCTCCCTCCCTCCCTCCCTCCTCAAGTGCTGAACTGAGAGGAGGAGGAGGAGGAGAAGGAGGGGGAGCAGGAGGAGGAGGAGCAGGAGGGGGAGCAGGAGCACGAGGAGGAGCAGGAGGGGGAGCAGGAGCAGGAGGGGGAGCAGGAGCACGAGGGGGAGCAGGAGCAGGAGGAGGAGGAGCAGGAGGAGGAGGAGGAGGAACAGGAGGAGGAGCAGGAGGAGGAGCAGGAGCACGAGGAGGAGCAGGAGGGGGAGCAGGAGCACGAGGGGGAGCAGGAGCACGAGGAGGAGCAGGAGCAGGAGGAGGAGGAGCAGGAGGAGGAGGAGGAGGAACAGGAGGAGGAGCAGGAGGAGGAGCAGGAGCACGAGGAGGAGCAGGAGCAGGAGGAGGAGCAGGAGCAGGAGGAGGAGGAACAGGAGGAGGAGCAGGAGGAGGAGGAGCAGGAGAAGGAGGAGGAGGAAGACCACCCTCCCTCCCTGAGCTAAGAAAACTTGTCTGGGTCGTGAAAACACTTCCAGCTTCTGGAATCCAGGAGGGTCAAAATGCAGGTCAAGAGGGCATCGCAGAGCGGGCAGGGGTCCTGCCTGTGTCCACTTGGGGAATCGGCCTACGCAGAGACCCTGGGGACCGGGGCCGGGGCCACATTTCCAGTAGCTGCTGGCTTTCTGCGCCCAGGGATGGAGGCAGCGCTGCTTTCCCTGCTCAGCCGAGGAGGTCTTTGGCCTGGCGGAGGAGAGCCTGGAGCCTCCTGAGGCTCGGGTGTGGGCACAGCACCCTGCCCGGTGGGGGACACGGCTGGGAAGCTGCCTCCAGGGGACATGTGCAGCCGTCTCTGGGCCCGTGCAAGCCGGCAGCCAAGGGCACCTGGAATCCTCTGTTCCCTCCCTCTCTCTCCCTGGTCAGTTTTCGGAAGCCTCCTATGATGTGTCCGGACCTGGTTTTCTTTGTATTCATCCTGTTTGGGATTCACTGACCATTTTGAATCTGGAAAGTGTGTGTGTCCTTCACCAAATCCGGGGAAGTACCAGCATCAGTTCTTCACATTCCTTCTCAGCCCCTTTCCCTGTCTCCTTTGGGGGCGTTCCTGACCCCTCTGTTCCGTGTTTGACATTGTCCGCGGGACACACTTTTTCCCCATCTTTTCACTCTGTTCTGTTCTTCTAGAGGCGTATTTTCAAGCTTGCTGATTGCGAGCATGTTGTCGTTTATCTCACTGAGCTCACAGCTGCCTTAGAACTCACGTCTGCTGATTCTGACGTCTGGTCATTTGGGGTCAGCCTCACTGGTTGTCTCTTGTCTTGATAACGGGTGGCGTTTCTCTGGTTCCCTGTTGGAGAACTCCCTTCATACGTGTCCGGGGCATGGAGGAACTAGACTCTGCTAGATTGATTCAGAGAGCGTCGATTTTATATTTGATTTAGTGGGAATTAACTGAACTGTGCTGGGGCGCTCAACCTCAGTTCAGTTCTTACTCCTCAGCCGGGTCATTCGCAGTGTCCCCTAAGTGCGCATGTTCAGGGTCAGCCAGAGATTCAGGCAGCTTGTCTGCGTACCATTTTGGGTTCCCTTTGGCTCTCAACTTTCCGGGACTCATCCCTTCTTTCTGGAGACCAGGTTTGCACTAAATTCTACTGAGTTTCCTTTTTTAAAAGTTGATGTGAAATTCACGGTATAAACTTGTCATGATACAATGCGACACGATACAGTGGCATTAAGCATGTTTACCATGTCATGCAGCCACGACCTCTGCACAGTTTCAATACCTTCCACCACCCCAAAAGGAGACCCCCTACTCCCCAAGCAGCTGTCTCTCATTTCCCCTCTTTCCAGTCCCTGGCAACCACCAGTCTGCCATGTGTATTCATGGATAGTTACCTATTCTGGAGAGTTCCTAGAAATGGAATCACTTTGCATCTGGTTCTTTTTACCGAGCACCCTGTTGTCGGGATCTACCCATGTTGTATTATATATCAGCCCTCCATTCATTTTTTATGGCTGAATAATATTCCACTGTGTGTGTTTGTCACCAGTTGTTTATCCATGGGTTTGTTAGTGGACATTTGGGTACTTCCACTTTTTGATTGTTGTCATAATGCTGCTGTGAATCTACGTGTGCATATAGTTGTTTGAGGACCTGTCCTCAATGCCTTCAGATATATAGTTAGGAGTGTAGTTGCTGAGTCATATGGTAATTCTATGTTTAACTTTTTGAGGATCCAGCAAACTGATTTGCACAGTTACTGAACAATTTCACATTCTCACCAGCAGTACACAAAGGTTCTGTTTTTTCACACCAACACTTGTTATTTTCTATTTGTTTAATTATAGCTATCCTAGTGGGTGTGAAGTGGTGTCTCATTGTGGTTTTGATTTGTGTTTTCCTAACGGCTAACCATGTTGACAGTCTTTTCATGTGCGTGTTGGCCATTTGTATGTCTTCTCCAGAGAAATTTCTAACAAAGTTGTCTGACCATTTTTAAAGTGTGATCCTCCTGCCTCATCCTCCCAAGTTGCCGGGATTACCACCTCCCCTGGCTCCTTTGCGCATTTTTAAATTTTGTCTTTGTCTTTATATATTCTGGATTCTAGACCCTTATCAGATGTGCAGTTTGCAAATATTCTCTCTCATTCTGTAGACTCTCTTTTCACATTCCTAATTATACCTCTTAATGCATTAAAGTTTTAAATTTTGGTCAAGTCCAACTTAACTCTTTGTTTTCTTTTGTTATCGTATCTAAGAATCCGCTGATGAATCCACGTCATCAAGATTTAACTCTGTGTTTTCTTCTAAGAGGTTTATGGTTCAGTTCCTTTGTTTTGGGTGTTGATCCATTTTGAGTTTCTGTGTATGGCGTGAGGCAGGGGTTCTACTTGATTCTTCTGCATCTGCATTTCCCACTGTCCAAGCTCCATTTATCGCAGAGACTGTTTCTCCCGCTGAGGGACTTGGCAGCCTTGTCACAAACCAGTTGGCTCTCGTTGTGCAGGCTGGTTTCTGGACTGTTCCTTCCCGGTGCTCTGAGTGTGTGCCCTAGGGAGGTGCCACTGAGTCCTGACTGTGCTGGGAGTGGAGCTCCTGTGCTGGGCTGACGTCACTGGCCTTCAGGTTAAAAGCCACAAGGCAGCAGAGGCACATGGCGCCGTGTCTTCCTAGTAGCCGGTGTGCGCCAGGATCTGCCTTCAGGTAGCTGCTTGTTGGGGTCCTGCTCGGAGTCCACAGTCCCCAGCTGTGGGGCCGTTGCTCCTGGGGGGTCCGCTCAATGGTGTCAGGAGCAGACCCTGCCCCTCCTACCCTGGCTTCCTCACCTTGGCTCCTAGTGAGAAGGGCAGGAGCCAGGAGGGAAGAGCAGTCACCTGTCGGTACTCACCTGTGGAAGACTTGTCACGTGGCCCCTGCTCCCCTGAGTCCCCTGTGCCATCAGACACTAGGCACAGGGTCCCTTCCAGAGAGGCACACCCTTCCCGTTAACAGGGCAGGAGGGAGACTCAGCCCGAAGTCGGTTTCAGTAGTTTCATTGAGTAAGAGGCTGTGAGTCCACGGGGCCAAGGAGCGGGCCTTGGTCTCCTCCTGGCTGGGCCCCTGGGTTGGCCTGAGCTGCCTCCGGGAGGGTCCAGTTGGAGCCACAGGAAATGAATCGACAGACACCCTGAGCTCTCCCTTGCCACAGGGAGAGGCGAGTTGGCACAACGCCCACTTCTGCCCCAGCCTGGAGCAAAGCTGCCCGTGGGGCGGGTGAGGGGGCGGAGCTAATGAGGGGGTCAGCTGTGTCACCTCCACACTAACCAAGGGGCCTTGCCTTGCAACTTAGCACCCCCCCACACTCCCAGGTGTGCAGAGCCGCTTCCCGCCCAGCTCTCTCTGGCTGCTGTGGAGCACGCAGTAGGTGGCCCTCTGTCCTGCCCAGCTTCCCTTCCTGGCCACCACATCCGGGGACCGCCTGGGCCTCTTGGCTACTCAGGCTCCGGCGAGGGGTTGACTCGTCCGAGAGCAGCTGGCTGGCTGGTGGCTCCTCTTCCGTCCATCTCCTGGGTTTCGGGGCCTCGCCATCTTGATGTTAGATCTCAGGACAGGGCTGTTCATTCCACCACACCCAGGGCCGCGGCTGGACGTGTGGGGGGACTTCCAGACGGGTTCTCAGCCTCCTGTTCCTGCCCTTCCTCCTGGAGCTGGATCAAGAACTCTTTGGTTAATGGGCCCAAAGTGCTTTGGAAACACACACTGTTCGGCCGCGGGCATCGTGGGCGCACTAATTATTTATGATTTCAGGAGAGCCACTTAACTCACCAGGAGAGGGACTCGGGTTGGCAGGGTGGGGGTGGTAAATCCGTTAGGAGGATGCAAATAGTAGTGTCCCCTCCCCCGCTGCCACCACCGCCACAAGCTCCCTGTCCCTGTGTCTCTGTCCTGGGCGCATCGGTCAGGGAGACAGTGTAGCTGGCCGGGTCTATGGGCATGGCCACTCCCGCCATGTTGCTGGGAGCTCAAGGTCAGAGCCAGGAGCTGCAGGGGACCTCAGAGGCCCTGGTTCTCCGCCTTGCCTTAGAGCAGGGCTGTGGACTCCGCAGTGACACAGGCCTCCCTGAGAAGAGCCCTGGGCCCTCCAGGTCTAGAATCAGCAATGCCTCAGTGGTGACTCAGGCCCCTGCTGCTGCCACTGAACGTGTCCCCTGGGTGCCCCTCCTTGCTCGGTACGGGACCAGCTCTGTTGCCCCGAGGCCCCTGGGTGCTCACGCCTATGGCCCTCCATCCCTCCGTCCTTCCACACGTGCACCCTGTGAGCTGCCCCCCAGGCCTCCTTCCTCCTTCCTCCTGGGAGACCCCTCCTCCACTCGCCCACCCGCCTCGCCCCCCCACCCCCATCTCCCTGTCCCACTTCAGAGGGGCCCCGAGCCCTGAGCCCTGACCCTTCTCCCGCGTTCCCTCTGGACCTGGAAGGGGCACCTCCCCTGAGCCCATCGCCCACTTTCGGGCCCCTGCCTGGTGGGCTGAGGACAGCGGCCTCCTGTCCCGTGACCCTCCGCTCTGCGCTGGTTGCTTCCCTTCCTTCCTTTGGACCATCTTGGGATGTCCCTAGCCCCCGACCCCCAGGACTAAAACCCCGTTATTCCAGGAAAAGGGTCTGCCCGTGGGGACTCAGCCAGAGCGGGGACCACACCAACCGCACATCCGAGAGACGGGCCCAGGGCCCCTCTGCCGGCAGCGCCCTGGAGGCGGGTGTCACACGGCTGCCCAGTGGGAGCAGATCCCCACAGCCTGCGGTTGTCCTCCCTGTCCTGTGTTGACACGTGTGCCCGGGACTCTGGTCTGTGGCCGGGGGTGCTGGGGGGCCACAGGGGGTGGGAGTTTGGCCTGCCCGGGAGAGAAGGGATGAGGGTGTGAAGGCAAGGCACTGGGCACGAGGTATACGGCCTCCCACGTCCAAGGGGCTTGCCTTTCTGGTCCTTCATGTCACCTGGGCCAGATGAGGGAGGGACCCGTTCCAGAAACTGGGTGATGTGCCTGCTTGTGCAGACGGGAAACCCGGATGCAGAGGGAAGAAGTGTGCATGTGTTCCCGTGTATGTGTGTGCGCGTGTGTGCGTGTATGCATTCCTGTGCATGTGTGTGTGCACATGTGTGTGTTCCCGTTTATGCGTTCCTGTGTGTGTGCCCACACATGTGTGTCCCCATGTATGCATGTGTGCATGTATGTGTTTCTGTGTGTGCATGTGCTTTCCCATGTATATGTGTTCCTTTGTGTTTTCCCATGTATGTGTGTTCCCGTGTACATGCACATTTGTGCACACGCGTAGGTGGTGCATTGTGGGTGTGTGTATGTGTTGTTTCTGTGCACATACGTGTGTTATTGTGTGTATGTGTGTGTGTATGTGTGGTTGTGTGCACTGGGTTGTGCGTGAGTTCCTCATTTCCCGAAGCCGGCCATCTTCCCACCCCTTCACCCTAGGCATCCCCTGGGGGTTTTGTTCCAGAACAATTCCAGAGCAGCCAGGCCAGCTCTGGGGTCCCGCTTGATGGAGGAGCCTCAGCCTGGGGCTGGAGACAGGGACACGTCGGGCCAGCCTCATCCCAGGTGTTTCCTAAGTGCTATGCAAAGGACTGGGTTTCACAAGAACCCCGAAGGGACCTGCCTGTCCCCAGGAGCACGCGGCCCCAGGTGGACTTGTGCTCATGGGGGGAGGACAGCAGGCCGTATACTGTTGGGACACCAGAGGGTCTGGGTCTAGGGTCAGCTCTGCTGTGACCCGCTCAGGAACCTCAGATAAGTTACAGTCACCCGCTCTTCTCTCCAGGGGGTATGTCCCAAGACCCCCAAGGATGCCTGGACCTGGGGTTGGTTCCAGCCTATGCAGACTCAGGTTTTCCCTGCGCATGCACAGCTATGATGAAGTTCAGTTTATAAATCAGGCCAGGACGAGAATAACCGCAGTAACATAATACAGAAGACCAATTAGAACAGTAAACTATAATAAAAGTTACTTCAAACTTACAAATTGTGTGTTTCTGGAATTTTCCATTTAATGTTTTCAAGACCACGTCTGACCTCGGGTAACCGAGGCAGCAGAAAGAGAAATCGTGGGCAAGAGGGACGGCTCTCTTTTCCTCTGGGGCCTGGAATTCATGGGCAGCATCAGGAGGACTGTGAAGCTGGACATGTCCAAGTCTGTCCCGTGCTGCGTCTTCCCGAGGCCCTAGAATGAAGCCCACCCTCGGAGGTAACGCGTCTGGGCACACGGGGGTGTGCTCGGGGTGTGCCCACACAGTTCAGAGGATGGGGAACAAGGTCAAGGGGCGCGTCAACAGCCGCTCCAGCTCCCAGAGCGCATGCATTCCACGCCAGGGGTGGTTTGCACACTACCTAGGGCGCTGAGGACACGTTTTCTCCTGCTCACTTCCAGTCCAGCCTAGGCCCACGACTGGTCTGGGGGCGACAGACCATTTTACCAGGGAATCCAATGGGACGTTTAAATCAAGTGCCGAGAGGGACTAGTCAGGGGCCTTTTTAGGAAAGTGGAGGCGGCCACATAGTCCATCCTGGGCCATCCCTGGGCTGTGCATGAGGTAGCCGGGTGGGGACCTGGAGTCTGGGGGGCTGGGGCCACAGTGGAGCATCATTGGTGGTGGGCAGGTGAGGCTGAGTGGGCTGGTCCCGGAAAGCTGGACTTTGTCTTCTGTGTCTTGTGCCAAAGTTGGAGGGGCAGCGGGGCTTACTTATTTATTTTAATAGCTGGGTCTCTCTGGCTGCGCTACGAGGGTGCATTTAATTCAGTTCAAGTCCCCGGACTCCTCAGAGGTTCCCCCTCTCTCTACATCACAGGCAGAAAGTAGCCCAGACTGGATTCCTTCCCCATGGAGCCCCTGAGGTCCCCTCCTGTCCTGCCCCTCCTCCCAGGGGCTTGGCTGGTGCACCAGGCCCTGGTGGCTAGAGCCCCAAAATAGAAGGGGAGGTGGAGCAGCTGGTGGGGTGGGGGGAGATGCCACTGGGAGGGGGTTGGCAGCCAACCAAGGCGTCCAGACAGAGTGACGGATGGCTGAGCCTGGGGGGGAGGAGTGGCACAATGGCTCCGATGGCAGAGACCTGCCCCCAAATGCCTGCAAACAGCTGACTGCCCTGGACAGCGGATGAACTGGGATTAGAACATCCTTTCCAAAGACAGCAGGACTGCCCGGCGCGACAATACGGGCCTGTCCTGCTGGCTTCAGGGCTAATTCCACAGGGGCCTGGGTCAGGGGACCTAGAAGGAGGGGGAGGGCAGGCAGCCCAGGAGAGAGGTGAGCCGCCACTCAGTGGCATCTCCAGGGAGTTAGGTGTAGAGCCACGGAGGGCCTGGGCTCCAAGGGTCAACCTGTCCATCCACGGGACTCTGGTCTTGTCCAGTCTTGCTCTCTCTCTTAAACATGTTTTTTGGTCGTAGTTGGACACAATACCTTTATTTTCGTTTGTTTATTTTTATGTGGTGCTGAGGATCGGACCCAGCACCTTGCAGGAGCTAGGCGAGGGCCCCACAGCCGAGCCACAACCCCAGCTCTAGGCTTGCTCTCTCAACACCCACTTAATTCTGCAGGAGATGCCCCCCCAAGTACCCCAACCCCTCTGCCCCCTCGCATGCCCGTTCCCTAGCATGACCTTGGGCGTCTTCCTTGGTAAGATGGGATTGTTTTTCCTCCCCCCCTGGGGTGGGTGGGGGCCAGAGGACACATGGCAAGGAGCTGGTATACAGAAGCACCCCCGTGCCGTGGCTGGTCCCCACTCCCACACCCTGGGGTCAGGCTGGAGTGAGGGACCTGAGCCAAGGACTCCGGCACCTTCCAAGGGTCACCCTGGTGTCGTCATGGGCTCTTCTTCCACCTCCACCCCAATGAGACCCCCCGCTGTGGGGGCTGATGGCTTTTCTCTCTGGCTGAGCCTCGGTCACATGCAGCGGGTCACCATGGCCTGAGGATTTTATTTATCCTCCTCTGCGTGAAGAGGCTACAGCAGGGGTGAAAGGAATTGATGTTTATTTTGATAACGAGTTCTCAGTGCGTTTGCAAACTAATAAAATCAACTCATTAGGCTGCATGTTTAATTCACAACTGTACTGTGGGGAGACTTCCCTGGTGGCTGACGGGTAACACGGGTTCCCTCCTGAGATGGGGGAGGGTCTGCAGTGTTTAAACTCCCTGTGACCCGCAGCATGGATCCTGCTCGCCCCTCCCCGTGCAGGCTCAGCTCCGTCCCTGTTGAGCCTGGTGACAACTCCATCTACCCCTGGTCCCTGGTGCCATCTCCCTGCGTGTGGGATGCAGGGCAGGAGAAGGGCAGAGGCCTGGCTGGACTACTGCCTCCAACACCAGTCCTGGAGGGAGGGGGATGTGGACCAGGATGGGGACCTCCCGTGGTTCGCTTGCGTCTCCCGAATGGTGGGTCCAGGACAGTCAGGTCTCACAGCAGGCCTCACGATGTTGCTCCTGTGTCTCGCTGTTCACGTGAGCAGGGCCATGGGAGGCCTGGGGAGGACGTGCCGGGGCCCTAGGTGTCCAGGAGGCAGGAGCACAGGGCAGCCTGTATTGCTGCGCCAGGACCCGGGGGAGTGCACCATACAGAGAGGCCCTGACCCTGCCACAGAGAGGGTGCTGTCCCCCGTGGCGCTCTGGAAAGTGCCGGTGTGGGGAGAAGGGGCCCTCCTAGGTGGCCTGACAGAGGCAGATTCAGAGGAAGCCAACGTCACAGCATGGCCTCCTGCCATGTCCCAGTGCCAGGACAGGAGAGGGGATCTGTGTCCCTCAGCAGTGTCCCAGTGCATGTGTGTGCACACACACACACACACACACAGAATGTAAATGCCTCTTCTTGGGCATTGGCTCCCTTCCCCAGGGGTGAACCAGAAGTTGGTGTTCCACAGAGCTGTGTGTTCCCAGGCAACACCACAGCCTCTCTGAGCCCCTGGGCCACCCCTGCATAATCACAACAGGACCACCACATCTGGCAGAGCATGAGGACTTCACCCCATGAAGGAGATACAGAGTAAAGACTTGTAGCTGATTTCACATCCTTTGGAAAGTCCTACCACATCTACGGAGCCTGGTGTTGGTTGAAGTTGGGCATTGGAGGCACACCCACCACACTCTGCTGAGCACCATGCTCCTGTTCCCCTCCACCCCACTGCCTTGCGCGCGCACACACCCCTCACTTACATGCATACCGAATGCATAGCTAGACATACACATGAACACGTGTGCACACACGAATACTCATACTCAACACCCCCCAGTCTTTCCTGGACACACACAGCACACCCATTCCCTAGCACTGTTTACATTCCTGCCATTACACACACGTGCCAGTTGTACACACACACACACACACACACACAACCTGCCGCACACACGTGCCTACACTCCCCACCGGGCTCACAGCTTCTCTGGGGGTGATGAACCGCGCTGCAGTTCCCCAGGCTGCCAGGCTCCTAATAGCAAGGAGACAGCCCTGGGAGTCACAGGGACCCAGCAGGTGACCCTGGTGTGCAGAAAGGCTACTTGATTGGACCCCCACTTCTGCAGCTTCTGGGCTTGGGGGGAGACCAGGTGCACCTCAAGGCTCCTGAGTGCCTAGCTCCGCCTTTTTCTCTCCTGAGCACGTGAACCACTTCAGAGAGCTAAGGACACCTAGGTGTCCCCTCCCCAGAAAACCCTGGGCTTGTGCCCAGGCACAGAGCTTCTAGGGTAGGATTTCAGGGAGTTTCCACCCCCTGCCTGGGGATTCCTGGGGACGGTGACTGCAAAGCACCCTGGGTGTTCACTGCTCCCTGGAGACCGACATCTTGCCCTGGATGGAGTCTTCCTCTCCCCACCTCAGGTCGACAGGGTGCGCGAGGATCCAGGGCGCCCTCTTTCTCACTGGCACCCAGGGAGGTTTCCACGCGGCTTCGTGGCAGGCACTCACCCCAGGCCTTGGGAGCTGCTCAGTCCTGGCAGCTGCCTGCTGCGGGGGGTGCCCGTCTCCCCACGCCCCGCGCTCGGGGTTCCCTGGAGGACCTCGTACAACTCCCCCCCAGCCCCGGCCTCCTCCCTGCTCTTTGGCCCCTTTGGGACCGGAGAGATCCGCGGACTCTGCCCCCTGCACAGGGGTCAGAGGCACCTGTGGCCTCCCTGAGGGTCCTCAGGGAAGCGTGTGACCTCTCCCAGCTTAGAATTGCCTGCTCTGGAGCCGTGGCCCGACACCGTCTGCCACATCCATTCGCTCCCTTGGGAGCGTGGAAGACTTGCCGGTGCTCTTGCCTCTGGTTCCCCCTTCCTTCTCTCTAAGCCAGCCTGAGGCTTGGGCCCTGGTGCCCTCCAAAGCTGCCCTTGTGGGGTGGGCCCTCCGTCCTGGGACGCCATCTGTCATTCCCTTCTCCAGGCTCGGCCCCTCCCCTGCGGGCCCCTCCTGCAGGTCCAGCTGGGACAGGGCGTCTTGGGCTCCGGCCCTGGCAGTCTCCCCTTCCCCGTGCATGCTCACCCCTTGGTGACCCAGGGTGTGTCTCTCAGACTCTGGACCCGTCTGTCCACTTTGTCACTCACTCGGATGACGGGACACCCAAATCTAATGCATCCAAGTCTTGCATCCAAATCGCTGTCCTCTGCCAGGCTTGATGCCAAGGGCGTTTGCTCCTGGCCCAGGCCTGAAGGTGCCCTGGGTGGTGCCCACACCCAGCCCCACGGCGCAGCCTGCCGGGTGGAGTTCTCACGGGTAGTGCCCATGCCGTCAGCCACTTCTCAGGGCCCTTCTGTGGCTCACCAGCCCCAGCCACCACCCTCTGTCCCCAGCCGCTGTAGTGACCTCCTCACATTACACAGGATCCTTTAAAAATGGGCGTCCCCCTGCCCCCTGCCGTGGACTGCCCTCAGCCCTGCCTGCTGAGAGCGCAGCGTGCAACGGGCACCCGCAAAGCCGCTCTGCCGCGGGAGGCCAGCGCACCCTGCATCATGGGGTCCTCAAGGTCAACGTCAAGTGTGATGAGTCCCATGGACAGCACATGCCCTGGCGTGATAAGGCCCCGTGGCACCCTCCCCGGCACCCATGATCCCCGTCTGACCGTGACAGCAAGCCCAGATTGTGGGACATCCTACAAGGTTCCTGGCAGGTCCCCCTCACGGCCACCGAGATCATCAGAAACCTGCCGTCTGAGAACCTGCCAGTCGGGCAGAGCTGAGGGGGACTGAATGTAGGGAGGAATCCTGGGTGGGACCCGGGACAGGAGAGGACACTGGGGGGCACTGGAGAAGGGTGAGCACTCTGAGGGGAGCAGTGGATGGCCATGGAGCCGTGGGGCCCCTGAGCTGGGACAGATGGACGGCGGTAGGCAGGGAGCTCACGGACGCGGGGGAGCTGGTGACGGGGTGGGAGGGCGCGCTCTGCAACTGTTCTGTAGAAAGTTGTTCTGAAATGTAATACCAACAGCACGACAAGTGGAACCGGAGCACGTGTCCCCTTAGCCTGCAGGGGACAAGCTGAGAGGAAATGCCATTCTCCCCAGCAGCTGGAGAGGCCCCGAGATAGGGCCACTGTTGCTCTCTGAGCCTCTGCCTCGTGCCATCAGCTCTAGCCAGGTGGCCTCTGTGCTGTCCCTCACGCCCGTCTCGTAGCCCCCTGTAGGATCTCAGGTCAGCTGGTCACGAGGCCCAGAGAAGGTCAACCCTAGGTGACTCTGCGCTCTATTTGGGAGCATCTCCTCCTCTGTAGGGTCTAGCTGGCCTCCCCTGGGTGAGGTCTAGCTGGACTCCCTTGGGTGAGGTCTAGCCTGCCTCCCTGGGGTGAGGTCTAGCCTGCACCCCCCATCAAACGTGGCAGCCCTGCTACTGCGCCCAGGTCCCCTTACCTCAACCAGAGGTTTCCTTTTTTGAACGACACATTCTGCCTCTACTACATCAGATGGGTCACCTGTTTGCCATGTCAATTTGTGATTGTCCCCTCTGCCAGACTGTAACTTGCAAGGGCAGCTGAGTTCCCCAGGGGCGGTGACCTTGGTCTTAATGGCTCATGGGTAGATCTAAATGTCCAGAGCAGTGCCTGGGACTGGTAGGGGCTGAACAAATATGAGTTTGTAGAGTGGATACATGAATGTACGTGGGCCCACCCTGCACTCAGGCCAGGTCAGAGTAAGATGGTGCTGTAGTGTGGATCTGAACTCTCCCTCGAAGGTTTGGTCGCCAGTCTGTGCTGCTGTCGGGCAGTGGTGAGACCTTAGGAGATGGGGCCTCATGGAAAGAAGCTGTCTCGGGGATGTGCCCTTGAAGGGGACACTCGGACCCCAGGCTCGTCCTCTGTCTCTTCACTCCTGGCCACCTTGAGGACCATGAGGTGGACAGGCCTCCTCCACCATGTGTTCCCGCCCTGGTGTGCTGTGCCCCACAGACCTGAAGCTGCAGGGCCAGGTGACCATGGGCTGAAACCCCAGAAACCTTGAGCCAGAACGAGTCTTTCCTCCTCGCAGGTTGTGGTGGCAGCGGTTCTGTCCCCGTGGGAAGTGGGGGGCTGACCCACAGGGTGAGCTGACAGTCCCCCCCTCTCCCCGCCCGGGCCATCCTGGGCAGACGCCTCTTCCTTCATGAGCAGCTGGAGATGCCGTGTTGCTTGTTATTACTTTGCTCTGCACCTGGACTAACTTGGGGGGGACCAGTGATGGAGGCCTGAGGTCCCCCGAGGCAGCAGCAGAGCCCAGGGTGGGGACCAGGTGCCCACTCCTCCTGTTTGGCACCTGGATCAGTCGACCCCTCTCCCCAGGGACGTGTCTCACCTTCCTCAGAGAATGTGGGACAAAGAGGCCACTCCCGGGCAAGAGTCAGATAAGACGGTCCCTCCCCTGCCCAGCCCCGTGGTCTGGTTCCCGAGGCTCGGGAAGCTCTGGTGTGGGGCTGTCCCCTGCTCTTCCACCACGGCCACCTGGAAGCTCACCTCGTGCCCGACCGTGGCCTGGCACTGCTCCGTTCCCGGTGGCCGGGGAACTGCCCGCCTATGCCCTGCCCCTTCTTGGGCCCTCAGCCTGGGTGCTTCCCGGTGAAGAGCCGTGTCCCCTATGATGGGGGCTCTTCCTGTTTCCATGACTTTCGCGTCCCCTGCACTCGGGGAACATTCTCCATAGACCATCCGGTGGCCTTCCGACCCTCACCAGGCTCTGGAGAGAGCCAGACCAGGGGAAGACCCCTGTTTCGCCACTCACCAGCCCATCTGCAAGTGGGTAGTGGCCATCCCTGCCTACAAGGACTTGGTGGGGCTGGCAGGACGTGTCCAGCGCAGCAGGGGACCTGGCAGGGCAGGGGCCTGGACAGGGCAGCTGGGCTTGTTTTCCGGTCCTCCTAAAAGCCCCCAGCTCTTACTTACCAGCCCCTCACCTCTAAGCCGCTCCCCTCCCGGATCCAGAAGAGGGGCTCGGTGGCCACCAGGTCCCCACCTGCCTGGCTTCCCCAGGGCCACCGCTTGGGCTTCCTGGGCTCTGCTGCGGCCTCTGGGACCCTGGGGCCTCGGTCACTGGCCCCTCTGGTTAGTCCAGGCGTGAAGCAAAGTGATAACAAGCAACAGCCTGACACGCCCCAGCCCCCCACAAATAAGTAGGGTGTTGGGGGCGGAAAGCCGGCCCAGCCGGGCTCTGCTAATGGGTCCATCAGCGCTCCGAGGCCACTCGTTTTGCTGGGTCTCAGTGGATTTTTTATTCTAATTTTCCTTAAAACACAGGAAGGAAGAAGCCAAGTCCCCAGTTTTCTGTGGTCTCCTGGGTTGGCAGAGAAGTGGGTGTCGGCTTTCTGAGACTTGGCGGGTCCCCAGGAGCTGAGGTTATGCGCTGCGGGCCTGTCAGTCATTCCGGAGCATCCGAGCAACTGTCAGGGCGGGGCGCGCACTGGGGACAGCCGTGCTGGGAGTCCGTCCGCGAGGAGCCCAAGTGTGCAGGCAGTGCACCCGGAACTAGGTGACCGGGCAGCCCTGCAGGAGGCCTAGGAAGCCTGGCCGGGAGGGATGGCATTCTCCCCTCCCCCACCCTTGGCCGCGGCCCCACTGCCTTCCCCCAGAGGACCCCTCAAACCGACCTGTCCCGTGCCAGCCTCCAGCAAGCCTCTGCCACCCGCCCTCCACCCCCATCTCCTGGCTCCAGACTAGGCCCCCACTGAGCATGCAGCCGGCCCCTTGCTGCTCAGACGCCCCTGCCCTGCACCTCAGTCCCTCTGTCCCCGAGCCTGCCACCGCACACAGCCGCTAAGTCTCATCCCAGCAATCCCTCCTCGCTCCCGCGGGCCTCTGCCCTGTCTTTCCCGCATACCCAGCCTCTCGAAGGTGCCACTGCCAGGTGCCCACACCCATCCCTGCCCACCCACCGCCTCTCCTGTCCTGCCCCTCTGTTGAAGCTCCCCATCAAGGCTCTTTTTCTGTTTTCTTTTTGGTACTGGGAATTGCACCCCGGGGCGCCTAACCACCAAGCCGCACCCCCAGCCCTTTTTATATTTTATTTAGAGACAGGGTCTCACTAGGTTGCTGGGGCTGGTCTTGAACTTGCTAACCTCCTGCCCTAGTCTCCGGAGTAGCTGAGATGACAGGTGTGCGCCACTGGGCCGGGCCCCAAGGGATGCTCTCTGATGGCCGTGTACCCTTGTCCACAGTCGGCCTGTCCGGCAGTGACCTCTTCTGTCTTCTTGGCTCCAGAACTCCGGTCTCCAGGGATCCTTCTGCCCTACTCTCCTGCGTGGCCCACCCCGGGCTGATAGAGGTGGTGCTGGCCGCGGCTCCTGCCCCGTGTCTCTGGTTGCCACCACTGTGCCCATGTCCTGCTCTCCTGGGCCCCTGCAGAGGTGTCTGTGATGAGCCTGGACCTGCTGGACGGCACCGAGGTCTCCCCGCTTTCCTCTGCAGCCCCCTTCAGCAGTTTTCCTGATTTCTACGCCCCTGTGCTGGTGGCCTGGGGGGACCCACCCCTCTGCTGGTGGCCCTGGGGGGAACCACCCCACCCAGTGGCTGAGGCCTGAGGCCTGAAGCTGTATCAGCCCCTCGTGCTGCACCCCCAGGCCATTCCAGTTCCCCAGACTCAGGGGGCAGCAGCCGCCTGTCCTGCCTGCAGCCCTGGCACTCAGCAGGGGGAGGAAAAGGCCGTGTTGGGGGTCCCTGAGTACGCTGTCCCTCAGGCAGCCACCTCCAGGAGGTCCTGGGCTGTCGTGGGGCCCTTTCATGGGCCAGGGATACCCCCAGGGCAGACGGAGGTCCCAGAGCCAGGTCTGCCTGCCCCGCTGTGCCCTGTTGGCTGCGTCCTGGGCGGAGGAGGAGGTGAGAGGCTGGTGGCAGGGCCAGCTCCCCCGGCGTCCGTCTAGGTTGACTTTTCCGCCTGCCGGGAACGCGGCCGCGGAGCAGGGCTGCTGAATGGGTCTCTGTTCTGATGTGAGTGTGGGGTTTCCACGGACCCCCACCTGGAAACCGCTCCCAGCCTCGCCCTGGAAATAAACAGCCCCTTGGCCAGGGAGGCTGACGTGCCGGCGCCGGTGCCCGGGAGCCGCCCAGCGGGCGTTCCCCACATGTGGCAGTCTCCAGGGGCCGTGCTGCCCAGTTGGCCCCGGGTCCTGAGACGGGCATGGTCTTCCTGCCAGATGACGTTGTTGGCAGGTCTGGGCCTCCTCCTGTCTCCCCAGCCTCCTTTCTTGGAGGGCTCTGGTTGACAGCACACTCACTGTGACCACTGGCTTCTGTCCTCCTAGGATGTGGCCCAGGGGGCATTGAGGGTATGCCCAGGCCTGGGTTGTCGAAGGAGCCAGGCAGTCCTGGGTGGAATCCCCGCTCTGCCACCTAGGAGCTGTGTGACCTCTGGCAATTTCCTTAACCTTTCTGAGTCTTGGTTTCCTCTTGTTTAAAGCAGGTGGCTTTAAGGGGAAGGGATAAAGCAGTGATGCTGGGAAAGTCCCAAGGCAGGATTACGACGCTACCCGCCTGCTTACAGACCCAGAGTTGGGGGTGGGAACTGGGGAGCCCCAGCCTAGAGGCCCGCACCCGCTCCTGGTATAGCATCATGGTCGCCCCAGGGCATGGGTCATCTTAGGGAAGGTGTCCTTCCTCCCAGCCTATCGCACAGTGGGTGCTGGGGGTTAGAATCTTCTGGGGGAACCCTCCACCAGAGCTGAAGGCACTCAGCACACAGCGGTCCAGCCTCTGTCCTGACCCCTGTGGATGGAAACTTCATGGCCAGGGGGCCCCTCTGGCTAGCCCCACCCTGTCCACCAAGGGCCGCCTGGTGCTCCTCACCTCTCCCCCTCCCGGGACACAGGAGTGGGTCTGCAGACAGCTGTTGTCACAGCCGAGTGGGGGACGCGCTGGGGGCTCCTGGCATCGAGGAGGCCAGGAGGGAGCTCCCCAGGCAGGGAGGCCGGGGCACCCTGCCAAGCCAGGCTCCCGCCCCATGGGCAGGGCCCAGGCCCAAACACAGGACTCCTGTGTGGGTTTCTTGGGATTTCAGGGAGCAAGAATGGAAGAGCCGTCACCTCACTCCATTTCCATGTGGCTTTTAAAAGTGAGGATTTTGCAAAGAAACTCCATTTAAAAATTCCAGATTTCTTTCTTCTTCTTCTCCTTCTTCCTCCTCCTCCTCCTCCTCCTAGGGATAGAACCCAGGAGCATTCTACCCATAGGCTACGCCCC
This sequence comes from Urocitellus parryii, assembly GCF_045843805.1. NCBI lineage: Eukaryota > Metazoa > Chordata > Mammalia > Rodentia > Sciuridae > Urocitellus > Urocitellus parryii. The sequence goes on along the minus strand of NC_135537.1, from coordinate 176,810,037 downwards.
AGTCCTTTTCGTTTTATTTGGAGACAGGGTCTCCCTAAGGTGCCCAGGCTGGCCTCTAATTTATGATCCTCCCGCCAGAGCCTCCTGAGTCACTAGGATTACAGGCCTGCACCACCGCGCCAGGCTCAAATCTCTTTTTCTTCTGTCTATGTATTTAATTTGTTAGCGCCTCATGAGCACCAGGCCCTAAGTACCAGAGATTCCTGGGTCCTCTTCTGAGGTGGGCACCCTGGCCACAGCCCAGTGGCAGGGACTGAGAGAGAAGTTGGGGGGCAGAAAAGGAAATGTCCCCTAACCCCATGGTTCTCGCGGGGCCATGGTGGGGGGCCTGTGCTCCTGTCTCAGGGACTCACAGGGGATTCTGGGTGGGCAGGGCCTCTAAACGCCAGCCTCAGTGCCATCACTGCCTGGATTTTGTGATCTTGGGGTGACCGCTCGGGCACCTGGGCCTCAGTGTCCAAACCTGCCAGGCCCACCTGCCCCCTAGAATTGGTGAGGCACATGCCCTGGGGCTTCCAGCACAGTGTGGGGCCCAGAAGTCCAGAATCGAGGTGTGGACAGGGCTCTGGAGGCCTGGCCTGGCCTCGTCCTGCTTCTCCATCAATCCATGGTTGTCCTCAGCTTGTAGACACCTGGCTTTGGTCCCTACCTCCACCGTCACCAGGCCTTCTTGTCTCTGTGCCTCCCAACATCTTCTCTGGGCCTGTCTGTATGTCTGTTTTCCTTTGAAGGACACCAGTATCAGATGTTCAGGCCCATGATGGGGTTTAAACTTCTTTATATCTGCAAGCACCCCTTTCCCATGTCAGGTCCCGTTCTCAAGTTCCAGGTGGATGTGAATCGGGGGATGCTCTTCACCCCAGGACACTCCCCCAGGGGCTCCAGGTTACTAAACCCTCGGAGTTTATGAGGAGCAGGGTCAGAAGGCCCGAGGCCCCCCGGGTGGTTACTGGGCACAGACCCTGGCCCCAGGCAGGGGCCCAGACCAAACTGGGTAGGGAGGGGCCTGCAGAGGAGCTAGAGGCCTGGATTGGTCCAGAGAGCTGCTCCAAGGACAGGCAAGGGGACCCAGCAGGGAGCCGAGCTGGGACCAGCCGGGCACGGGGGAGGGGGACTGTTTGTTTTCAGGACAATAAATGCCTCTTGATGGGCTGCGGTTTGCACAGGGACTGGACGCCAGATCGAGCTGTCCGCATTGATTGGATGGCCACAAAGCCCTGTCACAGAGCAGGAGGGGGCTGGCAGGGCTGCCTGATGGCCTGTCCCTAGCCCATCCCTAGACATCTTCAGAGTCCTCCAGGTCACTTTGCAAGTCAGGGGCCAGGTGACCAAAGCATCGGGGCTCCACCCTGAAGAGGCCCTGTGTGCTGCCAGGGGCAGGGAGCTCTGACCTGGGGCCCCAGGCCACGCTGCCTCCCCTCCCCCAAGGCGGGCAGCAGCCCCTCAGGCCTATGGGGAAGGAGTCCCATGATTAGTGGACAAATTACCCTCCTTGTTAGCCGCAGGGACAGTGCTTTGGGGGATCAAGGGAGCCGGAGCTTCGGAAGCAGCCACTAATTTAATGAAGAGGATGAATTCCAGATGTGGCCTCTGGCCAGCAGACAGCTGCCGTCCTTGGGCGCCCGGGGAGAAGCCCTGGAGCTACTGGACAGACAGAGAGTGTGGGGGAGCCCCAGCTGCAGGAAAAAGGCCGGCCACCAAAGCATCCCCTCCTGTTCTAGCACAAGGGTCCCTTTGCCGGAGAAACACGCGGCAGGCGTTGCCTCGCGCTCCGCTGTTTACCTAGCAACCAGTTGAGAAAACACGAGGTCAGTGCGAGGCGGGGGCAGTACCACTTTTAAACAGGCTTTATGTATTCATCGCAGCAACGGCCACTCACTGCTGACGGATGACCACAGGTGTGGGGGACATGCCCCTTCTGTTGGCCGACAGAGTTTGGCACCCGGCTGCACTGCAGGACCCCAGAACAGCTCGGGGGCCTGGGCCTTTGTGTTGAAGGCCACTGGATTAGCTCTCCAGAGGCCAGGAGCAGGCCAGGTGCCGGCAGGGCCTGAGGAGGGGCCTTCGAATTTACCCCAGATCCCAGGAAGCAGAGAAGTTAGGGTCAGGGTAGAGGAAGGGCTTTGGAGCTGAGCGTGAAGTGAGAGAAAGGAACGTGGGTTCAAGCCTGAGACCCCCTCCCTCTTAATTCCTCCTCCCCCCTCCTCCCTCCCTCCTCCCTCCCTCCTCCCCCTCCTCCACCCCTCCTCCCTCCTCCTCCCTCCCTCCTCCCCCTCCTCCTCCCTCCTCCACCCCTCCTCCCCTCCTCCTCCCCCTCCTCCCTCCCTCCTCCCCCTCCTCCACCCCTCCTCCCCCTCCTCCCCTCCTCCTCCACCCCTCCTCCCTCCTCCTCCCTCCCTCCTCCCCCTCCTCCCCTCCTCCTCCCTCCCTCCTCCCCCTCCTCCCCTCCTCCTCCCTCCCTCCTCCCCCCTCCTCCACCCTCCTCCCTCCTCCTCCCTCCCTCCTCCCCCTCCTCCCCTCCTCCTCCCTCCCTCCTCCCCCTCCTCCCCTCCTCCTCCCTCCCTCCTCCCCCCTCCTCCACCCTCCTCCCCTCCTCCTCCACCCCTCCTCCCTCCTCCTCCCTCCCTCCTCCCCCCTCCTCCACCCCTCCTCCCTCCCTCCTCCCCCTCCTCCACCCCTCCTCCCTCCCTCCTCCCCTCCTCCTCCCCCACTCCTCCCTCCTTTCCTCTGCTAAGCTCTGCTAGAGACACGTTGTGGGGACTTTGTGCAGGAAACAACAGTGAAAAGTGTCCAGTCTTAGTTTTCTAGAAGCTTCTTGACTTGAGTTGAGAAAATCCTTTTACAAAGAGGTGGTCCTGTCCAGGTGGGCATTACACGTCCCACTTACACCTTAACCAAAAACGTGTTGTTGTCTGTCGGGGACCTGTCTAAAATTTTACATAAAGAAATGATTCCACTGTTAAAAAAAAAATTAAAGAAAACTACTCAGGCCAGAGCCGCCTCAGCCTGACCTGTCCTTGAGCTGCATGATTGGGGCAGAGGCCAGGGAAGAGCCTTGACTTACCCAAGGCCACACAGCTCAAGGGCATGACAGGCCCAGCGTCCCAGGTCCTCTGCCTCCTGGCCCGGGGCTCAGGGCCCTTCCCACCGCCCCTGTGGGCTGCAGACTCAGGAGGGTGCCGCTGCTCCCTGCAGGACGGGTTGGAGGCCCCGCTAGCAGAAGAGGCCGGCCAGCCAGGCTGTGCCCAGTGCTTCACTCTGAACGGGCAGCGTCCTCTTCAGGAGGGTCGTTTACTGACAGTGACGGGTCTGAAGTGGTCCAGTTTAGCAAGTGGTTTCCATAAAGAGCAGAGCCGCCTCCCCAGGGGGCAGGCGGGAGCCGGGCGGGGGAGCTGGGGAGCAGCGCGGCCTGTTATGGATTTTATGGGGTCGTAAACAAGGTTGGAGAATAAACAATTAAAACCCCGGCTGATGCTCGGCTGCTCACACGCCGGCTCTCAGGGAGGCCTGTGCCGCTGGAGGGGCCCTGCCCAGCCTGAACAGCGGCCAGTGGGTACCCCCAGCCCAGCCCCAGCTCCAGCAAGCTGCCTCTGAGGCCAGCAGACCCTTCTAACTCCAAATACTTAGATGAGTCCTAAGGACAGGGCAGCTGGTGGCACTAGATGCTGACCAGGGCAGGGCCCAGCATCCTAGCACCCTCCCCCTGGGGGGCGTGGTGGGAAAGTCCTGGTCTAGGGTGCCCAGGAGCACCTCTGATCTTGGTACCCATTGGCTCTGTGAGCTCAGGGGGTGGCCCTGACCTCTGAGCCCTGTTTCCCGTCTCTGGGGTTGAAGGAGAATGGTCAGCAACGTAGGGGCGTCCAAAGGGCTACGCAAAATAACAATCCGCTCCTGATGGCGGATCACTGTGAGGACTGGTGGGGGCGCGTGGGAGGGGACTGTCACTCAGTCTCTAGTCCTGAGAGAGGCTGCTGGGCACGTGATGGTCCTGAGCCTGCCACATTCGGGGACTTTGCCAGCCAGTGACAGGTGTGATCTCAGAAAGTCCTGCAAGGAAAGGGTCATGATTCCGTTTTACGAAACCCAGATCACAGAAGCTGAATAATTTGCCTGCGGTCGGACAACTAAGTGCAGGACTGAGGTCCAGTCACAGGCGGGTCTCTTGAGTCCAGTGCAGAAGTCTCAGTGCATCCTGGGTCGTCTGCCCAGGGTCTTTCCGTGGAGGCAGAGACCCCACCCTGCAGGCATCCGAGAGGCCGCGAGAGCGGAAATTACCCAGAGCGCAGGGAGGAGTGCCGCAGACGAGGAGGGGCCTGGGACGCCCAGCTGGGGGCAGGAATGGGCCCGGGTACCGAGCAGGTGAGGCAGTGCCCAGGTCGGCTGGCCCTGGTTCCTGGTCTGGACTGGGCACAGACTGAGGAGACAGTCCCCGGGCCCTTGGGCTGCCCACCAGGGTCCTTCGGACAGAAGAGGTCAGGGTCCCTCTGTACCTTCCTGGGCCAGGCGTGAAGGGGGGCACTGGTGGCCTGAGGGTGGGCCCAGCCCCTGGCACCCCCTGCCAGCCTGCTCTCCCTCCTTCACCCAGATGCTGCCTCTGGCAGGGAGCATCCCCCAGGGCCTGTCACCAGGCCACAGATCGGAGTGGTCATGGAGACTGGGACAGGCCACCCTGTGCTGTGTCCCCACTCCTGCCCCTCCTCATCTGCCTCAGGGAGTGGGGAGCATCAGGGACAGCCAGGCCCCACTGGGGAGGGCTCTCCATGGGCTCCCGGGACGCAGCGCTGTGGGAAACAGACCCATCAGCCAGTGTCCCTCTGTCGAAGGCTGGACACTAGACAGGCCAGAAGATGCACAAGTGCACAGATAAAGCGCACGGTGTACCCTGCCTTCCTGCATCCTGCAGACCCCTTCTAAGGACAAGGACACTGAGGCTCCCAAAGGCCCAGTGCTGTGACCAGCCTCCAGGTGGCCTGCAGTGCCAGCTGACCTTTGTACTACGCCAGGCAACCTCTTCAGGGGTGGGAGGAGGCCTCCTGTGGCCACTCTTTAAGTGGGTTGGCCCAGCTGTGCTGACATCTCACCAGGGTCCTGACCAGGCGCCTTTTCTAACATTGGCCCCATTGCCACGTTCTGTTTCAACGCTGCCCACACCCTGTGTGGCGTCCCGCTGCCTCTGACCTCTAAGTTTATCCTTCCTGGAACAGGTCAGCGTGTTGGCACAGGCAGGGGACAGGGGCCCTGCTTGGAGCATGAGACTGGGGGAGCCTTGCTGGATCCCCCGGGTCCATGACCCCAAGGGCTTCCACACCAGCCCTGGTCTGCGTCCTCTGCTCCCTCAGTGGCTTAGTTGGAAGCCAGACAGGAGGGTCCTGCCCTGGCGATAGGCTGGCCCCTCACTGCCCTGCTGGCTGCCCCCTGCCAGGGCCTCAGGGCGCAGACCCGGGCCTCCTCCAGACACCTTTGGTCCCTAGTCAGCTGGGACTCCCTGCAGTTTCCTGCCTGTCCCTGGGCCTGTGAGCAGCTGGGGCCTCCTGGGGCTGGGCTGGCCACCTTCTTGTGACCCACACCTTATCAGGAGGCAGCGTTTCCTCTGAGAGCCCCCTGAGGGTGCACAGGGCTGAGCCATCGAGCTGAGGGCCACTGGTGGGGCAGGGTCTCTGGGCAGCTCAGGCCCTCTCCTTCCCCAGCCTGCCACACACCAGGACCGCCCCCCCCAGGTCTCCCAGGGGACACCCTCAGTCGGGAGCCAGAGGGCAGGGGGGTCAGTGCAAGTGGCATTAACGAACTGCGCCCGACCCCCCAGCCCCGCCCTCTCCCTCACACCCACTCTCCACGTCCACCCGCACACACTGGGGGCTTCCCTCTCACAAGGGCCAATCACAGAGGCCACACGCTGCCCCGGGTGTCCCCCACATGCCCTGCCTTCTGTCCAGCCCTGTCCTCCCTGTCCTCCTTCCTCTGCACCTCTCTGTGAGTTCCCTCATTCAGCAACTCCAGGGCATGCCGCTGGGTCTCAGAGACCAAAGAAGTGGACAGTCCCCCACCTGGACCCCAGAAGTCAGGGTGAGTGGACTAGGTTTGGGGAGATGGTTTTTAGGTTGGGAATAATCTTGGGTGGATCTGGATTGGAACCCCCGTCTTTATTACGGTGCGTTCTAGGGTCTTTTCTTAATCTCCAAGCCCCAGCCTTTCCTTCTGTCAAATGGGGATGTAACTCTCCTGCGGTGTGCACATGTGTATGTGTGCAGCTGAAGTGTGCAAACACACTCGGTGCTCAGAGAAGGAAGGACATCGGAAATGGCCGGGAGGGGGAAGGAGGGTCCCGGGGCAAAATAAGAAGACTGAGGTGCTGGGGCTGTCCAGGCCCTCCCTGTGTGCCCTCCCCCTGCCCAGGAGGGAAGGAGGAGAGAGCCAGGTGGACGCCAGCCCCAGCCACACGCCCCGGCCCCGGTGCTTTCTAAATGCCCACTGTCATGGCGGCCCAGAAGCCTCCCGCCTGATCCCGTTAGCACCTCTGCTGAGCCGATTACTGATTATCTGAGTGGGAAACCCCAAATCTGGTCAGCTAGGCGTCCTGTGAGTGGCACAGGTTGGGTGGACGCTGCAGAGAAGGGGGCTCACCTTCAGGTGCCACTGCCCCCCAGTGGCTCTGCCCCTTCCAAGCCAATTGTCCTGCCTCTGGGTCCAGAGTCCTGAGTCACCCCAAACTCCCCGGTACTTGTCACAGTCCCCCCAGGGTCTCGAGTGCAGGCCCCCTGGTCTCTGCGGGAGGCCCCCACAGCCGCCTGCCCTCTCTAGGTGTCCGTCCATGGGCTGAAGGGCGAGGATGAGGCCAAGATGTCAGAGGACACTGTGGCTCCACGGGTCTCCTGCCCAGGGCCTTGGGCCTCAGAGTCCCCCAGCAACATGAACAGCAGTGTCCGGGCCCCTCGCTGCCCTGTCCCCGAGGGCCAGCTCTAAACCCAGGGCTGGTGGAGGGATCCCCAGAGCCCCACCAGCACTGGACGCGGCTCCATTTGGCAAGGACATGAGCAGGGGACAGAGGCCGCCAGGCTGGGGGAAGACCCACCACAGGAGCTGAATGGGGGGCAAGGGTGCCCCACGTCATCACTGCGTAGGGGGTGGTCCCCCCAACCCACAGCTCTGCTTTCAGTTGCCCGTGGTCACCTGCAGTCTGACCACATGAAATGGAAAGTTCCAGAAGCCAAGAAGCCCTGTGTTTTAGATCTTTCTGTAGCATATTGTCACGGTTTTGTCCCCATTTTTCGTTGCTGTGGTCCATCCCTCCTGCGCCAACTTGTGACAGGAAGCCTCCACCTGGGTGTGTATGTGACAGTTAGGGGTCGGGGCCGTCTGGGGTCTTGGAATGTGTCCCCGTGGGTAAGGGGGACCATGGCACCTAGAATGAGCTGGTGACCAGCTGGACTCAGGTCTCCCCACACTGCTCTTAGGGGACGACGCCAGGCAGCCCACACAGCGTGACAGGTGAGCCGAGGGAACAGGAGGACAAGACACGCCTCTGACCCTCGATGCTGTACGTTTCTCCCAAACTCTTGGTGCTGTGACGGTGGGCACACTGGCCCTCATGACCTCCTCGGGCCCCGGGCAGGGGATGAGCCCTCGGGCAGGCCTGTCCCCCCAGTCTCCCCTTTACCTGTGCGTCCTGGCCAGTCCCAGGCCCTGCCCATGTCCTCCCCTTCTTCCCGCCAGGGTTGGCTCGGCAGTGGCTCCTGGCATGCCAGTGGACTCCACCCAGCCCCATCCTGGAGGCAGGCTGAGCAGGCAGGAGCCGATGGGGACAGACGGCCGAGGCTGGGGGCCTCAGGGGGGACGTCACACCACCTTGGTGCAGTTGGCCACTTCAACAGGGAGAAGGCCACGGCCTCCCTTCAACCTCCCTCTTGGCTGGGCTCCGACTCCATCTCCATCAGTTTTATTTTTATTATCCTGCGAGAATCTGCTCCTGCACATTCTAATCATACAGGTGTCACCCTGCCGGCAGGTGTGGGCGCCTCATGGAGCCCGCCTCTAATTGGGGCACGCCGGGGATGGAGGGCCTCGATGGCTCCAGGGGAGAGGTTCCAAGCTTGCTGAGGCCTGGCTGGGGTCGGTGGTGTGTGCTCTTCTGGCTCCTTTATGTGTCGCGAGGGCTGTTGGTAGGACAGGTGGCGGTTCCCCAAAGTGTCCAATGGACAGGGGGCGCAGCCTAGAGTCGACCTTGGGGTTTCGTGGAGGGCCACGGAGATCTTCGTCCCACCCCGTCTAGGGAGGAAGGGAGCTGAGCACGTGGTGGCACGCACCTGCGTCCCCAGAGACGGGCCGCATGCTCCGCAGCTCTGGCCTCTCGCCGGCTCCCCGTCACCTTTGGAATGCCCAGAGCTGTTCTCCCGGCTGCCAGAGACAGCTGTCCTCCAGCAGTGCTGGCTCCATGGAGGAGCAGCGTCACCAAGCTTGGCCATGTGCCCGCCCTCGTGGGGACAGCTGGAGGGGACCGCGAGGTTCTGCCACCCACTGTACTTTTCTCCCGCTGTGTCCAAGATGCTGCACAGCCAGGCTCTCCAGGTGGACGGGGTCCAGGAAAGGGACAGGATGTCCAGGCCAGTCGGAATCTCTGATGACCATCTTGTAGCCCCAGCACAGCCATGTGTCACGTGTCCGCACGGCACCCCCCCAGGCCTGGACGGTGAAAACCCCAGCTCTCCTGGCCCAGCTCTGGGGGGGGTTCTCACACTGGGACCCGCGCCTGCGTTTACCTAAACCTGGCCACCCTGTCCCGGAGGCCAGCAGGGGTGTGATGAAGGAAACGGATTGACAGGAGCCCTGGCGTGACACCCCCACCTCCTTCAGTCACCCATGCTCCTCCTGGCCCTCAGAAGCCGGCCCAGCCCTCTGACCCACACTCCAGAGCAGAGGCCACAAGGAGCTGCAACCCCCCAGGAAGGAGGCCCAGGGCAGGTGGCCGCCAGGAGGAAGGGCACATTGCTGAGCTGCGGCCGGCTGAGCCCTGAGCCTTGAGTCTCTGGCCCACGTCCCTCCAGGCCGGCCCTGCGGGAACCTCAGCTAATGGACCAGGTCTGGAAGCACAGCCCGAGCCCCACGTGTCCGGTGAGCGGTTCTGTGCAGGGGTGGGGCTGGGTCCCGGCTGACTGTCTCCCAGCTTCTAGTCCTTGGCACGTTTCCTGTGGGACCCCCGGGCTTCTGAGCATCACCTCTGGAAGGAGGTGTGGGCCTGTCAGTCCCCCGCTGCATGAGCGCGCTCCGGGTGCTGCCTCAGCCTCTCCCCCTCCCCGTCCATCCACACAGCGCTCCTGCTCCTCTGCTAAGCATCCTCCTCACCAAACGCCCCAAACCTCGCCGGCTCCACTTCCTCCTGAGGCTCCGGGGCCCACCGTGGCCCAGGGTCTCTGTGGCCTCCTTTCTGGCTCCCCGGGTGCCCCAGGCCCTCCAGCTTTGCAAGAGGCTCTCTGCCGTTTTCTCTTTAAGAGGCTCCCTCTCCTTTGCCATTCACCTGAGCACAGCAAGGACAAAGGCGTAATTAGGTGCTAATGGCACTTAGCCCCTCTGTAACACCTGCTATTCCCGAGCCTCTGCATTGCCGCAACAGGAACAGGCTGGACCCGGAGCAGCCTGGGCAGGAGGCCGTTCTGTCCCCCTCGCCCCATCTCATGCCCGCGTGGGTCCTGGCTCCAAGGGCCACATCAGACTGTCCTCTGCTTGTGCACCAGCCCACGCCGGCCCGAGGGCAGCACCAGGAGTGCTCTGAGCTCCAGGGCTTTTCGGTGGACCCCCTCCCCTCCTTGCCCAGTGCCGTGTGACCAGTGGCAGTGTCCCCGTTTGGCATATCTGGAAACCAAAGCCCCTGGAGTGAAGAACCTGGCCGAGGTTCCTGCTGCTGGAAGGCTGTGGAGCGGGCCCCAGAGCCACTTGTCACCTCCAACTCCTTGCCCTTGTTGCACCGGCCTCCTCCCCCGGGTCTAATCGCACCCCCACCTCCAAGCCGGGCTCCCCGAGGGCCTCCCTCGCCGTCTGTTTCTCCAATGCCTTGACCACCTGCAGCCCCGCACCTTGGGGGAGACCAGGAGACGCCGCCCTGTGGTCCAGGGATGTGCGTGTGCATGTGTGTGCGTGGGCGTGAGCGTGGGGGCGTGCACGAACCCCCCAGAGCTGACGTGACTTCCTTGCATCCTGGAACTGCACCGTCGCAGCACGGAGAGGAGTATACAGTAGGCACTAACGCAGAGACTCAGCGCGGGAGCGGTTGCAGGCCTGTCTCACTTTCCTTCTGGCTTGGACGGTGACCTCACACCGACAGGCCTGTCCCCCTGGCCATGGCAGGTGTGGGCCATGATGGTGAAGTCGCTGGCTCTGGCTCCCGTGGCTCCGCCGTGTACTTGTGAGGGTCTGGACGAGTTCCTTCCCCACGTTGCAGCATCTCGTAGCCTCTACTCTGGAGTCTGGGTCCCAAGAGCCCCCTGAGCACCGCTCTGCAGGGAGGTGGCTCTCAGGACACTGGGACAGCCCACCCTCTCCGAGGTCAGCGCAAGACCAGCCTGTGGAGGCTGCGGCAGGCCCCTAGCCCTGCCGGCCCCTTGGGCTGGAGCATCCCTGGCCTCTACTTGCCAGTTGTGACAACCAAAGAATATCTCCAGTCATCGCCAAGTGTCCCCCCCAAGTCCCTCCTGATGAGAACCACGACCCAGAGCATCAGTTCTCCTCCGGTGCAGCCTCTGGAAGGCCGTGAGAGCCCGACTGCTGCGCCCAGCCTCCCCGGAGCCCCCGACTCCTCAGGCCTGGGCCAGCGCGGCTGCTCTGGGACCCACTTTGAGAAGCGCCGTGTGGAAGTGCTACCCGTGACGTGGCCGGCCTCAGAGTGTCGAGGTTAGTAGCCAAGGTGGTGCCAAGGTGGTGCCAAGGTGAGAAGAAAGGCCAGGGGCAAGAACCAGAGAAACTTGAAGATTTACATAAAAGCAGCAAAAACATCAGAGATAAGGAGCAAGAGAAGACCCTGGAGGGAGCAGTGTGCTCTGGGAGGGGCTGGCACCAGGCCACCGGCCAGCACCAGGCAACTGGCCGCCAGAGCTGAGGCTCCATGGGCCAAGGGGGCTGATGGCCCCCGACAGAAGAGCGCATTCCCCACGGGCCGAAGAGCGCGCAGACCCAGGGAGAGAGGCATGCCAGGGGCCACCCGGGGGCGGTGGCAGCTCAAAGTTATGCAGCAGCTGCAAGTTAGACTTCCCGCAGCACCATCAGTCCCAGTTCTGTCCTGGCACTGACAGCTCCCAGCTGGGGCTGGTGGACACACACTGGGCGGGTGTCCGACAGGCCGGGAGTCTGAGCAGACTGGGGCCAGGTGGTCCGAGGGACCCAGCCCAGTCACCCCAGGCTTCAAGCCTGGTGATAAAATGCCAAGGGGTGGAATTCGAGTCAGCACCGGAGGCCAGGCTCTGCCTGTTTGTAGCTGGAGGGGTTGCCCTGATTGAGCCATTTCATGGAAGATCTCTACCCTGGACAGCAGGTCCAGGCGAGGCACTGTACCAAGTCTGTCATTTGTGACATTTTATCCCATGCTCACATCAGAGCTGCAGAAGGCTTGGGCAGAAGAGGAAACAGAGGGTCAGAGAGGCCGCTAGACGATGGCTGAGCAGGAATTGCCTCCAGATCTGCCTCTAAAGTGCGTGTTACACTTGGCTTTTCCATCTCTGGAATGAGACGGATACTCCCAGCCCGTTACCTCACAGAGCTGTCATGAGAATCAGATGGGACCTCATATCCAGAAGGCATCGCAAAGCCAGAGATTATCATCAGCCACTAAACTGCTGAGCTTTCAGGTTTAAAGAGCCAGGCACGCTCCGCCTCCAGACATCAGGGGAGGTGGGTGGGCCGGCCCAGCTGGTCAGCCAGGGGTCTGGGGCTGGGCTGCAGTTGGGGTGGCCCCTGAACAGGTGCCCACCCACCCCATGTCATCCGCCGGAGCATCAGAAATTAAATTTCACGGCCGGTTGCACAGAGATACCAACTCAGGCTCCGCGTGTTTGTGGCTCGAGGAGGAGATAAGATTTGATTAAGAAGACTGCTATTAATTTATGGCAAGTGCACTGGCGCTAAGGGAGCGCCTGCTTTTAATTAATAGCCAGAAGGAATTTATGCTCCTGGTCTCAGCGAGGGGGAGAGGGCTGGAGGGAGGGGCAAGCCTGAGTGAGGCGGAGGGATTGATCGGCCACAGCTCCTTCCTCCTAAGAGGATATAAATAAATAAAGAGCAGAGGGAGGGGCGAGGCAGTGCCGGCCAGGGGAGGGCAGGGGCCCAGGGAGAGCCCCAGGCAGCGGGGCAGCGGGAGGGGGAGGGAGGGGAGGAGGGAAGAGGGAAGGGGAGGGGAGAGAAGAGATGGGGGGCAGCAGGAGGGAGGGCCAGCCAGCTCACCCTTGACTTCGGGCCGCCCTGCAGGGGTCAGCACCATGAGAATCCCTGGGTAGGAACCACCTGTGGGCAGGTCAAAGCCTCCTTGGAAGGGTAACGCTCTCAGTAATGAAGGACCCCTGGAGGGGCGCACTGGCCCCTGGGTCTCCCCTCCCTGCACTGACCCCAGCTCCTTCATGGTGACCTTCCAGCGGCCACCTCTGGGCCTGTCCCTGTGCGTGTTCGGCTCCGTCTGGACCCCTGGGGGTAGATGCCCTTAGCGGGAGCCACGTTCTGTCTGTGGGCGATGGGTCCCAGGCCCCGCTCAGATACCAGCTCCGAGGTAGCCTCCTGCCCCCGCCCCACAGGCTTGTAACTGCTCCATCTGGGGTCTAAGAGGAGCGGGGAGGGCCTGCAGCTGTGTGCTGCTCAGGGTCGGTCCACAGACCAGCAGCTCAGCACCGAGTGTGCAGGGCCAGCCCAGGAAGGCCTCCTACTAGCCCCCAGGTACCCCCTCCTCATCCGCTTGAGCAGCAGCCATTTGCAGACGTGAAACCGAGGCCCCGAGAGAGGTCCTGAGTTTTCTAAGGGCCCAGGCTGGATGGTCGGGCGCTGGCCTTGAAGGGCTCCTGATTCCCAGCCCTTGTTCTTTTTCCACTACTGGCCCCAGACTCTGGCATCCACACCAGGAGGCACATGGCTAAGGGAAAGACTGTGCATTTGAATCAGCCAGATCTGGGCTCCTCTCCAGCTCTGCCTCCAGCTGTGTGGCCTAGGGCTGGTTTCCTAACCTCTCTGAGCCTCAGTTCCTTACATCTGCAGCAGGAGAGCCCTGCCTAGCTAGCCTTGCTGGGTGGCTAAGCAGACTCAGGGAGCGGGCGCCCTCTGCACACTGGGCAAGCGGACAACACAAAGCCAGTCAGTATGGAGAGCTGAGCCAGCCCCTGGGCAGAGCGTAGCTTCCCCTCCGCCCCTTCACCCCAGCCCTCAACGTCCCGTGACACTGGTTTCTAATCCGGGCAACCGCAGGCGAGCGGCCGCTAGCACCCATCACGGGTGGCGGATCAACAGGCTCTGACCTGTGTGTCCCTCTCCTAAATCTCCCTGTTCTCCCTGCTCTCTGAGACAGAGACCAAGACGGGGCACTCGGTCGGCAGGAGGAGAGGGACGGGGAGCGGCAGAGCTGGGGGCACCGTGGGAATAGGGAGTCCAGCCTCCGCCTGTCACAGCTTCAGCGGGGGACACGTCGGGAACAGGCTGGGACAGTGGCAGAGACAGGAGCCACACCCCCAGCCCGGGCCCTTCACCTGGACTCGGGGTCCCCTGCCCGGCCCTGGCGCGGGTGCTCCCCGAGTCCCTGAGGGGGCTGGCTCTCTCCACGCCCCGCCCTGGGCAGTCGCACCCTCTAGAGGCCACCACTGCCCGTTTGGGAGCTAGGAGGACAGCGTCTCCTGGTCCTCACCCACCTGCTCGGACGGCTCCCCCCGGCCACCAGCCAGCCACCCCACACAGAAGGCCTGCAGGTGGGCGGGGTCCCCAGCTGCCAGGCCACACCGCCCGGTCCAGCGAGGCCCACGTGCAGCACCCAGCCAGGGAGGCAGGCTGACCCACCAGGCTTGGGCAAGGAGCCCCCGGACCACGTCCCGCCCCGTCTGCCCAGCCGCCAAGGCCTCGGCCCCCAGCCTTCTCCCTCGTAAGCCCCCCCAGGAGGACTTCACGGTCCCCCCGTACTAGGGGTCATCTTCCTGTGGATGGAGACAGACTGGCACACACAGGCCACGGCACGCCTGGTGCTCGCCACCCCTCGCCACCCCATGTGTCCTGGCTCCAGTGCCAGGACCTCTGCAGGCGAGAGTCCTGGACAGAACCCCGAGGGGCTACCCTGCCCCTGCTTGGCCCTGTAGGCGGCACCCCATGCTCAGCAGCTCATGGTGAGCAGGTGAGGCCGGGACCATTGTCCAGCCAGAGCACTGCACCGGTGGCCCTGCTGGCGCTTCCCCTGCTCCTTAGGTGCGGCCAGCGGCTTGCGGGGTGGGCACGGTTCTCAGAGCTCTGCCCGCTCTGTGCGGTGGGGGAGTGGCCGTGTGCTGGACAGGGGATCCGATGCAGAGCTGCAGGGGCTGCTCCTGAGGAAGGGGGCAGTGCCACCCCCACATCGGACCCAGCACTCACACGGCCCAGGGTGCCCACTCACCCGAGGATGGCCTTGGCGGTCACCCGTGCCTGCTGTGGCTATGACTGTCACTGCTGTATGCTACGGAGACCACTGTCTAGAGGGAGACACAAGTCAGGCTGAAACTCCATCGAGTCCTACGATGACGGGTTCCCCGAGGAAGATCTGGGACCTAGAGGGGGTCCGAGAGGGCTTCCCAAGGCAGCTGGCCTTGAAGCCTGTCCCTAAAGGATCAGCAGGAGCCAGCAGACAAAGAGGTCGATGTGTCTAGGAGAGGAGAGAGCATGTGCAAAGGTCCTGCCGCAGGCCCGAGGGAGCTCTCCACGTTTGGGGGACTGAGAGGAAGCCAGGACTGAGTGGGCTCAGGGGGGGACGTCTCAGCCTCAAGGGGCTCTCAGTAGCAGGAAGTGGGGCAGGCTGATGGCACACGAGCCACACTTCTGCACACCCCCTGCTGCGAGGGATGGGGCCTTCTAGAAGGCTTCTGGGCGGACAAATCCCAGGCCTAGGTCTGCAGAAGGGCAGAAGGGCACACCCAGGAAGGGAAGGGTCCCCCTCAGTTCTCGAGGGGCTGCTGAGCGAGAGGAGGAACAGGCCTGCTCCAGACACAGCCTCTCCCAGCACTGAGGGCCCCGGCAGGAGAGCAGAGCCCTGCCCAGGGCCTGGCCCCGGCTGCCCCTCTCCTGCTCTGACGGGGTGGCGAGCGGGGCTTCTGCGTTATCAACAGTGACACGGAGCAAACATCTGATAATTGTCACAGCCACAGGCTCCAGACTCCGTGCCAGCTGCTGCCAGCCTGGAAGGACCAGAGCCGGGGCCCGCAGGGCACGCTGCCCGCGCCACCTTGTTCCCTCCTCCCCGGAGATCAGACGCGGCCCTGGCCCAGCCAGAAACGGGGGCTCCTCAAGCAGAGCAGGGGACCCCCACCCTGCTGGCCCAGTCCCCGCAGGCCCCGTGGGTCAGGGCTCCTGGACCGTCCTGTGTGCTGACCTAGGGCCGAGCAGTTGATGAGGCCATGGGGGGCGGGAGGGCTTCAGATGGCAGCCGGAGCTCCTGGCCAGTGCCTAGGGACAGTGTGGGCCAGGCACCACCCCAGGAAGCTCCGCAGCAGCCTCCTGCCCTCCCCAGGTCCCAACAGCCACCTCCACACACAGCAGGCAGGGCCAGTGGGCTCAGTGGGGACGGGCTGGAGAGGGGCCTCTCCTTGCAGCAGAAGGGCTCCTGGTCCTTGGTGAAGGCCCCTGGCAACACTGCGTTCTGGGAGGGCGGCTCCTGTGGGTGGGCGAGACGCGGGGCCTGGCGGCTTGGTGGGCAGCACGGCCATGGGTGGAGGGCAGCCTGGAGCTGGGGGATCCGGCACGGAGACAGGGCCGTCCTGCGTGCTGACCTAGGACCGAGCAGCGCTGGCTGGGCCTGTGGATCCAGGCCGAAGTCAGCGAGGGTGCAGAGTGACCACCGCGTCCCCTCCGGGGTTGGAGGAATCGGCAGAGGGAGGGCCTGGCTTGGTGGCAGCAGCTCTTGAGAAGTGGCCCGGGGCCGGGCTGGGCCTGCGGGTGGGACTGGCCACTGTGCAGGCCCCAGGCAGATGAGCACCGTCGGAGGGAAAAATGTCAGGCCTCTCTGTCGTCTGCCCGCTGCCCGCTGCCGTGTTGTGCCGCTGTTCCAGAGGACTCACTTCCAAAGCCCAGGTCAAAGAGGAAAGCACCAGGAATTCTTCAGACCCAGCGGGGACCCCTCTGGGCGTGGGGCGCTCTGCGGCCACACAGGCCTCACACTGAGGGGCAGCCGGGGGCCTGCGAGAGCCCCGAGCAGAGCAAGTCCAGGTCAGGAGCACTGTCCCTGCAAGGGAGGGGACACCTGGGGACTCAGCCCAGGGCACCCTACAGAGCTAGGGGCCACAGAGGGCTGGCACCCGGCTGGGGGCAGCCATTTCAGCTTGGAGGGCGGCGTCCCTGGAGGAGCGAGGAGAGCGGGCTCTGCGGGGTGGACAGGGCATAGAGTTGCAGACTGTTTGAGCCGAGAGAGAAACAGGCGAGATGAGAGCGTCCGGGAGGAGGCCGCCCCCGAGCCTGGCACGCGGAATCCCTCTGGGTTCCTTGGCCAGGGCCCGCAGGGAAGTGTGCCTCCTCCAGCCCTGGAGGCTACTCGCCCTCTGACCTGGCTTCCTATGTCCTCCGAGCTCCGTCCTGGGGCGTCTGTATCCTAGTCTCCTCTTCTACAAAGACACCAGTTGTGTTGAGCTGGGGTCCCTCAGATGACTCCGGCAAAGACCGTGTCTCCAAACACAGCCCCATCCCGAGGTGCCTGGGCTGGGACCCCTCCTCTGAGTCCTGGGACACGGTTCAGCCCACAGACTCACCCCTGCTGTTTGGGCTCAGATCAGGGGTGAAGGGCAGTGATGGGGAGGGACACTCTTCAGGTCCGGGGACCTTGTATGAGTGCCCTGGGGGGAGAGGACGGAGGTGAATCCAGAGGGCTGTGTGATGGGAGAGGGGCTGGAGAAGGTTCCAGAAGGTGGTGCCCAGGGAGCTTGCAGAGGAGAAGGTTGGGGTCTGCATTCTAAGAGCTCCAAGGACCGGGTCCTGAAGACCTCACGTGGCCCTGTCCGCGCTGACGAGGACAGACCGAGAGAGGGCGTGGGGCTGGGGACGGGCCTTGCAGGGCTGGCAAAGATGGTGGCAGCTGGGCCCAGGGCGGTGGCCTTGGGGTGGGCGACGTGGGGGGATGCCAGAGAGAGAGGTGGCCCTGACAGGGCCCAGGAGGAGTTGATGAGGCCGTGGGGGGCGGGAGGGCTTCAGATGGCTCCCGGGTCCCTGACCTGGCAGCAGAGGTGCCCTGCCTGGGGACACTGTGCTGGGGAAGAGGCCTAGAAGAGGAGGTGGGGCTGGGACGTGGTGACTCTGGTGCCCTGGAGACACCAGGTACAGATGAGCAGGGGCACAGGCCCAGGGACAGGGCACCCAGTGAGGAGAGGACAGCAAGCCGCGCCCTGGGAGGGCCGCGCCAATGTCTGGGTGGAGGATCGAGCCCACACTTACCTGCCCGCATGCCCCAGCCGGCTAGGCTCCTCGACTGGGGACACAACCCCAACCCTGGCCCCAGCTGGTGACCTGGTGTTCCACTGTCCCCAGGGCTCCTGGACCGTCACCTTGTCTCCAACCACTACCCAGGCCTGGCCCAGAGAACGTGTCCTCACAGGTCCCCAATGTTAACACTTGAGCGTTTGCTGGGTCTCAGGTCACCAGTTGCCACCGTCACCAAGATCAGCCCCGCAGTCATGGCTCAGTCTTTCCGTGGCTGCTGTGACTGTAGCACATCGCCACAAACTCGGTGGCTCAAAAACACCAATATCCTCCCAGAAGTCCAAGTGGGCCTCACCGGACAGAAATCAAGACGTCAGCAAGGCTGGGGGGCTTGGGCGCACCTGTCACCTCTCCTTCCCAGTGTCTGGGGACCCGCACACCCCCTGCCATAGCAGCCACCCCAGCCCCTCCTGCCGTCTCCTGCACTAACTCCTTGTTGGTCCGTTTTCTGTGGCTAATGGCACGGCACCGCAGGCCCAGAGAGTGACCAAGGAAGAGGGTTATTTCGCTCATGGTTCTGGAGGTCCCCGGTCGTGGAGCTGCGTCTGCTGGTGTCTTCTTGGTGGCAGGGTCCCCGCGTAGGGCAGGGCAGGGCACGGTGAGAGGCAGGGGGCATCTCCTCTGGTCACTCTTCCTCCAGGAGGGGTCAGTCACGGGGCTCCACCTTGATGACCTTGTGCGACCCCCATCCCCTCCCTGAAGCCCACCCAACACCAGAACCCGGGCAGGGTCCCACCCGTAGCCTCTCCCCGGGGATGGAGCCCCAGCAGGAGTTAGACCACAGTGGCTCTTCCACGGCTCCCGCGTCCAGACCCGGCAGCAACGCCCACCCAGTCTGCAGGGCCAGGAGCCTTCCTCCTTCCCAGCCAGCCGAGGACGTCCCGAGTCCCATCTCTGCCGTGTCACATAGCATTTTCACGTTCCGGGAATTAGGGCAGCAGGGGACATCTTTGGCGGCGTTACTCTGCTGACCACATCCGATCACCATCTGTTACAGATCAGGAAACTGAGGCCTGCGCGGATCAGGGACTTGCCCACACCCCTTAGCTAGTGGGGAGGTGCCCAGGACAGTGGCTTCTAGGCCGTGAGCTCCCGTCTCAGGGCGGGCTGGCCCCAGATGGTACAGACAAGGACACCGCGCGCTCCCAGAGGGAAACCGCTCTGTTTTAAATATACCGTCCCGAGGGCCTCCCCCTCCCCACTGCCCACCTCCAGGAACCCGCTCTCCTCTACGGAAGGCAGGGTGTCCTGGTGAAGCCATGGTGTCCCTAGCAATGCCTGACGCGGGTTTGTGGAACCAGTGAGGAACTGAAGGGCCGGGCAGGGCCCCAGGACCTTAGTGCAACAGACTTGAGAGGTTTTTCGGATAAACTCAGTGAAGACTTGGTAGGTCTCTGTGCTGTGGACGCTACTGCTTCATCCTCCGCCTTCATCCCTGGACCTGGATTCAGCCCCAGGAACTATTTTTAAGACATTCATTCCGAAGCTCTGTGGGTCCACACCTCCATTCCCCTTCTGGGTCCACTTATAGGGATCCTGCTCCCAAAGACGGCACAGGTAGGGCTGGGCAGGCTCCGGGAGTTGGGGGCCCTGCTGTGCCCAGAAGCCCTGTGCTGCTCAGAGGCCACTGTGTGTCCTTGAAGACTGCTGTGGAGTCCCCCAGGCCTCGGTGATCGGGGCTTGTTCCTGGACCTGCACAGAAGGCCTGGGACGCTAACGGGCGGCATGAGTGGTACCCTGGGGTTGGCGCCGCGGCAGAGTGGGGTAGTTAAGGCCACGGGTTTATAGCAAAGGCTGTAAAGGCTCACATCGGTGACAGCTGGCAGAGTCCCCAAGGTAAGGAAGTCCTACGGGTTCTGGTGGGCCTGTCAGGAGTGAAGGACATGGGAAGGGTACTTGGCCCCAGGAGCTACACGTCCTGAGCTGTCAGAACCCACAGGAGTGATAGAAAGCCCTAGGAACCCTGGTGTTGTTAGAGACGGAAGGGACCCTGGAGATAATGTGCACCCTGCTGCTTCTACCCAGAGGGCAGGGACATCTCAAGGTCACGCACCCAGTGGGCAGGGCACCGGCACCCACATAGCACTGTGGGTCCCTCCGTGGTCATTCAGACTCAGCCCCATGAGGCAAACCGCTGGACAGAGCCTGCAGGTGCAGAGTGTCATCTGTAGGGGACAACAGGTGACCATGCGAGCTCCCAAGCCCTGGGACTCCATCCTCCTTTCTTTCTGCCCGGGGGTCTCCGGGGCTGACCCAGTGCTCCTGGAGTGGCCCAGCCTTCTGCCTTTTTGCTATGGGGACGCCCTTCCCGTCTGGGATGCCCTTCCCACGGGGGGTGCCCTGCCTGTCCTGAGGACATCAGTTCTTGTCATCCTGCATTGTCCACACCCCCGCTTTGCCCTGGCCACCCCAGGCCACCCCCTTTTAGCCTCGGATCCAACTGCAGTTTGATCCTGTTTGATGGGCACCGAGTGGCCCTGTAGGTCCTTGGTGTGAACCGTCTCGTCCCACCTTGTGCGTTTATTCTGAAGTGGTCCCCCTTGACCTCTGGCTCAGGGTCAGGCACAGGGAGACCACACTGTAGGCTTCGGGTTGATTTCGCTCTTCACTGTGTGTCTAGTCTCCCCACACAACCTGTGAGCGCCTCAAGAACTCTCACCGGGCCAGGCAGGGTGGCACAGGCCTGTCATCCCAGCAGCTCGGGAGGCTGAGGCGGGAGGATTGAGAGTTCAGAGCCAGCCTCAGCAAAAGTGAGTTGCTGAGCAACTCAGTGAGACCCTGGCTCTAAATAAAATACAGAATAAGGCTGAGATGTGACTCAGTGGTCAAGAGCCCTGAATTCTGGCCCCGCCAGAGCCCCAAGAGCACCAGCGCCCGGTCCTTGTGCATGGTTGTCTCCCCGTCCTGACCCTCCTGCGCTCCAGCCGTCGGGGCGCATGCTCCGTCCCCCACGCTGGGCCGAGCTCCTCGGGAGCAGAGATCGTCTATTCATCTTTAATTCCACAAAGACAACAATCCTATCGTGCTTGCCAAGGGCCCGTGGCGTCCTAAACGCTTTACGGGTATTAACCGGCGTAATCCCCACCCCACCCTGTGAGATAACTGTGAGGACAACCCTGTTCTGCAGAGGCCATTCAGAAAAGCACAGAGACTGTTGTGCAGGTCACATGGCTACTAAGAGGCAGAGCTGTGGCCCCAGGGGTCTTCTCAGAGACGGTGCTCCCGGACCCTTCACTATGCCATGCGTCACACCCCAGCACAGTGCTCGGGGACAGTTCAGGGGACACTTGGTGAATGAATGAACCAAGTGGCTGGTTGGAATGAGAGCTCTGGGTGACGGGAGGATTTGGAGTCTGTGATGGACACACCCTGGGATTAAGGAATGACGGCAGCATGGCCCCGTCCAGTGAGGGCTCAGCTGGACTTGGACTGTCACCGCAGCCCTGCGAGGCGAGGGTCAGCCTCAGCAGGCAGCAGAGCCTCAGAGAGCTTCGGGCCCCTGCCCTGGGTCGTCCCCGGGGGTAAGTGGCAGGGCAGGAGGCACGTCCCCCACATCCCAGGCCTGGGCGGAGCCAGCCTCCCTCCCAGGGGCCAAGAGGTTGATGTCGGAGGCTGCAGGAGCCATTGCTTGGACACCTGCCACGGGACCCAGTGCAGAGAGGACAGCAGCTGGTGTGTGCCAAGGTGCAGGACTGTGCTCTCGGGCGCTGTCTCCCCCAAGCCCAGACGCCTCTGGAATGCTCCATGAGGTTCCCCCCAGGAAGCTGCACTTCCTGAGACTGGAGATCCGCCCCTTTGTCCCTCTGGACCTGGGCCGTTTTGCCATGAGCCTCCGACCTCCTAACGCAATGGGAGGCCTCGAGAGGTGGTGGAGAGCCAGCAGGAGGGGTGCCAGCCGGACCTGCAGGTTGTTAGAGAAGCTGGGACAAGGCGCGGAGCTCCTCTCTTGCTTCAGAAGGGGGGCAGAGGGGACGCTGTGTTAGTGGGGACTTCTGTCTCCTGGTGACAGAGGGGCCACCTCCACTTGCATTTAGCACTCACTCACACACGCGGGACCACCGAACATCGCTGCTGTCAGAACAGGCGAGCAATGAACAAAGCCAGGGTGCGGGTGGCTCCCGGGGGTGGACGGAACAGACGAAGGAGGAGACGGAAGAGGAAGGGACCAGCAGTTAGGGGTGTGGTGTGAGTGTGTGTGTGTGTGTGTGTGTGTGTGTGTGTGTGTGTGCACACATCCATGTGTACGTGTGTCCCCGAGTGTGACCTGGGCTGGGATCAGATCACATCAATGTCCCTCCAGGCAACTCTGACCAAAGGGGACCTTGACTGATCCATGGTAGGTTTTAAAAATATTATTGAGCCCCTTCTGTATACCGGGCACTGGAGGGGCTGGGGAACAGGGGGTGGAGCCACCTGGACAGGCTCTCGGCCTTCAGAGGGGCGGGCAGAGCACCCCGAGTCCCTGTGCAGATACGAGAGGGAGAGGCAGGCAGGGCAGGCTGTGGGGAGGCAGGTGGGTGTGGCCTGGACAGGGCCTCTCTCAGAGGTGACACTGGGACAAGGACACATGAAGGTGGGAAAAGGAGGAGCCCTGGGGACGCCCTGAGATGAAGGCTGGGAGCAGCACAGGTGGAGGAGAGCCTGGGGTGGGAGGGGACCGGGGCCAGTTCGAGGGGGCTGTGAGGTTGCAGCGTGGACTTTGGATTTGGTGCTGCACGTGAGGCTTTAAGGGGGCAAAGGTGTGGGGTGTACAAAGGTGTGGGGTGTGCAGGAAGTTGAGCTTCTGACTGCCACGTGGGGGTGAGGTGAGGGACAGAGCGGCACAGAGTGTGTGGGGGGTGGCGAGGCTCGGGCACCTAGACATGTGTTGACACTAGAGACACCCGTCCTCTGCCTCAGAGTCCAGGAGAAAGGGACAAGTAGGTGGCCGTTAAAGGGAGCACGCTGGGCCAGGCTCATCTGTAATTCCAACAGCTCAGGAGGCTGAGGCAGGAGGATCACAAGTTGAAAGCCAGCCTCAGCAACTGTGAGGCCCTAAGTAACTCAGTGAGACCCTGTCCCCAAATAAAATACAAAATAGGGCTGGGGAGGTGGCTCAGTGGTCGAGGGCCCTGAGTTCAATCCCTGGACCCCCCACAAAAAAACAGGAGCACACTGGGGGGAGTTGTATGGGGCTGGGGGTTTTCTGGAGGGGCTGTCTCAGCATTCAGACAAAGGACCAGAAGGGACAGGTCACAGACGCAAGAAATGCTGACCATGAGGACAGGAGACCTGGGAATGGTCATTGGCGGTAAGAGGCAGAGGCCCCTTCCCGAGAAGCCAGCTGGTCATCATGTGCTCACTCATTCATCAGTGGCCACTGCGCACTGTGTGCCTGGCCGCGGGCTCCTGCTGGGGACAAGGAGACAAAACCGACATGGTCCCCACCCGTACAGAACTCAGGGAATGTGGGGAAGACAGTGCGCCAAAAACCACAGAAATAAAAGTGTAACCAGAAAACGTGGCGCGTGTTAAAAGGAGCGGTTTTTTAAAGGGTGACCAGGATGGCAGAGAGGCAGGGAGGAGCCCTGGAGGGGACTGTCACCATCTGGAGGGTGGTGGGGGTCAGGGTGAGGCGGGGCTGAGCCGTCCAGGAGAGGAGCCGGCTGTGTGCAGGGCGCGGTCGTGAAACCCTCCCGTGGAGCCCGACACCGGCACCTGTCTTGGCCCTTGTGACAGGACAGGACCCCGTAGGGAGTAGAGGGACAGCAACACAGCCCCAGGCCCCCCATGGCACCCCCTCCTGAGTCTCCTGGAGCCTTGAGTAGGTTTTGCTGAGACCCCGCCTGAAGCCGTCTGGACCGCTGGCTGTGTGGGGGGGCACCCCTGGGCCAGCCTCCAGCCGCCTGAGGACTGAGCCCTAGAAATGACCATCTTCCCCAACGATGGACGGAGCGTCCCACCACAGAGGGGAGGGGGATCCGCGGAGACCCTCCTGGACCAGGCTTTCCAGGACCCGGGCCTGCCCCACAGGAGGAGGCCCCACCTCGGGCCTGGGAAGCCTCCCCCAGCCGGCAGAGGGCATGGAATGTCCCTCCTGCCCCTGGCCTGCACCCTGCAGACTGGGAAGGACCCATGGAGAGGGGCCACTGGGTGGGGGAGACCCCTGGGTCAGAGAGGGCAGGAGAGGGCGGGGCACAGCTGGGTCCCAGTCGGGATATCTTTCCTGGAAAACAGACCCAGGCAGCGGGAAGCTGCGCTTCCAGTAAGAAGACTCAGTGGGACTTGGCTCCACACCCCTCCACTCAGAACAGTAAGCGCTCGGCGCTCCTCGGTGGCCGTAATGAGTGCTGTGGAGAGCTGTTTGTGGCTAAGTGAGCAGTAATGGCTTTCTGCGGTCATTAGGCACAGGCTGCTGGGAGCCCGGAGGGTCCACCCAGGCTGGGCTCCCACACCCTCCCCCAAGACTCAGATCGATGAGCCCAGGATGGGCTGGGTGGATTCTGAGCTCCCTGAGCACGGGCGGCCACTGGGGACCACGCCAGACTCATAAGTTAACCTTGACACCAGGCACACACGTGGGAGGGAGAGAGTTCCCAGGGGCAGGAACTCCAAAGGCGACAGGAATGTAGGCCCAGCTGCCTTCCTGGAGTCCTGAGCCCAGCCTGGTGGAGGGGACCATCTAATCCGATTCAGTCCCGTGAGGGTTGGGAGGAGGCCAGCAAAGGGGACACTGGGCTGTTCCTAAGGGCTCCAGTGTCAAGGACAGTCTGACTTTCATCTCAGTTCTGTCTCTCTGAACCTCAGTGTTTCTATCTCTGAAATGGAACTAAAATAACACATGTTTTGTGGGCTGATTGTGAGAACATAGTGAGGTAATGTATGTCAAATGCCTAGCATGTCTCAGGTGTTCTGTGGGAGATAACAACTACATCACCAACACATCACCACCACCACCACCACCACCACCACTACCACCATCACCACTACCCACCACATCACCACCATCATCATCATCACCACTACCACCATCACCACCATCATCACCACCATCACCACCCTACCATCACCATCACCACCACCATCACCACCCTACCACTATCATCATATCACCACCACCACCACCATCACCATCACCACCACCACACCATCATCATCACCATCACCACCACCACCACCATCATCACCATCATCACCACCACCACATTACCACCACCACTACCATTATCATCACCGCCACTACCACCACCATCATATCACTACCACCACGACTATCATCATCATCATCACCATCACCACCACCATCACCACCACCATCACCACCACCATCACCATCATCATCACCACCACCACATTACCACCACCACCACCACATTACCACCACCACTCCCCTTCTGGGGAGGGGAGGGGGCTGTCTGACTGTCCTCCTTCCCTAAGCTGAAGCCTGGAGGAATTGGGGCTCTGAGGTCTCACTGTTCATCCCTCACCCAGAGCAAGTGTCCTGTCTGCTGCTGTGGCCTCCTGAAACTCAGGCCCCGCTGCTTCGCGGGACACTTTTATCACCCCCATATCTTCTGGAGCTGGGGGGGGGGCAGCTGTGTGACTGGGAGAAAGACAAGGATGGAGAGTTACAACTAGCAGGGTGGGGCCTTTACACAGGGTTCCAACCTCCTGCCCAGCAGTGTGAGCAGGACTGACCGTCTCCTCTTGTGGCAATTTCCCGGACTGCAGCAGAGCGTGGGACAGTGGCTCATCATTCACGTCACACCTGGAAATCGCACAACGTGGCTTAAAAGAAGTCCAGTATCCAGTCCCAACCCCCACTGGCTCTGGCTGAATCAGTCTGGGGTGGGGGTCACTTTTGAAAGCCCCCCCCCCCGGCACTGTGAGATCCCAGTGTGCAGCCAGGGCTCCCGGGCATAAGGAAAGAGCGGGGGCTTTGGGACAGAACTTCCGACCCGAGGCCCACCACTTCCTGCTAGCTGAGTTATTCCGCATGTCAGCTTTGGTGCCGATTTGGGTTTTGTAAAAATTGATTAATTAATAAGCAAAGCAAACTGGAGCTCCTGGTTCTCAAGGAGGTCTCCGGGAATGTAGATCAAGCAGATGCAGGTGAAAGACCCCACCACCTGCTGGGCGCTTTTTTATTTAGCCTTCGTACACTCTGTGCATGTTTTAGGGACATGACAAAGATACTGTCACATAACGGATCACAAAAGTCTGTCACATAATGGATCTACAAAGAGGTGGGCCCCGTTGCCCAGAAGTTTAAGGTCAGCACAGGGTCCTTCTGCAGACCGCCGGGTTCCTGGCCCTGGGTTCCTGGCCCTTTTCTCTCGGTATTTATTCTGCTTGGGGTTCATTCAGCCTCTTCAACCTGCGATTTGACTTCCTTAGTACTTCAAATGCTCCCCATTCCCTCCCTTTTTCTAGGATGTGATTACCTGAGTGAGACCTGGATATAAGTCCCTGCGCTCTGGGTTTTGTCCGTCTGTTATGGTTTGGAACATCTTCCTCTCTGTCTATTCTTCAAGCTGAATGTTTTCTACGCCTCTGGGTTCGCAGTCGCTGACTCTCCCGTGTTCTCTTCCATGGGCTGTTCAGCCCACCCAGTGAATTTCTCATTTCAGATCTTGTACTTTTCAATTCGAGAATTTTTGTTTGCTTCTTTTCTTCCGTAGTTTGTATTTTCCTACGGAGGTTTCTTATGCGTTCCTTCACTGTATGTTTCCCTGAAGGTCCTTGAGGTGCCCAGAGAGCCGCTCTACCTAGCCGTCCACATTGGCCACGCTTTCCTGTTTCCCCAGGTGCCTAGACATTTTTGACTGTATTCTGGTCACTATAAATGGCACGCTGTGCACTCTCTGGATTTTGTTATGTTATCCTAAACTATGTTGACATTTTTAAACATTATTATGTTAAAAGCAAACAGTTAACTGATCTAGACTCCAATGCCAGACCCTCTGGGTGAGCGATAGCAGAAATCTCTGGTCGCTCTGGCTTTGTGGGGCTGCTTGACCTCTGCCCCCTGCATTCTTGTTTCCGAGGTCAGCCTGAGATTTGGGCAGAGTCTATATACAGAATTCAGGGCTCCTCCCTCTGCCGGTTCTTTCTGTGGCTCCCACCCTCACTGTCCAACGTCTGAGGTTGCCTAAATCTGTCTTTTAGTTCTTCATGTCATTGAGACTGTGGGTTTTCTATCTGGATTTTTACCCTGACCTCAAACCATACCCCTGAATACGGAAACCCACCCAGGGCTCTTCCTGTCTTCTCCATGTTGCCTTCCCACCAGGAGCTGCCTGCCTTTGATTATTCTGCACTCTCGCCAGGCAGTAGCATAGTTGCATCTGCAGGACAGGGTTGATGGAGTTGCGGCTCCGTCCTTACCAGAAGCCCAAAGCCCTGCTGTTTGCTCAAAGTCACAGCAGTGGGAGGGCAGGCACCTCTCTGGGTCACACCTGCACCCCGTGGGATTAGCTACGTCAGTTACTCAAGACACCTGTGCAGCCCAGGAGCGGATGCAACTGTGCCTCAGCAGCAGCAGAAACAGACTGAAGTGGACTTTATACCCTCAGCCAGCACTGCCCAGAGGAACTTTCTAAGGTCACTGTGGTTTGCATCTAGTAGTATCCCCACAGGAGCTCATATGTTAGGCAATGCAAGAATGTTCAGAGGTGAAATGATTAGAATATGGGAGCTGCAACCTCATTCGTGGATTAATCCATTTGGTGGACTGTGGGGAATAACTGTAGACCCGTGGGGCGTGGTTGGAGGAAGTGAGTCCTGAGATGTACCCTGGGACTGTGTCTTGTCTCTGGCTTCTAGCTCCACCTGCCCCTCTGCTTCTGAGCTGCCACAAACTCACGACTTTTCTCCATCACGTCCTTTCACCAGGATGTTCTGCCTCGTCTCAGATGCAGAGCAACGGAGTTGGCCAATCATGGACTGAGACCTCTGAAACCATAAGCCCAAATTAAACTTTTCCTCCTCTAAGTTGTTCTCATCCAGTATTTTGTTCATAGGAACAACAACAACAACAAAAACCTGACAACGCGGTGGTTCTATTAGCTGCACTGCCCAATGCAGCAGCCACTAGACAGTGGCTTCATATATTGAGAAATTGAACTCTTAATTTTATTTCATTTAAGTTTAGACTGAAATGACTACATGTGGTGAGTGGCTGCCCTGTTGGGCAGCACAACTCGAAGCAAACTCAACAAATCAAAGTCTAGATTTATAGAAATACATAAAGCAAGGCAAAATTTAAAAAAAAAAATTCAAAAAGATTTACTGCAAGAAAAAGAAAACTCACCCAGGACATCTGAAATAGCATTTTATTGCCCCCCCAAAATATGTGTATGCCAAGAATCAACCCTTTCAGAGCCCTGCTGGAGCGCAGAGTCACTTGTGGAATTTCAAACTGAGAGGTAAATTAGAGAGCAATTACCAAGGACACAAAATAAATTTTTTAAAGTTATGAATTCCCCCAAGATATTTGGTACATAATGTGATTTATAAAAACTAGATTTACCTGTTCCTTCTGGGGAGCACACTCCTGGCTGGAAGTGAATTTGCCTGTCACAGGCGTCACCTCGGTCTTGCCTGGCAAAGGGTGTCCTGGGTGGTGGGCGCCTGTCTGAGCCTCCGTGCCAGCGGTGGGCCAGGGCGGGGCATCTGGCAACAGGCCACACATAACTGGCCTGTCCTCCCTCCTCACCCCCTTCCCTCCTCCCTCCTCTTCCCCCTCCCTCCTCCACCATCTTCCCTCCTCCACCAACCTCCCCCTCCTCCTCCCTCCCCCCTCCACCATCCTCCCTCCTCCTCCTCCCGCCTCCTCCTCCTCCTCCCTCCTCCCTCCTCTCCCCCTCCCTCCTCCACATCTTCCCTCTTCCATCCTCCTCCCTCTCCTCCTCCCTCCTCCCCATCCTCCTCCTCCCTCTCCCCTCCTCCCCCTCCCTCCTCCTCCTCCCTCCTCCCTCCTTCCTCCTGGAGAGGTTTAGAGTGCCGAGGTCTGACTCAGCTGCCTGGCTGGTGCTCACCACAGCTCTGTGGCCTCGGGTGCCTCAGGCTCCACATCTGTAAATTGGGGAGATGAAGTGCACCCACCTCCCAGGGCTGCCCGTGATATGGTGCACCAACAAGGCTAGAGGACTTGGCAGAGCATTCGGAGCCACTGAGGCCTGTTCAGCGCAGCTCTCCTGGAGGCCATTCTCCCTGCTCAGCTTCTCTCCCCTCCCTTTCTGCCAGCCGCCACCCCAAGGCTCAGCCTCATGCCCCGTCCCTGGCCCTGGCCTGGAGCCTGGACTGCTGCCCAGCCTCCTCCCCCGCGCAGCTCTCCCTCCTGTGAGGAGCTCTGCCCTATTCCCTTGGGCTCCATGGGGCTCTTGGTGGGCAGGGGTGGGGGGGTGAGTCAATCTAACACTGAGCTGAGGACAAGACCCTCCACATCCGAGGGGTGACCCCAATTCAGGAACCAAGACAAATAGTATTTTAATGCAATGGTTTTAAAAACCCGAATTGATGCTCAGAGTCTCAGATCAGTGTTCCTTGAAGACGGGATCCATCCTTTACTTCCCAGGTGCCCCCACTGCCCCCGCCCCACCTGGTTGGAGCACCTCTTCAACACTGGGGTTTTGTTCCTTATGGGATTTTCACACTAACTTGGACTTTGGGGAGTATTACTTTAGGGCATTATGTACCTTGATTCCTGTGGTTTGGCCACTCCTCCTTTAACTTCTTGCCTGGTCCTCATTTGCCTCCCCGTGTCCCCCAGCCCCTGCCCAGCACATCCTCGAGAGCAGAGACAGTTCCAGGGGAAGCAGCTCAGGGTCTCCACGGTGACATCCCCAGGGACCCTCTAGCTCACTCACTTCTACTCCAACCTGGTGTCCTTGGAAGCCAGGGGAGAGCCCAGCCCTGACTCACATACGGGAAGAAGGTGACCCTTGACACCATGGTCCCAAGTGCTCCCAAACAACCCATGTCATGCATCTCTAAGGTCATGACAACAACCACACAGTGCAGCCTGAAGAAGAAAGCCACGCTCTCCTTCTCCATGGCAGCCCAAGGAACCAGGCCTTGGCAGCCTCTCGACAGCCACGTCACCCTTCGGGGATTTGAGCTGACGTCATCTCTCCCTCCCCAGCCCCTCTCCTGGCCTCTCTCCTCCACTCCCGCTCCCCTCTGGCTTCCTCTTCATCAATCAGTGCTGAGGAGAGACCACAGGGCAGGGTGGTGGGTGGGGTGAGCCACCCGGAGGAGCGTGCCCAGCCCTGCCAACCCTGTCATCGTCTCCTGTCGTGCCCACCACACTCTCTCTCCAGACCCAGAATAGCTCCTGGCCTCCCGGGCCCCGCCTTGGCCTCAGCCTGCAGTGCCGCATGCTGCGGTCCAGGGGGAGAAGCTACCCGGCCTTCAAAGGCTCGGGTGGAGTGACAGGAGCCAGGGAGGCCTCTCCTCTGTCCTGAACCTGCGGGCAGTGGGGAGAGAAGCTGGCACCGACGTTCCACCAGCCAGAGTGGGAACCAGCAGGGTCACATCCCCACAGCCCTCCTGCTGACCAGGGTAGGGGGTCCTGGCTCCCACATGTCCCTGCTGGCCACCAACGAGGGCAGCCTGGGTGTTCCAGAGCTGGGGCGGGGCGGGAGCCGGGGCTCTGCGTGAGGCAGCGCTAGGCACACTCCTGACCTCGCCGCCCTTGGCATTAGCCCTGAGCGAGGCTGTGGTCCCCCGGGCCCCCCCTGCCCACCTACCAGATCTTTGCATTTTGAAGTTCTGCCTTATTGAGTCAGTCGATAGCTAGTGTCTGACGGCTCTGGAACCTTCCAGTTCCCAGCACCGGAGAGTGGGTGCCTGGCACAGCCCGGGGGCAGGGGTGTCCGGCCCCACCCCAGCCCCATGGCCTGGGCGTCATCCCAGGTCAGCAGTGTCCACCTGGGTGTGATCGGTGGCTACTTAATGACCCCTGGCTGTCTTCCTCAGGGGATCTTGGAGCAGGGTGGTAGAGTCATTACTGCCCCCTGCAGAGGCTCTCAGACCCTGGTCACGTGCCCACAGCTGGGTCTGAACCTGGCCAGCTCCGTGTGGGCCCAGAGCCCGGCACTGTCCTCCAGGTGACACGGCTGGTCGAGGCAGGACCGAAGCCAGACTCTCAGGGCACAGTGCACCTCCCTGGCACAGCAGCCCAGGGCCCCCAGCTCCCTGTGACGTCCACCCTGGGTGACCACCACTGAGCTCCGCAGGCTGGAAGCTGAAGGGCAGAGGCTGGCAGGGATGCCCAGCCTTGGGGAGGCCAGGCCTGTGCTCAGGCCCCAGGTGGCCTGGCCTCTGCCTCCCGTCTGATCTTGGCAAGGATTCCAAGGTTCGCGACCCTGGGGCACAGGCAGGACGGGCAGGTGGGGAGGGAAGGCTGCCCACCTGGCCATGGGGGGAGCGCGAGAGCAGCCCCCACACAGAAAGGAGAGGCAGAGGAAGGCGGGCCCCAAGCTCCACCCATCCACCGCCTCCTTCTTGGGGTTCCCTGCCCTGTGGACGGGCCAGGCCATGACCCGTGGCTCTGGTGTGCCAGGGGTCCCAGGGGGCAGCACAGGGACAGCAGCCCTTGGTTGGCACTCTGCCCCCAGGCAGGGAAGAGCGGAGGCAGGGGTCCTTGCGGCCCTCACCTTCCCGCTCTCCCTCTGCTCCTCAGCTGGCTTCTTTCCTGAAGTGGGACCCGTGGGGACGCCAGGAGAAGCAGGCAGCTCTCTGCGGGCCTGGCACTGCTTTGGGTGGGCACCTCTTGTCCCGCAGCGGGCGCTCTGCTCCAGGAGCCAAGCAAGGAAGCCCCATCCAGGGGGACGGCGGACCCCACCGGCAGCTTTCCCTCGGGGACCTTGGTGGAGAGGACCCGAGGCTCGGCCTGGCCCCCCAGGTCTTGTGGGCTTAGCCCCTGACCAACTGTGGGGTAGGGAAGGCACTGGGCCTCGGATTCCTCATCTGTCTAACGGGCCACTGGAGCCCATGCTGGGTGATAAAGAAAGTTAATGTAAAAGCGGCCAAAGCGCCCCACAACCAAGAACTGAGCTTCTTTTCTTCCTCCCCCCTTCCCTTCCCTCCAAGTTAGTTTCAGAATCCAAATCCCTTTCCATCTCTGCGTGGAAATGGACAAGGTCATTGTTGTTGATGCAGAGATTCTGGAAGGTTCCAGGGGAAATCTGCCAGAGCCAGGCACAGAGCTCACCACAGCCGCACCCTCCCGACTTCACAGGGGACCTGGGTCTGGAAGTCCCTGCTCCAGGCTGACAATCCCCTGGCACAACTGGGCATGTCCCCTTGTAGCTCACTGGGTCCCTCCTGCTCCCTCCTGCACTCAGAGGTGGAGCTGCAGAGTGGCACCGAGGCGCCCAGCCTGGCGGGGTTGGGGGCAGCAGGATGCAGGATGGAGCATGAGGGAGAGAAGGCTGTCCCCGAGCCCTGGGTGACCCGTGAGAGCACCAGGAAACCAGGGACCACGCTGACTGTCTGCTGGGGGTCCCTAGTTGCCATGTGAGCCCCTTGTGTTGGAGGTCACAGGCCACAGGAAGCCGGGACACCAGAGTGGAGAGCTCTGCCCGCTACGGGGGGATTCCCCACGGCAGGCGATGAAGCTGGGGGCTCAGAGCCAGTGCCCCCTGTGCCCCCTGTGCCCTGTTGGAAGAGCAGAGAAAGTGGGAGGAACAGAAGGAGGCGGAGGAGGAGGAAGAAGAGAGACTTCGAGGATGGGAGGAAGGAGGGAGGGCCAGGGGGCCCAGGCAGTGGGGCCAGCTGGTATCCATGGTGGAGCAAGGTGAATTGTCATTCCATGAGCTTCAGCCACTTAAAACTGACAAGGAACGTAGCATCCCGACTCCGTCTTCACAGATGAGAAGTTCAGAGACTTGCTCGACTGCACACAGCTGGAATGTTCTGGAGAATTCTAAGTGTGGACACCAGGGTCTGCACTTGTAACTGCTGCATGGCCCTTTCCCGGCTTAGGAGAACAGGACGCACTCTGGTTAGAGTCCGAGCTCCCTAATAACCTGGATCCAGCTCTTCGCCACGCGGCTGGTACCAGATGGCTCACGTGTCCCAGCTCCCAAGCCCCGGGAGGGAGTGTCCGTTATAATTGTGCCCACTCGGACGGGCGAGCCACACCTGGCTCTTCCAACAGAGCTGGAGGGCCCCGAGAGCTGTCCTGCTTCTTTCTCCTCTGGTGGGTGAGCTGTGTCCAGCGCAGGAAGGTCGCCCTCCTCTATTTAAAAAGCAGCGTATTCATAGGCCTCTTGTCCCTCTCATGGCCAGCTAAAGGGCTGGCTCTTGCTCTCTGGATGTGTTGGTCTGGAAGGAGCCTGCAGCTCCCCATCTCAGTGACCCGCGTCGGTGGCTGCACCTCCACCCTGGGTGTCTGATGTCACTGGAGGGAGAGGAATGGTCCCTGTCTGTGTCATTTCTTGGCGGTGACTTCTGATGAGTGGTATTCCCCAGGCCCAGCCCTGGGAAGCGCTGTGTGTCCCATCCTCCCTCCTGCAGGGACGTCCCTGCTCCCCCCCACCCCATCTCTTTTGTCCTTTTTTCTCCTTCCTGGCGCCCCTTTCCCGAGGTGCAGGCTCCAGCCTCCCCAGGTGCTGGGAGTCTGCGGCATTTCAATCCCATGTTTGCTTTTTATGAAAGCGAAGCAATCCTGTCTACAGAATATTAAGTGGCTCGGGCGGCTTTGGGCGGCAGAACTGCTAATCCGCCGACATCTGCTCTGTATGTGATCTTGGCGCCCGGCGCCCTGCTATGTCCCCCCACCTGGGCCCTTCCTCATCCTCTCCTCTGCTCAGCGCCAGTCTCTTGGGGTCCAGACTGGGAGCCTGTAGCCCCTGCCCAGGGCTGGGCGCACAGCTGATAAGCCAGGAGGGGACTAGAGGTGGCAGTCCCCATCCCTCCCTCCTCCCAGCCTGGTTCCTCCAGGAAGTCTGAGCCCCTTCCTGGGCTCGAGCACCTGGAGGGGCCCCTGAAGACAGAGGAGACACCCACGGAGGAGGTGGAGAGCTCGTAATTTAGATGTTGTGATGAAACCCACACTCAGTCCACTTAGTAACGTCACCCAACAACACACCAGTAAGGGCAGGTCAATACTGGGCACACGGGGCAGCCAGCGCTCCAGGGGAAGAGTGGGTCCCATCGAGGGGGCTTCCTGGAGAAGGTGGGCTCAGAGCCAGGACTCGATGGGCAGAACCCCCACTGGCAGGGAGGACACGTCCAGGAGGAGGGAGGGGACGTATGGAAGGATGTTGGCTAGGGAACCCGTCACAGGTACCAGACCGAGAGGCTGACACATGCCGATTCATGTTCTCACTGTTCTGGTCCCTGGAAGTCCCAAATCAGGGGGTGGGCGGGGGAGGGGTATCTGCTGAGGACTCTCTCCTCCGGCCTCTGTGTGGTGACAATTAGCGGCTCCTTGGGCACAGCACCAGTTTCCAAAGGTTAGCATGACTTGGCTGCTGTCCCCAGGTCACCAGAGAGTCTCCTGGAAGGAGCAGAAGACCCGAGAGGGGCCAGAGGTGAGGGGCTGATGCCACCCCAGAGCTGGTCCCAGCCCCTCATGGAGGTCATAGAACCTTACAGCCCCAGCTCCCTATATCCCTCCTCCATCCTTCCTTCCACCACTCCCCCAGTGCACCCCAATAGGAAGGAACAGGGGTTCCAAGAGGACGTGTTGGGGCCACTAAACGCATCTCCTTGGAGAGGCTTCTCCAGGCCAGACTTGCCCCTAGGGAGGGTGGGCCCCAGCACCCTGGTCCCACCCCCTCCACCCAGAACTGGGAATTTCCAGAAGGGCTCAGGAACACGGACCTTTCCTGGTGACTCTGGGCCTCAGACCTCTGTTCTTTTCTGTCCTGGGTCTTTCTGGCTTTTCAAAGAGCAGCTGCCAGGGGCGGGCGCCGTCAGGTGGAGGGCATAGGCAGGCACGGAGCCCACTCCCTGTTGGGAGGCACACTGGCCCCGGGACCTCAGGCAAGGCCATTTGATCTCTCGAGGCCTCTATTTCCTAATCTTTAATACAGGAATAATAGTAGTACAGGTTCACTTTCCAGGGTGACCTTGGGGACCCTGATATTAAACAGGCAATGTGTGTGGGTAAAGCCTCAACACCAGGAAAGGCCCGTCGACTCCGGCCTCAGGTTCCCGCGGGCTTGTGGCCCCAGCCCCTCCTCCTTCTCTTGCCTCTAACACCCGTGGGTGCTTCCATGCTCCACGCTCCCTCCATGTGCAGAGTGGGGACCAAGGGCTCCCTCTGGCCCTTCACTCCAGACCCCCACATCAACCTCCTCCTCCATCTACATCCTCCCATCCCAAAGGCAGCATGGTGCTGTGGCCACCAGCCCTGGCCCAAGGGTGCCCCCAGAACCAGGACACGAACACACCCAGGCTGTCCTTGAGAGCTACCCTTCACAGTCCCTATCTCCAAGTGCCAGGCGGAGGATCAGGGAGAGGGCTCTGGAGCTGACGGCTTGCCAGGGCGAGGGCTGAGAGTGCACAATGAACGAAGCCAGACTCTGGATCAGGAGGAAGTCGCGGAGGGAACCCTGTCTGAGAATCGGCCCTCCCAAGGCGGCTGGCACAGGGGTAGCACCCTCCCTGAGCTCTGCGGTCAGTGGGCCAAGTTCAAATCCTGTTCCCCCACGTCCTACCAATGTGGTCTGGGGCAGGAGGCTTGAGCTAGTGCCTGCTTCTCACCTCTAAAGGGGGTGGAACCCCAGTGCCTGGGGTTGGATGCTGGGATGCGAACCCAGATGGCACATGATGGTCACCCAGTACCTGCTGGTCATTAGAATGATCAGATTGGATGTTGGGAGGCCAAAGGACAGAGGCCCAGGGCCACCGGTGGGACCTGCTCTTCCATATTCTCTGCACACTGCGTCTGCCCACCCTTCTTCATCCCTCCAAGTGGCCCCAGACTTTGGTTGTGTCACAGCTTAGCAAGATGATGGTTCCCAAGGGCCTGAGCTCCTGCCTCCTCCAAGTGCAGATGCACGGCCTCGCAGGGCCCCTTCCCTGTGGCCCTCAGGAGCTTGGCAAAGTGAGTGGAGGCTGGGCCAGGAGAGGCTGGTGGTGTGGGAACCAGGGCAGGGCAGTGGGCGGATGCCCCTGGAACCCTCCCAGGCCTGATCCTCCGCCATGGGCATGGGGACGTCCACCACCTGGGTCCTCTGCCCCCTTCCCTTCAACTCATGACACAGATGTCACGAGTCCTTGCCAAGCTGCCTTAACATGAGGGAATTCTATCTCAAATATGTTGCACAAATGAATAATAAAAACAAAGGAAAATTACCCTCTTTATTGAAACTCATTTTATGAATAAAACAATTATTCTGGTAATTGAAAAAATGTGTCGTTAAATTAAATGCAGTGGTTCCTATTAAAATTTTAGTGCGTTTTTGCTGCTGCCGGCTAGAGGCTGGTAATTATAGTCGAGAGTTTCGCTTTCTCTTTATTGTTTTTTAATCTCTCTGTGCTGCGGCTCTCCAACGATATTTTATGTCAAAGAGATTTAGAGCTGCGCCCCGGACGGGGGAGAAGCTGGCCGAGGGTGGGGGCGGCCGGGGATTGCAGCGGCATCTGCCTCGACTCGAGGTTGCCTGTCACTCCGGCTGTCCAACAGCCTTGGTTGGCCTCTTCGCCCATCTGTCAGTCTGGCGGCAGCCAATCACAGCTCTCCGAATGCAGCGCCTTCCCCTCCCCTTCCCCCTGATTTCCCTCTACTGGAAAGGGGCAGCGAATTGCAGCCTGGAGTAGGGGCTGGGCCTGGGTGTCACGCCCTCCCGTCCCCGTTTGGAAAGCTGCAGGGTGGGGTGGGCGGGGCAGACCTCTGAGGCTCTTCCTGCCCTTGGGGGGGCGGTTGAGGCTGGGTGTGGCAGCTCTTAGTGTGTAAGCCTGGTGAGGACAGGGACCCTGCTTGTCCTGCTAGCCTGCATCCAGAGCGTCCAGGCGAATCCATGTCCAGGGAGGAGGGAGAAAGGAAGGGCAGTGGTGCAGCCTGCCTGCCCAGGATGGGTTTGGAACAAGATAACAGGGCAGGAGAATGGCCTACAAGAGCTGGGGGTTCCCTTCCAGCATCGCCCACCCCCACCCCCCAACACACACACCAGAGACAGTAGGAGGAAACCAGCGGCCTCAGCCGCTCCCTCTCCATTCCTGGCAGGAGCTGCGAGGCTCCTGCACTGCCTTGGACGTCCGTGGCTGCCCTTGGTGTGTTATATGTCTCTGGCCTCCTTTCTGTGCTCTGCCTGGGAGATTAAGCCCCTGGTGGGCAAGGTCTCTGGCCGCAACCTGCCACTGGGCGCTTGATGGACTGGCCAGGGTGGGAACTTCTGGGCGTTTATCTCCAAGGCACCAGGAGCTGGTGAGGAGCCAGGCGCCATTGTCCAGTAGAGTCAGATGAGCCCTGGGCAGGAAGGAAAGCTGGGTGAGCCCAAGCCTCCTGCCTGTGGGCCATCTTGCCTCCCACGGGGCCCTCCTGGGCCCTTGCTCTCAAACCCTTTCCTCCTCCTTGTTCTGTTCTGGTCCCAGTGTGGGCAGCTCCGGGGTCAGCAGTCTCAGGCTGGGCTTGCTAATGGGAGGGGAGAAGGAAAGGCATCTCCCTCTTCCTGACTCCCTGTCACTCCTGGAAAGGGGTGTTTGGCTTATGACACCGGCTGGCAGTAGACAGGCGACTCTCTGGGCTCTCAATCCTCCCTGGACCCCTCCAGCCCAGGAGTGGAAGAGGCGTCCATCCTGAGTTGCTAATCTCTGGGTGACCTCACTGTCCTCCGTTTGGCTTCTCCCATCACCTGCAACCAGTTCTCCTTCTGTATAAAGATGACAGTGGTTTGTTTTCCTCACTGGGCTCTGACCAGACACCCACCCTGCCAACATCCTAGGGAGAGAAGGACAGAGAGCGCTAGCTAGGGGCCACAGGGGCCAGGGTGTGGTCAGAGAGGTCACAAGCTCCATGGCCTCCCGGCTCCCTCCCAGCCTCCTCCCTGGCTGTCCCCCACCCAGGGGAAGTTGCTGCGTGCCACTGACCTCTGCAGTGTACTCCCCAAACAAGTGGCTGCTCATGTCCAGCCCGTTCTAATTACCATTAGATGCTGATCCATCCACACTGGGACAGCTCCTCATTTTGCAGTAATTGAGCTATTTTCCCAGCAGGGCAAAGGGTTAGCAGTTTAAGGGGTCCTTCCTGGGGATGCAGCATTCAGCAGAATATATTTCAGATCCATTAACTCTGGAGCACAGTGGCCAGGAGGCTGCAGGAGCTGGGAGACAGCAGTTCCTGCCCTGTCAGCCCGCCACCTCGCTGCCCCTTGGCCCCTGCCACATGCAGTCCAAAGCTCCACCAAGCACGTGGCCTGGTCAGCCCAACTCACCCTGATCTGGAGGAGGCCAGGGGCTCTAGACCTGGAAAGACTGGGCTGCACAGCCAGATGCCCTGGGAGCCCTGGAATCACAAGCCTGAGTCTCACAGGGACTTGGTGCAGGGAGTGGGAGGGTGGACAGTGCAGTCTTGAACTTACCTGCTTCTCTCCGTCCCTACCCATGTCACTGACTGTCTTATTCTGGATTTTGGTCTCTTGATCATAGCTAGTCCCCACCTGGCCTCCCTCTGCAGTCTCCAAATTGCAGCCAGTGATCTTTCAATACAGAAGTCTTATCTGTCACCCTTCAGTGCTCCCTGTCACCTTCTTCCTTGTGTCCTCCCTTGTGGTCACTGTCCCTAAATCTCCGTTTAACCCCCTCCCCCATACACCTTGGCACATGGAGTTCTCTTTGCCCTCTCCCTAGAGCATGTCCCCACCTCTGCACGGTGACACCCATCTGTCCTTCCTCTGGGAAGCCTTCTTGACCCCTCCAGGCAGGAATAGCCCCACCCCTGCCCCATGGCACTTCCTGGCACCTGTTTCAGTTCCCCCACTTTCCCTGGTCTGGGAGGCTTGATGGGTCTCTTTTGCTGGGCACCCAGAGGATACTTTGGGGTGAATAAATGAGGCATTGCGTCACCTCACTCAGAGTTAATCAAGTACAAGCTGAAGGGCAAGGAGAATCTGCAGAGTTCTAAGCAAAGAAGGGTCTGTGCAGGATTATCCGAATAAGAGCTGGCCCGCTGTGCGGCAATCCGGGCAGGCTGGCTGGAGGAGGGAGCCCCTCCTCTCTCCCTCGGCCCTCTCCTGGCCCCCTCTGTGCTCCTCACTCCTGCCTCTTCTGTCACACTGAGAGCTTCTTCATGAGCAAAGGCCACTGTTTGCTGGGGTTTCCTTTGCAGGGAATCGTTCCCTTATCAGCCAGCAACAGGGCCAGGGCAGGCCTGCGGGTACCTGGTGCCGCGGTGAGCAAAAGAGGCCGATGGCATCATGCTGACAGGCGTCCTTGGTGCGTCTCTGTGGGAGGCAGTTGGGGTCGTCATTGAAACCCAGAGTGGTGCTGAGGCGAAAGCTGACAGCCACAGCTGCTGGGGACAATGACACATCTAGTGGTGTCTGAGCCAGTAGCTAGGGCCAGAGAAGACTGGGCTGTGCCCCAGCAGAGCCACCTTCCCGGTGCCTGTCCCCTCCCAGGGACAGCAGCAGACCCAAGTGTGCAGGTCAAAGGTGGCAGTCACCTTTGAGAAGGAAGAAGGCCTGATTTCCTCCTGCTCCAAAATCAGACAGCGTCCACCCAAGTTCTGGGCAGTGTCCAAGGTCATGTCCTCCCCAGGGAGAAGGTGGGCTACCTCGGGCCTCCTGGGAGCAGGCCCCACTGTCCTCTGGGCATCAAGAGCTAGGCCATTGGGCACCCCAGCAAGTGTGATCTGCAGAGGGACAGTGGGGGCCGGTCAGCAGAGAGCCCAGGACTCCTGGTTCCTGTGGCAGTGGGACTTTGGGCTCAGTTTTAACATCCCCAAATGATACTGGGATTATATGTCACCTTGTCCCCAGGGAGCTGCAGGGAGAGGCTTAGAGAGAGTGGGCAGGTGGGTGCAGTGCAGCACTGGCAGGAAGATCCCCTGGCTTCTGGAGGCCCAGGTCCCACTGCAGGCCAGGCTTCCTCCTGGGAGCATATCTGGAGTCCTCCAAGCCCGAGGCAGCAGAAGGGCAAGTGTCCAGGACTGAATGCATTAGGCAAGTGGCCTGAGCACTCCCAGCCTCAGGGGAGTGGTAATGCTCCCGCTGATGTGACGTCAGATCAGACAGCAAAAAGCCTCCAGTACGGTCCCTAGCGTCTCTGCCTCCTGACCAACACAAGAGTCCAGTGGCAGCCTTGCAGAAGGTCTTCATGCCACCTGCCCTGGCTGGGTCATCTGGCCACTCTGCCTGAGGTGGAGAGGGTGAAGGCCTTGCTGGCCTCCACTGCCCCCTTCCTCCCTTTGGGAGCCTGTGCTGCAGACCTGCCGGCTCTGAGTGACTGTCACCGCAGAAGCAGCACAGCAACCCTTGTCCTCCTTGTGCACAGTGGCCGGAGACCCAAAGCCTACGACCCATCCAGGCCCCTGGTGAATGGATGGTGGGGGTGCTGATGGTGTCAGTCAGTGGTTGTGGGACAAAGGAGACTGGGCTAAAGCCAGACCGGGTGCTCTAGGGTGGGTGGTGTGGAGCCAGCCAACTCGGGGCTGGAGCCAAGTCCTGCTCTGTCCCAGCAAGGTGGCACAGAGAAGTGGCTAAGAGTGCAGCCTGGCTCCTGGGAGTGGGGAGAGGGCCCCAGCTCCACCACAGCTAGGCTGCACCAGCGGGCGGTGCCGAGCTCCTCCAGCTGCCCTGCCCTCGGACCCCTGGCGTCTCCAGTGCCCGGGCACTTGAAAACGTCTACAGACTCTGAAAAGTAAAGTTGTCAGCTCGTGGCAGATTCTGCCTCAACCTGAAAGGGCCCTGTGGGTTTCTGGACCCTTCCACAGGCCATGAGGCCCCAGAGACAGCTCATCAGCACGGCGGGGCTCTCGGCGGCACCTGTCACCCAGGCTGGGCTGCAGCCCCGGGCAGGCCTGGGAACGGCCTTCTGCAAACGTCACACGGGAAGGGAGACGTGGCCCTTCCTTGACCAAAGACATTCCACCCTTCTGTTCTCGCTGCGCTGCCTGCCTCAGGGAGCGCTGGCCCGTGGATCCCAGGTCCATAAGCATGTCCCACGCCATGAAGAAGCAGCTGGCCCAGAGTCACATCAGAGCAGAAGTGCCCATTAAGCCACCCTGGGCTGCCAGTCCCAGGGGCCACGTTCAGTCGTGCCAGGCTAATGAATTCATTGATGAATGGATTCTTTCCTCGGTGGCCCATGGGAGGGACAGGCCTGATGTGGCCTCTGCCTGCCCCGACACTGTCTGCGGGGGAGAGAGACCAGGTCAGCTGGGCCCACCCATCTCTCTGCCACCCCCGCTGTCACCCCCTTTGGGGTGTTTTCCCAGACGTCCCCTCCCCAGCACCCGTCTTCTGGGGGGGGTCGGAGTCTGTGGCTGGTTTGGCCTCAGCCCAGGTGGTACTGCAGCCTACCCTCTCCCTGAACCAGCCCTCCCTGCTCCGCTGCCCCACCCAGTCCTGAGAGGCAGAGAAGGCATGCGCCCCCAGCCCGGAGACCCCTCCCCACCCAAGGCTGTTCCCGGCTCCTTCCTGCTCACCAGGTGGACCCCCTTCTTGTCCTCCCTGAGGTGCTGTGAGGAGCCCCAGCTCCGTGGAGGGATGGGGCAGTCTGGGGGCTTCAGGGGCCCAGCACAGGCTAAAGAGCCTCCCTCTGTCCAGAAAGAGGGAGGGTCTTATCCCAGGGTCCACTGCGAGACCGGCAGGGGGATGAGCCAGAACCGTCCCCAACAGGCAGGTTGTCCCTGGGGCAGCCTCGCGCCTCAGCAGGACACCTCCTGAGAGCAGCTGCTGGCCACAGTGCAGCCCAGTGGGGCCTTCCATTAATTGGCCTTAATCAGGTTGGGGGAGCAGCTGGAGGTGGCAGCTCTGTCCCCTCTCCACTTCCCCTTGTGACATTCCTAATCAGCCCTCTGGGTCCCAGGCAGTGTGGAGTGGGGGTGGGGGCTTCTCCATCTCTGTCCCTCCGCCAGCTTGCAGCCAGGCACACGCACTTCTCCGCCGCCGTCCCCAGCCTGCCTGGTGGCACCCCTTCCTGACCCTGCCCTCACCCCCCCACACTGTCTGTCAAGCAGCGCTCCTGTGCATACATTGGTTAATTAAGGAGGAAAGTCCCTGGGATGTGACACAAGGAGCACTCCACAGGGTCCCCTCCTGCAGCCTGGACCCGACCTACTTAAAATGGGGAGTGGGTTGGGCGAGGGGTGGGGTGAGCCCAGTGGGTGAGCTCCTATGACTCCTCTGCAGGGCCACCTCGGGCAGGGGACCCCCAACAGGGCCCAAGGGGGAAGGAGCCTGGGCTGCAGGCTCCCTCTGCAGAGGACGGGGTGGGAGGGGAGGGGGAGGGCGGGGGGGTGGGAGGAGGAGGGCGGGTGGAGGGCTCCCTGCTCTGAGATCTGCAGCCTGGGTGATTGACAGAGCCTGGCATGGCGGCTCCAGACCTCTCAGACCCTGCGGTTCCCCTGTGCGCCTCGGAATTCCCACGGGAGCCCTTTCCCTTCTGCAAGTCTGTTTTCCACTGTGAGATGAAGGGGTTAGGTTGACGCCAGCTGAAGTGGTTCTTGGCGTGGTTTGACACGGATCTGGCACCTCTGCTGTGTGTCCATCAACCGTCCAGGCTCCCGCCCGCCCACCGTCCACACTTTCCTCCCTCCTCCCTCCCTTCCATCCATCCATCCACTGTCTATGCCCACCATCCTACTGCCCACTGTGAGTGACACAGTGGTCACAGGCGGGCGAGCCCCTGTCCCAATGGATGCAGGGCTGGTGGGCAACAGGCACAGGAATGGCAGCCAGGACTCGCAGAGGGGGGCGGTGAGGACGCACGTGGCAGGCCCGCCCACCCTCTGGGAGTCCAGGGGGGCTCCTGGGGCAGTCAGGTGAGGGCTCCGGCCAGCTTCCTGGTGTGTGGCTGGCTCAGGAGGAGCTCGTGGCAGGCAGGGACGAAGGCCACTCAGCCAAGCAGGCGGCAGCGTGGGGCCAACCTCCGCAGCCCGTCTCCAGGTGCCTGGGTGCAACCCGCTCCTGCCCCAGGCCGTACTCACTTCCTTTCTGCTCCCTTTAAGATCACACAGGGACTCCCTGAGGTCCCCTAGGTTCCCCAGACTTCCTCCTGAGCCAGTGCCTCTCCCCACGAGGCTGACCCCACCAAGGGCAAGGCCCACACTGACCAGCTGCCACACCCCTCCCCCGGGGCTCCTGGAGGACAGGCCTGGCCCTTTCACTCCCAGTTGGAAGCTGGTCAGGCTGGACTCTAGAAGAAGGAGGCTGTCCTGACCCTGTGCCCTGCCTTGCCTGGTGCATAGGGCAGTGCCCATGAGCTGACCCAGATCGATGGCTGTCCCTGGGCTCCCGCTCAAGGCCGCCTGTGTCCAGGCACACGGCGCACTTCCCTGGGCCTCTGACATCTGCGATAATAACTGCGGCATGGATGGAAGGGAGGGCTTGGGGGCTGGCATCTCCCTCTCAGAGTGACCCTCCTTGCAGTGGGGGTGTGGGGGGTGGTGACCAGCAACGTGCTGTTTAAACGGAGGGTCGGTGGGTGGGGGACGGGCAGTGCATGGAATCTGCGGTCAGGAGTAGAGTCCTTTCCCAGGGGAGGTGGGTGACTGCTGCCCCCATGCTGCGTGCCTCCTTTGGGGACATAGGAAGAATGTCCCCCGAATACCGTACCTGAGAGGGAGGGGGAGGGGGCTCAAGCCCCACTCTGTCCACACCACCTCGTCTCTCTCCTCCCTCCTCAGCCCCAAGTCCTGGCCTCGAGGACACAGGAGTGCCCCCTCCCTCGTGTCCTCGGTAAATCAAGGCTGCTGGTCATTATCCCTGTCCCCACAACCACAGAGGAAGACAGCTGGGGTGGGCTCGCTGCCTGCTGCAGTGGGCAGGCCCAGGCCTGCCACCCCCACCCCTGCCACCACCCGAGGGGGACTCAGACTCCCTCCGGTCTCATCCTGAGCCCCAGGGCCCGACATGGGGCGTGGAGGGCGTCCATGACACATGACCAGTTCCACGAGTTCTAAGCATTGGGGGGCTGCAGGCTCCAGGAGTCCCCTAGGGTCAGCGGGAGTCTCCCATGAGGCTCAGGGCCCTCCTGCACTGCCCTCTCAGGACTTCTGGATCTGAATTTACATTTGATGTCTTTGTCTATAAAAGGGCCACCATATCATATGAGCATCAGGCCCTCTCAGGTCCAGGGACGGAAGTCAAGCATCCAGAGCCCCAGCCCCAGGCCACCAGAGCCCAGAAGCCCAGGCCCCACACGCTGGCCCCGCCGGTCACTCCGTGTCTGCCCTCCCCTGGGAGCTGGCTCTTCTCCTCCGACCTCAGCAGTCTGCCCTGCGACCTCAGCAGTCTGCCCTGCGACCTCAGCAGTCTGCCCTGCCCCCACCAGTCCTCACTGCAGGGACGGAGGCCGGCCTGCCCAGGGGACATTGACAGAGGCCTCCCTGCCCCTGATCCCCCTGGGAGACCCTCCCCACAGGCCTCCCCTCATTCCAGCCCCAGGGCTTCACCAGCCCCTCCACCAGGGCAGGTGCCGGGGAGGCCGAGCCAGGGCTGCTCCAGGGAACCATTAGAGGACCCTGCCCACCACCTCGGTGGAGCCGTCCCCCCTGGCAGAAGTGCCCTCCCTACCGTCAGGCGAGTCCGGCCCCCACCCCTCTCCCAGCCAATGCAGACCCGGAACCTGCCTCAGAAGGTTCCAGAGCTGGCCTCTTAGACAGAGGCCTGGCCGGTGGGTGGACATGCTGCTGGCTCAAATCCTTCCCTGGGATGGAGCTCACGGGTCATGGTCACTTGCAGGTTTCCCCAGAGCTGCGAATCCAAAAACCCAACCCGCCACTGCATGGTGCTTGGGGTTGGCAACGTGTGCTTCACAGACACTTGGTCTCACCCTCGTCACGGCCCCCTAAAGGAGCAGCAGCGCTTACAACCGTTTACCAGCATCAGCTGCCACCCAGAGACATCAGGCTGTGTGGGGACCCCGGGCAAGGGCACGCTGTGACTTGCACCCAGCCCTCAGCCTCCAAGCCCCACCCGGCCTCCGCCAGCCCTGGGCCTGAGGGAGAGGCTCTTTCGCCCCTGTCCAGTGCCTCCTGGGTTTTCCACGGTGGGTTCTGCTGGTGACGGGCCACCTCTCGCTCAGTGACAGCTTGCTCCCATCCCTCTGCCCGGCTCTGCCCCACACCCCCTTTCCTCCTGCTGCTGGGAATTCTGGGAAAATTCATCTTCATATCAAACCAAACAAAAGCAGACAAATCAGGAAAGAGAAACGCA
This sequence comes from Urocitellus parryii, assembly GCF_045843805.1. Classification (NCBI taxonomy): domain Eukaryota; kingdom Metazoa; phylum Chordata; class Mammalia; order Rodentia; family Sciuridae; genus Urocitellus; species Urocitellus parryii. The sequence continues at coordinate 176,765,068 of NC_135537.1, read as the reverse complement.
GAGCCAGCAGGAGGGACCGGGAGGACCGGCAAGCGCTGGCCTCGAGGTTGGCGAGAAGTGGACATCCAGGTGGGCCGGCCCTGCCCCAGGACTCGGTGTCCCCCCCTGTGAAATGGGGAAGCGGCAGCCCTGCCCTGCTGAGACGGAGGGGGACACGAAGCAGCAGGGGCTACAGCTCCCAGCTGGTCACTCTGCACGGAGCACTGTCAGAGCTGGCCCTGGCCCTGTCACCGTCTGCAGCCTGGGGACCACGTCTGAAGCCTGGGGACCGTCTGTGCTTCTGCATCGACTCTGCACAGAGAGCCAGGGGCTGGCGCTGGTCCAGGTTTTGGAAGGATCGGGCTCTCGGCGGTCATGGTGGTCAGCCCCCTCCATGCCACGGCCCACCCCTCTGTACCCTGGAGCCCCTCCCTTTGTGGGTCCCCAGCCCCTTGGGCCCAGCTCCTCCCCCAGCAGCCCTTTGCCCACTGCTGCCCTGGGGATGCTCAGGCCATGCTGGCCAGGGGCAGGAGGGGCATCCCCACAGCTGGGAGCTGCTGGCAGAGGCCCCCTCCCAGGGCACCGCGTCTCTAGGGTGCGTGCTGGGGTGGGGCAGTGAGCTTCAGAGAGGCTGGGTGTGCCACGGCGGCCCCCTCAGCAGGCTGGGCCAGGGGCTCTAGGGGCTCTAGCCTTGGGCCCCCGCTCTGGGGAACAAGCCCAGCTTCGTGTTTCCCACCCCGCTCCCAGACAGGCCTGTGAGGAAGTGACCAAGCCCACGCGGGGGGAGAAGAGGAGGGGACGTTGTCTCGGGGCCCCAAAACGGGACTCTGCTGCTGATTGACAGGCTCGCCCTCCACGGGAGCCTGCTGTCCCCACTTACAAGATGGGTGTGATGATAGGTGCACCCAGCCCAGGTCCTACTGGGAACGTCAGAGACGTGACGCAAGAGACTCCGGAACCCGTTGTTAGAGCAGGAGGGACGGAGGCCAGACCCAAGGAGACGCTCACTTAGTGGATGGTGTGTGTGCACATGGGTGAGATGTCCCCTCACCCTGGGCTTTAAGGCACCCAGTGGAGGGACATTCTACCAGATGTCTGGCCATTGCACCTTAAAACCAAGAGGCCACCCAAATGAAGAAGAGTGAGGAACCGTCACACTCTCGAGGAGCTCGGGGACACGAGACAGCTGGACATAATGTGCTCTCCTGGACTGGGCCCACGAACACACCAATGACATGACTCAGAAGACCCCAACAGCCCACGTGGCGTGGTTGCTAGAGTGTGTGGATGCCAGCTCCGACGCGGCCCCGCGGAGGCTCAGAGGGTGACGGCAGATGAGGACCTCCGGGAGGCGGGAGCTCTGGGAACGTGCTCCCAACTGTTCCGAAGTCTAAATCTGCTCTTCCATGGAAAGTTGTGAGGAGCAACCCTCCGCTCTTCACTGTCCGTCCGTCTCCAAGGTGGTGGTTGTCACACGCACGGTGACCCCCCACCCCAGCCTGCTGACCTAGTCTAGTCTGATGTCTGTGCTGCCCCAGGAGCAGGTGGAGGCCATCCATCGGGGAAGAGGCAGGGCTGCCCAGTGGTCAGCAGCGGGGACTCTGCAGCTGGGCCTGAACGGCTGCCGGCTTGTTCCGTTTGCTGGGTGTGGTGACAGAGGAGACGTGGAGGGCACCCGGCAAGGCCAGGCCGATTGCAGATGCTCCTTCAAGGGAGGCTTCCCGTGAGCACTCGCCGGCAGGCGCCGTGACCATCCTGCCCTAGCTCTGCCCTCCGCCAGGCCTCCCGGGGGGCTCAAAGGTGGCTGATAGCTGTGGGCAGCCAAGCCCCAAAGCTAGAGAAATAACCTGGGAACTTCTTCAGCAGGACATGGCAGGGTGCGTCCCTGCTGCTCTGGGCCACCCTCCCGCTGCCCCTCCCATGGGACGAGCCACTGATTCGCCCACTCCCCCCCCCCATTCCTTTATTGGTGGGCACCTGCTCCGTGCAGCCCCCTCCCGTAGGCCCTGGGAAGTGGCCATGAATGCAGGGACGCAGCTCTCCCCGGGGCAGGCACCGCCCAGAGGTGCTGAGCCAAAGGGACACAAGGAAGCAGGCCAAGGTCAGGTCAGCGGTAACCACCGTTAGGAAGGACGCGAACCAGACCCACGTGGCCGGGCACAGAGGAGGGCCACTCAAGGCTGGGCAGTCGAGGGAGGTGAAGCTGGACCTGAGTCTGCAGGGTGGCCCAGCTGGAGAGACCACGTGCAAGGGCGGGACCCGTGGGGCTGTCCAGAAGGGCAGAAAGAGGACAAGGAGCCCCAGGGGCCACCAGGCCTGCACCCCACCAGGAGAGTCTGGCTTTCCTTGAAGGCTGGTGGAAGCATGGAAGGCTTCTCTTGTTCTTTGTAATAAAATGGACATGATATAAAATTTACCATTTAACGATCTGTGTGTGGAGGCCCATCTGGCATGTGACCGTGCCCATGTGTGACTCCCCTGCTGAAAAGTGTGGCAGCCGGCAGTCACACTGCTAGATAGCCCCGCCTCCTCGGGTGCCAGCGACTGTGTCTTCGTGCAGGGGCGTGTCTCTCCCCATCCCCAGGGACCCAGTCACCTCACCTGTCCTTGTCACCCTGCCCTCCTTGACCTTCACTGGACGGATTTCCCAAGAATTCAGATCCCCCAATAAAGCTCACTTCCAAAGCGTACTCGCTCTCTCTCGCCAGCCTCTCGTTTGGAGAGCTTGAGGCCGAGGGCCGAGGGGCCGTCCCGGAGCTGGGTTTAAAGGTAAACTGTGTGTCTGTGTTTTATTTCTAAATTTCCCCCGCGTGACCTTGAGTTAGCCGTCTGTGCTGGATGCCGACGGCATCTGTGTGTGTCCAGTCCTGTGGCATTAACTGCAATCACGTCCTGTTCAACCCTCACCGACACCCAGACCAGAACATCTCCCTACCCAGCTGAAATCGGTCCCATTAAACCTTCACTTCCCACCCGCTGCCCCAGCCACCCTGCTCTACGCTCTGCCTCCTGGCTTTGATTCCTCCAGGGACCCCCTGTTGGTGGACTTGTGTAACCTTGGTGTTCTAAGACTGGATAATATTGCACTTAGCGTGATAGCCTCAAGGTTTGTGTGCTGAAGCATGTTTCAGAATTTTCTTCCCTTTTCAAGGGTGAATAATATTCCAGTGCATGTACATCTTGTTTATCATCCTTTGGTGGTCCTTTGGGTTGCTGCTGCCTCTTGCTGTTGTGGACACAGCATATCGACCAAGCACTCTCTCATACCCTGCCTTTGATTCTTTGGATACGACGTCCTCCAAAGTGGGGTGGCTGGGTCATATGGTATCTGAGGGCATTTGGAACAGGGAACTGAATTCACTGTTGACTTTTTTTACAAGTGTCCCCAGCTGAGGTGGGACAGTGGGTGTGCAGAGTGGGGACGGGGAGAACAGGTGGGCAGCATCTCCCAGTAAGAGGTGACAGTGGGGCCCGAGAAGTGGAGGGACCCTGGAGTGTGTTTTGGTGCTGTGACCACAGGACTGGGTGGATGTCGGGCTGAGGGACATGGGCCTCCCAGGACTGGGGCTGCGCACGCAGGTGGGCGGGGGCCGTGCCTCCCCAGGTGGAGTCCGGCAGCAGGAACAGGCCTGGGGTTCACTAGAGAAGTCGGCTGTGTGGAGTCGCTCTGGGGCTGTGTGGCTATGGCAGCCAAGGCCCACCCACTGGGGGCTGAAAACCAGCTGTGCATCCTCTGCTGTCCCCGAGGCCATCGGTCTGAGCTCAAGGCTCTGAGGCACCTGTTTCCTTTGAGACCTGGGGTCGAATCCCTCCTGGTGTCAGAGTGGCCCCCCTGGTGTCCCTGGGCCCACAGCCTCCGGTCTCCCCCTCTACTGTCACCAGCCTTCTCTGTGTGCCTCTGTCCACTTCTCCCCCTCTCCTCTGGATGGCCACAGCAGGTCAGGGCCGTCTTCGTCGTCTAGCTCGGTCACACCTACAGAGACCCTGTTGGCCCCGGTCTCAGTCCTAGGCAGGGGCTCCAGCCTCTCTCAGTGGCCACAGATCCGTTTCCCAGCCTGGTTCTGTGTCACCTGCTGTCAGCAGAGTCCCTGGGCCTGCCCCCAGCAGTGCCTCCAGCCTCCCCCTGTGCCTGTTCCCAGCTCTGGCTGTCCTCTCCTGATCCCATCCCCCACTCCCCGGCTCCGGCTGGGCTCCCAGTCGGGCTCCATGCACAGCCGAGGGCAGCCCTGGCAGACCCTGCCCGCCCTCCTGCCCTCCGCCCTGCGGCTCCGCTTCCTCTGTTGACCAACCAGGATCTCCCACCCTCCCCTTCTGTGGTTGCTCTCCCTCTGGAGGGGGCCGCTCCGCCTGCCTGGTGAGTGATGGCTAAACAAATTACAAGTGACAAGGAAGTGTCCCCAAGGCTTTTCCTTTGTTCCTTAGGAGATTCAGGGGGCAGAGCAGGGTGTAGACGGGTTCCCATCCACTTTGTGGTTGGGGACTCCAAAGGAGCCAAGGCAGGGAAGTCGCTCCTTCTCAGGACGGCAGTGGCCACCTGACCTGTCCTCTCGCTGGCTCTCCCCTGAGGTCACCTGCCCTGTCCTCTTGCTGGGTCATTCTATTCTGGGTAACACTCTCGGGATACACAGAGGAGGTCAGAATGGCCGCGATGGGAAGCACAGGCCCTGCTGTCCGGAGTAGCGGGAGGGTGGCTGCTGAGCTCCGGGTGGGCTGTCCAGGCCTGCCCCTGCCCCTCTGGGCGCCTAACTGGACCCCAGCCAGGTGCCCTGCAGGTAGCAGAGGCAGCTGCAGGGGGTAAACACGGCTCCCTGTGCTCTCCTGCACCCTGATGGCTGAGCGGGCACTTAGGAAGGGACCACGCTGCTTCTCACGGAACGCCCCGTGTGGGCCTGGCACAGGGACCTGCTGATACCCTGGTCAGGGGCCAGGCGGTGGTTCTGCTGGTCCAGTCACATCTTCAGACGTTGTCTGTGCACATTGACTTATTTGTGGATGGACTGCAAATCGCTCTCCTTGCACATTCTACAACCCAGTCTTGGGTTAGGGCCTCAAGGCTCAGCATCACGTGGTGCATTCCTAGCCAACGACGTAAGTGACCCCTATAAAAAGGGGCAGAGAGACAGAGGAGGGGCTGGGGAGCTGGGGAGGGAGCAGACGGCACAGGAAAGCTCCGGGAGCCCAGGGGAAGCTCGCGCAGCACCGACTCAGGGCCAGCTGGACGGGCTGCTGATTTGTAGCTCTGTGACCTTGGGACGTTACATGACCTTCCTGGGCCTCGGTTTCCCCACCCATAAAGTGGACATAATTTGGCACCTACTGGACACCAGTCCGCCTGGTTTCAGATCTGGCACTAATTAGTCACTGAACTTCCCTTCGCCAGGTCCAGTGTGATGTCCACCCCGTGCCACCACCGGATCTCAGTGTTATCTGCAGAATGGGAAAAGAAAACCCACCTGTGCTAAGGGTTAGGGGGCAGGCCCAGCCCCTTCTGCATCCCCTTTGCTGCTGGCCCTAGGGTTTGGGGATGTTTCTCCTCCAGTGCTGTTTTTCCGCTTTCCTGGTGAGAGTGGGTTCAGGAGCCTCCTGGCGGGACAGCAGAGAAGGGCAACTCAGAGCGAGGAGACTGAGTCAATAAGCCAGGGAGATGCAGCCCGGGACTGGCCCAGGGACAAGGGCACTACCCCTCCTTTGGGGACATGTGCCCCACCCAGGTCCCAGGCCAGGAAGCTCACCTGCTCAGGCCTCTGTCTGCTGCAGCCACGTCCCTCCCCAACGCCCCCTGTGCCAGCCCTCCCCTCCCACCTGCAGCCCTCCTCTCCATTAGCAGATCTGAAGCCCATGCAAGGCATCCTGAGAGCCGGGTCAATAGGTCCCACTCTGGGAGATAAAAGCGTGGGGGTGGGGAGGAAAGTGGGGATGGGAAGGCAGCCGGGCAGGGGTCGGGCAGGGGGGAGTGAGAAATCCAGTTCTGAGAGGCCCCAAAGCGAAATCGACAGATTGAAAATCTGCTTTGATGGCCTCTCCGTTGATCTCCCTCGTTAACAGCCGCGTCCATTTGGCAGGGGTGAGGGGAGCAGCGCGGGAGGCTGGCCAGGCTTCAAGTTTGATTTCTCGGGGCTTACCATCCATCCTCTTTTTGCATAAAAAGGGATTAATATCTATGGCCGAGTATTAACGGGGCACCCGGGCGCACGCGCACAGGCATGTCACCAGGAGCTGCCAGCACCGTGCCCAGAGTCCTCACAGGCACCAGAGCCTCAGGACAGGCCAACACTCCTCGCCCCAGATTTCACTCCTGCCCCCAGCTGTTTAGAGAAAGTCCTCCCTGTCCCCATTATGTAAATAAAGTGCAGGGACCCAGAGGTTGATCCCATTACGGGGATTAGTTACTGGGAGGCTTGGAGATTAGAAAAGCAGTGTGTGTGTGTGTGTGTCTAGCGGGGGGGGGGGGGGCGGGTAGGCCACCAGGGAAGGGCTGGGCCACAGTGGTCTGCACAAAGGGGCCCTAGGGCACCTTGTCACCTGCGCCCCAGCATGCCCCAGGGTAGGAGGCGGGTCCTGTGTGGCTGAGTCCCCAGCTTCCCATGAAGGCCCTCACCATTAACCTGAAGTCAGGGGTCCCCGCTCCCAGGAAAGGACAGCAACCAGCAGCCCCCGCTGCCTGTCCCTCCAGGCCAACCTGGTGACCTTCCCCTGGCCTCAAGGGCACTGGTGCACCTGGCCCTGAGACAGAGGGAGGAGGGTGCCCAGAGCTGGATGCTGGGGAGACCGTGGAGGGGAGCAGGGAGGCTCAGCTGTCTCCTACCTAGATCGAAAGTACTTGGGGATGGGGCCAGCAATGGATCCAGCTGTGTCCCCCTGCGGGCATCGAAAGGCAGCTCAAACTCCCCATCCCTGCATCCCCTGCGTCCCCTGCACCCCCGGGCAACCAGCGGTTCTCTGTATCCTGACTTCCTGTAGCTGATCGGCCTTCTCCAGGCCAGTGGTTCTCAAAGTGTGGTCCCTGGGCCCAGGACAGCAGTGGCACCTGGAACTTGCCAGAGTCTCGCGCCGTGGGGCTGTGTTCTAACAAGCGCTCAGGGGAGCCTGGTGCACCCCAGCAGCAGAGCCCAGGCGTGCTCCGGTCCGTGAGCTGTGCGGGATGGAGATGGGGCTCCTGTGCCCACGATGGCAGGCTCCGGGGGACGTGGTGAGACAGGAGAGGTGAGCAGACCGCCAGGCTGGGGGCGAGGAAGGTGAGGGGTCAGGAGGAAGGATGTGTGGTGGGTGGGCGTGACCCCTATAGGGGACACGGATCACCCAACTGCCCCCTCTCCTCCTCTTGGCCAGTGACCACGCTGATCAAACAGCTTCCTGCTCCAGGGGCTCACCTGGCCTGACCCCAGGTGAGGGTCAGCCCCCTGCCCACTGCATGGCAGAGGGATTCTGCCCCATGCCCCTGCTTTGGCGGCGCGCGGGAGGTGACGTGCCAAAGTCTCTGCTCACGGCTCACCCTCTTCCCAATCGGTGTTCCCTGAGGTCCCACTGCTCGGCCCCATGGGAGCATTTACACCAGGGAAATTGGCAAACACCGCAAGTCTAGGGGGCTCTTTCCCTTTGTTCTGGTGTTTCCCGGCACTCGGGGGGGGGGGGGGGGGGGGAGGGGAGGGCGAGGAGAACGGGAGGGGAGTGGTCTTCTCCAGCAGGCAGCCAGACCACAGAGCTGGAGGCGGAGGGGAGAACAGCTCTGGTCTCCCTCCCCCCAGGGCACCCCACCAAGCAGGCGACCACACCCCCATTTTATGAATGAGTAACAAGCTCAGAGAAGTGACGCAGCGGATCCTAAGCCACACGCAGAGAAGTGCGGGGCCCTAGGCCTGGGTGGTTGCGGCTCCCATAATCCTGGTCTCACGGAGGCCACAGGGAGACGTGCCCGTGACCCACGCACACAGGAGAGCGCAGCCAAGTGTCCATCATACTCAGATGGGGGTTTGGGGCGGAGGCCACCCTTGGTCCCCTGGTCAGGGCTCCAGGAGTGGGTGGTGTCTTCTGGGATGTCACTAGAAAGGAGCAGAGACAAAGTGCCACTCTTTGCCACCAGGATTCTGAGCTGTCCTGGGGCTTCCTGGAGCAGCCCAGTTTTTTCTGGAAGTGTGGACAAGGCCACCTCTCCAAGGCTCTGACTGCGTCCCTCCTGCTGGGCTTCTTCATCCCTGGCCCAGCTGACTGACCTCAGAGCAGGCCCATGGGGGACCCAGGAGTCACAGACAGTCCAGGGAGCTGGCCCCGCTGCCCACAGCCTAATTGGAAGAAGGGGATTTCGGGTAATAGCAGCTGCTCTGCCCAGGATGAGAAGGGAGGTCAGGGCTGGTGCTGCCCACTCCTGGCTGTCATGCAAATGCACGGTTCCAACCCACTGGCCATCGAGGTTCCTCCCGCTAAACACCACCTCCTCATCTGAGGGACGCTGCCACGCCTGCAGCCTCCCCTCCCGCCCACCCTCTGCCTGGCCCTCGGCCTCTGTCTTTCTGTCCCTCCTTTGTGCTGTTACCTCTGTCCTCCTCTGCACACCCCTCCTCAGACCCCAGAGACCTCCAGAGGCCAGGGCCCAGCACCATCACCTCTTGGGCATTTGGAATGCCCTTTGTCAGAGCCCTGAACCGGTGCATGTGTCCAGTGTGGTCCCTCACCCAGCCGTGGACTGCTCTGTGTCCCCCTGCCCACTGGTCAGTCCGCTCCCCTTCCCAACACACCTGTGGCGTCTACTCAGGACTTGACACGCACTCATTCATCCGACAGGGTGCCCGAGACCATGGTGTGTGCTGCCCTGTGCTGGATGCTGTGGGGACACTGGCAGCCCAGGCCTCCGGGGGCCAGGGAGGGGCGGAGGGAGGAGCAACGAGGCGGGAGGAGGAGGGGCAGGAGGAGCCCATGGCGCCTTGGCTCCAAGCAGAGGTGCAGATGTTGCCCGCATCCCTCGCCCTTCCTGCCGCTGTGTTGTGTTTGGAAAGTGATGAATTTCAGCACCAGCTAATTAGTCTCTAATTAGCAAGTGGAGTGTAAACAATCACAACAGATGGGGGAGGAAAGGCATTAGCAATAATGACCCTTCTTTGGGGGCAGAGTCTCCAAGAGAGGCACTTCCTTGGCGGAGCTGGAGGGCAGCTGGGGGAGGCCCGGCCAGGACAGGGGCTGCAGGAGGAGAGGCCGAGGTTCCCCAGTTTGCCGGCGGGGACAGCGCTCTCTTAGGAAAGCGTCAAGGACACATCTGTAGCTGGGTGTGGCCCAGCCACAGCCCAGAGCTCCTGAGACAGTGAGTCTTCTAGAAGGCGAGGAGCCCACTGTGGATACGTCGGTGGACACCAGTCAGGCCCTACAGTGGGGCGGTGTCTCCTGGAGGGGCCTGTGTTCAGGACTCAGGGTGAACCAAGCAACTGCAGAGGACACCAACCTGCGTCACCAGCCACTGGCCAGTGACCAGACAGACTGCAGCAGGTACTCTCACCTGCTCTGGGGATGTTGTCCCTCCTGGCTTGGCAACCTGCCTCTGGACCCCAGCCAAGCCACCAAGCCAGCTGGCCCTGGGAGCCCTGAGTGTGCCCTGGCTCACAGCCCCCTGCATCCTTGGCTGCAGGTCCAGGGACGCTCAGGAGCTGGGTCAGATGCTGTTACAGGCACAGGCCCGTCAACACCTCCGAACCAAGGGACACCGTGGGAGGGCTTCCCTGGGCCTTACTCAGTGGAGCGTCCCTCTGCCTGTGTCCTGCAGGGCCACCAGGGTCCTCAGAGGCTGGAGGAGAGACTCCGCAGCAGGCACCGGGAAACAGGCCTCCAGGGAGATGGCCAGAGAGGACCAGAGAAGCCGAACCCCAAAGAGATGTTCGCACTCTTCCTTATTTTATTTCTTTACTTTTTTGGTACTAGGGATCGAACCTAGGGGTGCTTCATCACTGGGCCACCTTTTTATTTTTGTGTTTTGAGACAGTGTCACTAAGTTGCTTAGGGCCTCACTACGTTGTGGAGGCTGGCCTTGATCTTGTGATCCTCCTACCTCAGCCTCCCAAGCCACTGGGATCACAGTGGCCCTGACACCTGGCCACTCATCCTTACTAAACGGCTCGATGGAGTGCCTGTCTGCCACACTGCTGTGCCGAGGGCCGTGAGAGACTTAACGGATCTCCCCCCTGCCCCTGGGGAGCCAGTGGCCGCAGAAGACCCCTCTCCCTGCCCCCTGTGGCCAGGCCCTCCCTGTGACCCAGGGGCGCAGCCTCAGTGAGATGACCCTTTCCCCCCTCACTGGGGAGTGAGCGAGGTCCCATCTTTGATGGGAGCAGAGAGGGCCCCCAGCCCCCATTTCCTTGGGAGGACTGTCCCCTTTGCAGCTCCTCTCCAGGCCTAATTAGCAGGCTGTGTCCGCGCCAGCCTGGCAGGGGGACTTGGTGGGAAGGACAGTTTCATTATCTGGAATGTTATCACGGCCCTGGCATCTCGGTGGCTAGATCTGACGTGCTGCCCTGGCTCTTGGAGGCAGGGAGCTTCGGCCTCTGTCCCCGACACCCCATCCCGGGGCCTCCAGTAGGGAGAGGCGATTGAGGGGACCTGCCGTGTGGCCCTGGAGAAGGGAGCCGGGAGACGTGGACCTAGCTCCGGGCACACCGGCTCTGTCAGCCTCAGCACTGTGGACACGCGTTCTGGGTCCTTCTCTGTGTGGGGCTGTCCTGTGCGTGGTAGGGTGCTGAGCAGCCTCTCTGGCCTCTACCCACCAGAGGCTAAGGACATTCCCCTCCCCCAAGCTGTGACAACCCAAATTACCTCCAGCTGTCACCAGGGTCTTCCTAGAGGAAGAGGGGACTGGGAGGGAACAGAATGGCCCCTGCCTGCTGGGAACCGCTGGTCTGGAGGGACAGGCCAGTGGCCCAGGAGGTCACTGTGATGGGATGCGGTGGGGACCATCCATCCCTGGTGGAGGTGTGGGCCTGTGCCACGGAGGGGCTAGGATGGCCGTGCCCAGGGCAGGTTGGTGGGCAGGAGGCAGGCGGGGGGGACAGCAGCAAAGCCCTGGGCTAGTCTGGGTGGCTGGGTGGGCACCCGCCAGTCGTGCAGTTCTCCTCAACCAGCATTCCCAGGGTGCCGACCACGTGTCTGCCTCGGGGACGGAAAGGGCTACAGGCTTCTTAGGAAGGAGCATTTCATCCTCGAGGCCGAGGGGTGCCAAGAAGGAACCTGACTGGGCAGCACAGTGGTTAGAGATCCCTTTCATTAAGAGCATCAGACTCCTGACAGACAGACTCCTGCAGGTCAGTGAGGGCCTGGGGTGGGGGATCCAGACCAGAGACAAAGTGGATGGGCAGGGTGGCTTGCCAGCTGAAGGAATACTTAGGGGGGAAACCTGGCAGGACTAACTAATTTGTTAGTTCAGAAATGATCTTGGACTGCCAACTGTGGGCTGGAGGCTGCATTAAGTACCAGAACTAGAGTTGGCATCGCACCGTGGCAGCTGGGCGCGGGGCCTGGGGTGGAGGGGCGGGGGGTGGTGGGGGAGGGAGGCAAGAAGCCCACGTTGTTCCTGTCTTGGGTGGCTGGGCCACAGTGCCCCCGTCGGCCCTGGAGAATGGGGGCACTCGGCAAGAGGGCGAGAGCGGAGTCCAGCGTCGGGTGTCCAAACCTGTGAGCGCAGAGCATATAGAAATACCGTCGGCTCAGGGCCGGGGCTGGGCTCAGGGGTAGTGCCCTGGCCTGGCGTGTGTGAGGCCCTGGGTTCAAGTCTCAGCACCACATAAATAAAGAAGATAAAGGTCTGTCAACAGCAAAAATAATAATAATAATAAAAAGAAATACAGTTGGCTCATGTGAGCAAGCAAACGGGGTTAAGTCTGGGAGGTGTGGGCGTCCATCGGTAAAAGGAACCAGAAAAGTGGACGTTCTCCCCGGGGAAATGGCAGGAAGGAGACGCATCAGGGCCAGAGAGCTGGACGCCCTGACATTTCAGAGCCAGAAGGAGGAGAAGCAGAGCAGAGAGGCCGGAAAGACGGGCAGGAGAGGACCAGGAGGGCCACGCCTGGAGGGACCTGCCAGCTGGCAGTCCTCGTGCCACAGGGCCCTGCCCACCAGGAGAGGACAGTGAGGAGTGGGCATCTCGTCTCCCTGCTCCTTCCTGGACAGCCACCAGGGGTCAGGTGTGCGGGCTCCACCCTAAAGGCCTCATCCCATCCTAACCACCTCCGAAGACTGCACCCCACACACAGTGGGATTAACTCCCACCCCCCTGCCCCCCGCCGGGGATGCAGCTCCAGCGTGAGTTTCAGGGGGACAAACCACATCTAAACCACTGTGTGGCCCTGTGACACTTGTCCAGGCCTCCATGGGGACAAAGCTGGAGCAGCCTGGGGGAGCGAGACTGCAGGATCGTGCAAGGCCCCTCCAAGAGCAGGAGGGGCCCAGCCCTGGCCAGGCCCTGCCCGGGTCACAGCCCTGCACCTGTTGGTAGGACTGTTGGTGATCTGGGTCCCAAATGGACACCAGAGATGAGGTGAGACGTGTAAAGAGACTTGCCCTTCGCCCCTCCAAGACTTGGTGCAGCTGGAAAGTAGGATGTGGAAGGAGGGGCTTTGCTGACCGGCCCCATGTCCAGGTAGAAGCTCTCTTGACCCCGCCGGGCAGACAGGAATGGAGCCTCTCTCCCACCACCTTATTACCAACCGTATGGGTTTCCTGTGGCTGCTGTAACTAACGACCGCAGGCTGTGTGGTTTACAGAACAGAAAGGTGTTGGCTCCCACCTCGGGAGCCCAGAAGTGCAAAACCAAGGTTCCACAACACTGGCTCCTGCTGGGGTCTGAGGGGAACCTGTCCCAGGCCTCCCCCCCCCCACACCCGCCTTCTGGAACTTGCTGGCAGCCCTTGACGCCCTTGACCTCCTGTCTCTGTCCTCACGTGGGGCCTCCCTCCCTGCATGTCTCCATGTCGTCACGTGGCCTTCTTACGAGGACCCCGGTCACTGGGTTTAAAGCCATCTCCATCTAGCATGACCTCATCTTAACTAATGACACCTGCAGAGACCCTACCTCCAAATACAGCCACGTTCTGAGGTCCAGGTGGATGGGGAGGAGCAGTATTCACCCAGCGCCCCACGTCACCCTGGCTGTCACTTGTTAGAAGCCCTCCTGTGCCGGGGGCTCACCTGTCCTACTTAGTTATCTCCCTGCTCTTCACGTGCTGCCACCACCCCCTTCTCACAGAGGCCCCGAGAGGCGCAGGATCGCCTGGTGGAGGGCAGCCACCGGCCTCTGCCTCCCGGCCCGGCTCCCCGCTGCCTGCGTCCTCGTTACCACCGCGGGCTCCCTGGGGCCTGCTCACGGGGCTTCCTGCCACCAGATAAACGGCCTCCTCTCTGCCTAGAGCCTTCTTTCTTCTGGAGGAGGAAATATTTCCCCATATGACTGGGGGCTAAATCTCCAAAAGGAGGAATTCACAGGCGGCTCAAGTAGCCAAAGGACAGAAGAGGACCCAAGGAGGAGGGACGAGACGGGCAGAATACGCCAGTCCCACGGGAGTCCCCGAGAGGGGCTCAGGGAGATGGGGCCACTCAGGGACCCCAAAGAAGGCAGAGGTGCCATGAGACCACTCCCAGGCCCCGCACCTGTGTTGGTCACCGGGTAATGGCCCACCCGTCATCTGTGACTCTCCCTCACCTTCTCCTCACCCGGAAACGGAACCCTCCGCCTTCCAGAGATGAACGCAGTGTGACCCTTGCAGGGCCAAGGGCTGGCAGGGGGTGGGATGGGGATGGAGGAATGGGGGCCTCAGGCACTTGCTGACCAGCCAGGCCACCCTCCCTGCTCACCTGGAGCTGGGCAAGGTGGCAGTCTCCCTGGGACAAGAGCCTAAGCCGAGGCCGTGGCCAGCCCTGAGTGTGGGTCCCTCCTCTGCCCACTCCCACGTGACCTGGGCAGACCCCGCCCTGGCTGCCTGCCACCTCCCCATCCGTTAGAGGGGCCGGAAGGACCTTGAAGGTCGTCACCTGGATTTGGCGCATCCAAGGCACCCGGGACAACCTGGCGCAACATGGGCACGTAGCGCATTAGCTCTGTGCCCTCCCAGACTGTGAGCCGCCACACAGCCAAGGAGAGGCCCCGTGAGCGTGGAGGACGAACCCCGCGGGGCCGCGGAAGCCCCTCCCTCGTCGCCCTCCCCTTTCTCTCTGCAAAGCTTTGCAAGGTGGGCAGTGCTGCTGGCCTCGCTCCTGGACCCACGGTTCCAGTTCTGGATGTCCACCTGGACAATCCACCTGGACAGTCCACCTGGCCTCAACTTGCCCCAAATGGGCCTCGGCCGCTTTTCCCCCAAACCAGCTCCTGCTCTAAGACCTCGACCTCAGTGCCACGCTCAGTATCGCATTTCTCTGGACACTGTGTGTCCTCTGCAGTTCACTGGGGACTCCAGACAGGGCTGTGGTTCCCCTTCCTGGGTCCCAGGGCCTCACCGTGGCAGGGGTGCCCTGAGAAGGAAAGGTGCGCGAGGTCAGCAAGACCCTGAGAGCCGAGGGTCCCTCGTCCATCCTCTTCAAGGCCATCTCAGCCTTTGTCCTTGAGCTGAGCTGGACTCTTCCTGGAGGCTGGAGGTGGAGGCTGGAGGTGCAGACTGTAGCAGACCGCCCCCCCCCCCCGTGCCACCCTCTGTGCAGCACCCACACACCTCCAGGGCTCCCCACTGCCCTCAGGCTGACCTCCGGGCTCCTTGGCACAGTTCACAAACCTGGACTCTCTGGACACTGACCCTCACCACTCATTCCTTGCTGGGAGAGGCTCCGCCTGCTGCCCTGGGAGGCAGGTACCATTCCCCTGTGGCCACTTCGTCTCCAGTCAGGAAACAGCTGGAACAGGCTGACCGATGCACCCCTGGTCAGCAGCTCCTGATTAGAGAAGCCAGGAGAAGTGTCCACTAGCCCTACCCCCAGGCCGCCCTTGAGTCCACTGTGAGGCCAGCCTCGCCTGCTCCCCCCACCCTACTCCCCCAGCCCCAGCATGCAGGGATGCCGAGAGTCCAAGAGGCCACCGTGCCCTCAGGCCTCCTGGCTTGGGCTCAGGTGGCACCCTCTGCCCAGAGTCTTCCCGGGGGCCTGTCCCAGCTCACTTCCTGCTTTCCCTTTGGGACACCATTTGGGGACACCCGCCCCAAGAGCCCTCAGCAGCCGTGCCCCAGGGCAGCTTCACTGTCACATGCTGGCCCTGCCACCAAGCGGTTCCTCTGTCCCCACCTGCCCGAGAGCTCCAGGATCCCGACGTCCCTGCTCACTGTGACGTCGCTGAGCTCTGGGCACACTGATGGCTGAAGTGCAGGCTGTGCGTGAGGCCCAGGGCTGAGGGCCTCCATAAGGCAGGACGTCCAGGGCGCTGGACCTCCTGGGCCAACATGGGGGGCTCCGTGGGGGTGGGGAGGGAGGAGCCAGTGAGGAGGGGACCAGGATGGGAGGGGGCCGCGGGGAGCTGCAGGCCGTGCCCACCCCCGGAAAGGGGCTGAGGTTGGGAGGGGCCGTGGTGGAGCACTGAGGAGGGCCACTCCGGGGACCCGCCCTCTCCTGTCCGCACTTGCTCCCCCATCCACCCTGTGACGACCTCGGGTGGGGCTTCCTGGGCTCATGTTTTATCCCTTGTCACCACAAACAGCCCTGGTACATTAACTCATTGTCCTTTCCAGTAACTGGTGGCCTTCCCGGAAACACTCCCTTTCCCATGCCGGGGTTGTCCACTGCCAAACCGCAGCCCGTGGCCTGCCCTCCTGCCCCCGAGCCGGGGCCAGGCCTGA
Organism: Urocitellus parryii; assembly: GCF_045843805.1. Taxonomy (NCBI): domain Eukaryota; kingdom Metazoa; phylum Chordata; class Mammalia; order Rodentia; family Sciuridae; genus Urocitellus; species Urocitellus parryii. Next base: position 176,749,307 of record NC_135537.1, on the reverse strand, counting down.
CGGTGAGCACAGGTCTCCTAGGACCTGCCTGGCCTCCCCTGAGGCTGCCCTGGGCCTCCCTCAGCCGCCCATGGGGACGGGGGCTCACAGTGCTGGCCACAAGACCCCAGCCCTCCTGGCCTCTGGCCTCAAATGCCATCTGTCCTTACCACCCAGTGCCCCGGGAGGGTGGGCAGAGCTGAGCCACTGTGCCCTGAAGGGAGCGAGGCGGAGCCACACTGGGCCCAGGGGACATAGAGTCTCTTCGCAGACTCTACAGCCACAACCGAGGAGGCTGGTGCTGGTCCGGCCTCTTCCGTGGCCTGGCCTGCCTTTCCCGAGCCGTCCCAGGCCAGTCCAGGCCCTGGGGGGCCATGTGCCCCGGGAGGAGGCAGCACCCTCCTGATGGACGGTGTGATCCTGGCTGAGGGCCACTGCCCCAGCCCAGCCTGAGGGGACAGTGTGCGGGCACTCTCACACCACCTCTCTGGGGGGGCACCCTGGCAGGAAGGGGCAGCCCAGGAGCGCCTCGTTCACGCCTCACGGACCCCACACGTCCCACCCCCGGGAGCCCTGGCGGAGGGCAGGGGCTTCTGGGAAGGAGGGAGAGCCAGAGGGCAGTGGTGCCCCTGCTCCCTTCCCAGAAAGGCCGGGCTTCTGGGGGACGAGCTGGAAACACCTCCCGTGCAGGGCGTCCATCTCGCCAGTGCCCGCTGCCAACCTGCCAATCCTGCCGCCGCAGGCTTCCGGCTGCGGGAGACGCCATCAGTCACCGTGAGCTGCTCCCAGCCCGGTGCAGAACAGCTGGTGTGATGTTCCTGGGGGCCAGGGAGGCCAAGTCCAGCAAGGGCCTGCGTGAGAAGGGGAAGCGACAGGCGGGAAGGGCTGGGGACCATCACAGAGCCCCTGGGAACGAGAGGACCCTTGAATTCATGGCTTTGCTCAGTATTTATGGAGCTCCTACTGTGTGCAAGGATTCAGTGACCGAGGATAGGAGCAGGGCCGAGTCACGTTCAGGGCCATTCGGGGCTGTGCTGGAGCCACGGAGCTGAGCTGGGGTCACTGTGGGGTCACTGCCCCTTAGAGGAAGGGGCTCTGCTCAAAGTTGGCTTGGGATTTGGGGTGCTGTGGAGGGGTGATTGGTTTCCTAGGGCTGCCCTAAGGAAGTACCACAGGCCATAGGCAGGGGCTTAACTCAACATAAATCCAGGTCCCTGGGTTCTGGAGGCCAGCAGGACAGCATCAAATGTCAGCCAGGCTGCTGGTGTGGCTCATGGGTCCCCTGCCATGGCCATCTCTGCTACTGTCACACGGCCGCCTTCCCCTGCAACGGTGTCTCCGTCATCACAGTGGGTTAGTCCCCCACCCCAGTGACCTCATCCCGACTTGACTGCATGTGCACAGACTCTGCTTCCTAATAAGGCCACTGTCGCTGTCACTGGGTTAAGTCAGCCTATCTTTCTGAAGGACACTCTTCAGCCCGTATCGGGGTGCAGCAGAGCCCAGGGTGTGCGCTCACTCAGGTGCAGGGCTCTCCAGGAGAGGTGAGCTCGCCGAGCAGAGCCAGCCTCTGCAGGAAAGCCCGGGAGACCCAGATTGCAAAACACGGCGGACGCCTGTCCAGCCCTGTTTCCAGTTTGTAAGTGGGCAAATGAGCTGAGAGCTGCCCGCTGAGGCAGGGTGACTCGCGTCAGAAAATCTGGGCCCCTTTAAAACTCCTCTGCCTCAGTTTCCCCATCTTCCAACCAGAGAGCGTGGGCTGGGTGTGCTCAAGGTGCTCCCTACCAGAAAAGCCAGGGTGGGGACAGCGCCCCAGGTGTGGAGGCCGAGCTGGGGCAGGCCCCGCGTCCAGCCCAGGGCTCCTCTGAAGACCACCTGGGCCTTGGCTTCCTCCTCACCCACCCATGGGAGGGGCTGGGGACCAGAGGCAGCACCAAGAGCCCCTCTCGGGGGGAACCGCACCCCGGGGAGATGCTCCTGCCCACTGTCCCTCTTGTTTTCCTGGTGCTGCCTGCTCGGCCTGGTTCTCCAGAGAGCGCTGAGGGCCCCCATTCAATCCCGGGACCTGGCATTGAGCAGGAACCGAGAGGAGGAGGTGTTGACCACCTGGCTGGATAACATCAGGGGGTCAACAGCAGAGTCCAGATACCATCTTCCTCCCCGCAGCAGCGCGGTAGGTTCAGCCACAACAGCTGGGCTCTGCGTTTTCAAAGGGACAGAGCTAAGAAGCCAGGCTGAATGTCCCTGCTGGTTCCCAGGGTCATGAAGGCAGCCTCCTGGAACAGGAGACCTGCCCTGTCCTCCACCCCGACGGCCGACGGCCACTCAGCCATGCCCTTGCTTCCCGAGCAGGCTGCTAGTGAGAAGGCCACCTGCTACTGGGACCCGAGGGCATTCGGACAGCCCCTCCTCCCACTGGTGAGCTGGCCAGGGAGAGTCCTGCCTTCCACCCTCGGGGCCCTCATTCTTAGAGCTGGTGGGCCTCTGAAGACGCTGGGTTTGTGGGAGGGGTCTTCGTGGGGACCCATGACTCCACCCAAGCCGCAGCACTCAGTGACCGCTCTCGAAAACAGGGCCATTGACAGCACCCACCCCACAGTGTGGCTGTGTGGCAGAAGCAGGGAACACGTCCAAGCACAGGCCGGCCACCCTGCGCTCCCCATGGGCCAAGCCCTCCGCTGGGCCTGGTGGGCCTGGGTCTCTGTTCATTTCCATGACCCTCCTAACGACACCCAGTAAGGGAGGTGTGGCATGTTCCCTCATCCCAGGTGCAAGCCAAGGGACCATGGCTCACAAAGCACAGGCACTGGCCCAATGCCAGGAAGTTTGTAAGCCCAGCGACGGGCTGACCCCCTCCGTCCACCCTCCAAGCCCAGGCTTTCTGTCCTTATTCCAAATGACCTGTCCTCTTGGGAGGGGAGCAGGTTGCTGTTGCTGGGATCAGGCGTTCACCTGGAACTGGGCAGGCTTTGCCCTGTCCCATGAGCCTGAGGGGAAGCCCGGCTCCCCCAGACAGCAGACCAAGGCCTGCACTGGGAGGTGCTGCTGGGGTCTGCAGCCAGGGCCGGAGCGATTAAGGCTGAGCCAGTGACTTCTCAGGGGGGAGAAGCAATACTCCCAGGCAGTCTCCCAGGACGGCAAGGGACGGGCCACGCCAGCACCCAGCTGAGTCCTGCTTGCCTTGAGCTGTGGTGCACCCACCATCGCGTGAGCCGGTTCAGGGTGTGCGACTCAGTGGCACCTACTGATTGCAGCCACTACGTCTGCCTAGTTCCAACACGGCCCATCACCCCCCAGGGAACCCTGAACTCACCCAGCAGCTGCTCCCACTCCCCTTCGCCCACCCCTGGCGACCACCGGCCGAGCTCTGCCCCTCTGGACTGGCCTTCCTGGGGCCTTCTTATCATGGGCCTCATGCGCCACGTGACCTCGGTTTTACTCTGATGGCAGGAAGCGGGAGAAGCTGTGGCTGGAACCCTGCACCCTCTGTCCAAGTCCCTGCCTCTGGGAGTCTCCGGGCCTCCAGAGGGGAGCAGCGTCCGTGCCCTGGGCAGACCTCCCTCCCCTGGCGGTGTGCCGTCGTCTGGGCACCAGCACCCGGTGGTTCAGCGCAGCAGCGGGTGTGGCTTCCTGGGGCTACTAGAGCCCCTAGCTGCTCTGGGGGACTTGCTGCTGTTGCCCCTCCAGAGGGGAAACAGGCTTCCTGTGGAGACCCAGGGACACTGCGGTCAGAGCACAGGGGAGCCGGAACCTCTTTCTCACTGAAGGAAAGAGAGAGCATGGCCCTGGACCAGCTCCAGGGGGCGGGGGCTCTGCCAGGAAAGGGGTGGGCAAGGTGGCAGGGCGGGCTGCCCCCAGCGTCCTGGGGCTGGAAGTGGCCCTGCTGCCTTCCAGCCGGGAAGGACGGCCCCCAACATGCGGGTGGCAGGGGCCCTGGTGCTGGGGAGGGCCGTGTGGCGTGGCAGGTGTGCACAGGCCTGTGTGATCCAGCTTGTCAATTGCTCGGGGACAGTAACTGCAGAAAGGGCCATAGAGCCGCGCGCTGTTATTATTTATGATAAAGCGCAGAGGTGCCTGCCAGGGACTGGAATGGGCTGAGCGCTGCGTGCGGGATGGACGGCAAATTGAACTCCAATTTTCTGCTCCGCGGTCTTTGTTACACGCCACAAAGCGCTGGTACAGCGGGGTCACCAGCCTGATGAATGTGTGTTCTTCTTCGGCGGCGGGTTCCATCTCTCAGCCTCTGCGTGGGGAGACTGGCTCCGCTTTGTCTTTCTCGCCTCCCAGGCCCGGCCATGGACTCCTCTTCTGGGATCCAAACACAGCCCTGACCCTGGGGCAGACCAGGGGCCCAGCACAGAGGGGGGAGGCCCTGGGTTCTAACCCAGCTCTGCCACTCACTCGTGTGACCCCTGCACCCTGCCATGCGCCAGCTTCAGACGAGAGAAATAAAGGGGCAGTGACCAGAAGGCTCCCCCGGGGAGCTGGGAGGAGGAAACTCGGGGTGCCTGCTGGATCAGGCCTCTGGCCAACCCCCTTCCCGCTCCGTCCTGGCACCAGGAGAGCGGAGGTGGGAGAAGCCCTGGAATTGGGTGCACAGCCCCCTCCAGACGCTGGGCTTGCCTGCTGCTTGGCTCAGCTCTCTGCCGTCCATACTTGACCATCAACGCTGGGGTCCAGCGGGTCTCTTCCCCCAGTGCCATCTCCCCCGCCCCTCACGTCCCTGTCCTTCTAAGGTGAGCAACAGGAGGAACACGGGATGGCCCCTGGAAGCTTGCCAACCAGACTTGGGGCTGCTGGCCCCTCCTGGTGGCCTTCGTCAGCCAAGCGGGTGAACTCTCCAGACCTCCAGGCCCTGGGCTCCCAGAAGCATCCCTGGGCCTCTGAGCACCTGCTCTGGTCACCCCCAGGTCTGGAGGACACAATGTCTTTAGGTTGCCAGAGTCCCCTGGTGTAGAGGACGGCCTAGGGAGGGTACCCACATGGTGGCGGAGCTCACTCGCAGGGACCTTCAAGAGTATCAGCTGGAAGAGCAGCAGGAACAGGTGGGGATGAGCCTCCCCAGAGGCCCTGGACCTGGCCAGGCAGCTGACCCCAAGCTGGCCTTCACCCATTTCTGGACATTAAGCCCCAGCGAGTTCCCCCACGTGGGCTGTCCTGCTGAGGCCACCGAGGGAGAGAGCAGTGTGTTCCTGCAGCCGGCTTCTTGGGAGGAATCGCAGGAGTTAGCTGAGTGTTATCACCACTTTTTATGGCTCGAATGAATCTGAATACGCTAAAATGGTAATAGCACCGTTAGGCAAAAGCATTCCAATCAGTGGTTTCAGCTGAATCTCTGAACCCTCCAATGAAACGTAAGAAGGCCCCCTACTCGTGTTAATTGCAAAATAAACCCAGCGGAAATGAGAACCATTCTTTTTCTAGGCAAGGCTGGGGCCGCTTGGACATGGTCACCTGTGCAGTTCCAGGAGGTGGCCCCGGCCATGAGGTGGGGGCACTGGGGTGACACCCAGCAGAGATGAGGAGGGGAGTGGCCAGGGCCTCCTTTCCGTGGGCCCCTTCTCAGCACCAGGCGCTGGTCCGAGCCTGCGCCCTCTCAGGTGGGAACCTGAGGTAGGAACAACTAGCGTCCTGCCCTTCAGGAGGAGACTGAGCACAGCAGAGCTGAGGGCCACCCAGCTAGGGAGTGGCAGGGCCCACTGGACTTGAACCCGGAGGTCCCCTGCAGGGCCCCATGAGGCCACCACACACATGGCCACTGAGTCTTGCAGCGCAGAGCTGGACGGGAGCATAGAGTTCTCCGGGGTCAGCCAGCCCCCGAGAGGGAGGTGACCAGCCCAGTCCTGCAGCACTCTGGCTGGTCCCCTCGTTTGCTGGCAGGTCTCCTCCCCCTGCATGGAGGCCAGGCCCCGCTCACGGACGGGGAGGTCAGGGCGCCCCCACCCAGAGTGCAACTGTACTGTGCCATCTGAATGCTGTAGGCAGGGACCCTCCAGAGTCTGAGGGGCACCCAGGACATCTGGGAAAGCATCGGAGCAGGCTCAGTGTTGAGCTTTGCCAGGCCGGGACCAACACAGAGGAAAGTGAGGCCCTGGGAGAAGGGAGCAGCATGGGCCAGGGCCCTGGGGCACCGTGGCAGGGCGTCTGGGGAAGGAAGCCCGCTCCCCGGTGGCCCTCATTCTCCACCATGTCACCCAGCATGCTACCATGCATGGAGCGATGGACACAAATGTCCATGAAGCCACCAACGAGTCTCCTTGGAGTGCCGCGACAAAGTGCCACGAACGGTTCTGGAGGCCAGATTCTGAGATGAAGGTGTCGGCAGGGTCCTGCTCCCTCCGAGAGCCGGAGGGGAGCCGCCTCCTGGCCCTCCCTAACTCCTGGTGGCTCCTGGCAGTCCCCGGTGCTCCTTGACTTGTAGACACGTCCCTCCAGTCTCCGGCTCCGTCTCCACAGGGCCTTCTCTCAGTGTGTCTTGGTCCTTGTGTTTCCTCTCTTAGAAGGGCACCGTCACAGGGGACCCACTCGACCCCAGTAGGACCTCGTCACTGTCCCTGCAATGGCCATGTTCCCAAATGAGGTCACCCTCTGAGGTTCCGGGAAGGTTGTGAGCTTGGGGGTCTCGCCCTGGGGCGGCTTTATCCACCTGATTGTCATCTCTGTCAGCCTGGCCATGCCACCAGCCCTGGTCCTCACCCCCACTTGTTTCCTGAGCATCTTCTTCTCCCAGGCTCCGTCCCCAGGGTGGGGACTAGAGACAAAAGGAAGCCGTGGCCCAGCGCTCTGCCCTCGCCCGACTCATCCTTCTCTCCACAACTTCTTGGCCAGGCACAGAGGCCCCAGCCCGGGGTCTGGCTCTCGCTGCTCCCTCCCAGCTGGGCCCCCCCACCCTCTCACAGTCCCCAGAGCTGGGCCGGGGCTCCGTTGTGCTGGCTGCCCCGGTGGCCGGGCCCCTAATCAGATTAGATGTGTATTCAAACAAATTGATGATCCGTTCCATTAGATGCTTTTGGAACACGCTTTTCTGAGCAAGAAATTCGTCCGGGAGCAGCTGCGGAGGCCGCGGTATAATTGATTGCCGCGCCCTCCTGGGCCCCGACGTCAGAAGGGCCTGGCTCCTGAAGGTCACTGGCGAGGATTAGATGGAGGAGGGTGAGAGCTCCTTTCCTGGCTAATGAAGCACTTGGCATGCAGGCGTCACAGGAGCATGCAGGCCCGAGGTGGCAGGGAGCCTGGGACCCACACAGAGGTCACTCCCATGCCCCTGCTGTGCCCCCCCACAGGGCTTCAGCAGGAGGCTGGAGGCCAGCAGTGCCCCACCAGCCTCCTCCTGGTGTTTGGGCCAGCCTGGCGTGGCCCTGAGGAAGCTGCACTCGGAAGCTCTCCCGTGGGCCCTGGGGTGGCTCTGAGCTGCAGGAAATGGGGGACGGGTCAGATAGGCCAGCCCTCTGGGTCACCCCACGGGTGCCAACCACAGAGGTTTGGTGGGTGCCTGGGGCGCCCTGGAGGTGAGCTCCTGAGCTCCTTGGAGCCTTCAGGCCGCCCCTGGGGCAGGGTTGCCATCTGGTCACTGAGAGGACAGGCGGGTCACGTCAGGTGGGTCTACCTCAGCTGCGGAGGCCTGGACTTCAACCCTGCCCATCTACCTCCGGGGCCTTCGCGCCAAAGCCTGGAAAAGGGAGGATCCAGGAGGCTCACGGGGCAGGCGGAGCTGTGGCGAGGGCCCCAGCTCAGCCTCCTCTTCCAGGAAGCCCCCAGCCTAGGACCCGCGTCTGTACCAGGCACTCTCCTCCTCTCCCAGGCGTCTCCCCCTGCTCCTCCGCACCCACCCTGAGCGCCTCGCAGGTCAGTGCAGAGGGTGAGACCCCGCGAATCCCGTCTCCGCCACAGAGAGCTCTGGGCCACCCCGTGGGGCGTCCACCAGCAGAACCTTCTGAGCATGTGTCCTCATGATAATAGGCAGGGACAGTCCTGGCCATGCACGAGACAGCCTTGGGAGCCTGACCTGCGACGGTGGATATGGAGTGCTCTGCGGGTACGAAGCTCCACGGGCAGAGTGTGGCAGAGGTCACCGTTCAGGGGCAGGCGAGGCTCGGTTCCCGGGCTGGCTGAGGAGTCGGACCCTCTGGAGGGTGGGATGCGGGGAGCCTGTCTGCTTTGAAGAAAGAACGTTATTTTGCAGGGAGCTGAAGGGAGGGGGGAGCTGGAGGGAGGGAGAAGCTGGAGGGAGGGAGAAGCTGGAGGGAGGGAGAAGCTGGAGGGAGGGAGAAGCTGGAGGGAGGGAGAAGCTGGAGGGAGGGAGAAGCTGGAGGGAGGGAGAAGCTGGAGGGAGGGAGAAGCTGGAGTTTAGTTTTTGCACAGGACGATTTCGCCTGGAGCCTAGAGTCTAGGGTGACAATGGGGGCACTTGGTGGACATATCAAGGGAAAAGCAGCCATGGGGTCCCCGGACCTGTTACAGGAGAGCAGAAGGAAGCCCTGGGGTGACGCCTCTTATCCGCCCTGGAAGGCAGCTCTTCATCAAGGGGCTCAGCCTCTGAGGTGTGGACTCCCCACATCACACACAGAGGGCCTGTCCCTGCCCCTGTCCCCAGGAGGGCAGCCCTGTGACTGCCAGCTCATACACGGGCACATGTGTGCACAGACCTGATGGCAACCCGGGGCCTCATACTGTGATCCACCGTGTAGACACCAACGCAGACAGGCAAGTCCAAGGGCCAGAGAGGCCACACCCTCGCACCGCGGCCGCGGCCACCCAGTCTCCCCCCAGCTTCACCCCCAGGAAGAGCCTGTACCTGGGCCAACACATGGGCCTCCCTACCTGGCCGACTCGCCCGCAGCCTGCATTTCACTAAGCAGAGTTCTCGGGAGCGGGCCCTCACCGCCAGCTGCCGAGAGCCCTCCAGCTAGAGGGGCCGTCCTTCTTTAACCTTGACAGACATCCAGGTCGTTTCCCATGGCCGGCTGTCACAGCCGTCCGGCTGGGAAGAGCGGCCATGTCACACGGGCACAGTGTCCATGGAGGGCGGGTCCCTGGAGGCGCCCGTGGACAGGGAGGCGTGTGCGTTTCTGGCCTTGGTGGAACCTCCAGGTTGGCCTCTGTGCCAGGCTGCGGCCCCACCAGGCCATGTGCCAGCCTGCCCCATCTTCTGCGGGCCGCCAGCCGCGGGAGTTGCACGCTCACAAAGCGAGAGGGACAGACGGTCTTACTGAGCCTTCCTTCAGCTCCCTGGTGTCACAGGAGGGCCTCTGCCGTGTCCCAGCGTCGCCCGCGACCCTTCCCTCCGGCCGTCCACGTCCTCTGCCCGTTTTTCTGTTGGCTCATCTTTCTCTTATTGATTCTTGGGGACATTTTTTACATCAGGAAAATCAGCTCTTTGCCGTGATAAGGGTTGCAAACCCCTTTCCCGGTTTATCACCTGTCGCCTCTGCGTCTGTGGGCTCCCTCCCCCCCACGCGGAGTTCTGCGTGTGCCCTGGAAGGCATCCATCTGTCCCCTGGCCGCGTGTCGCCCGCGGGACCGGGAAAGTACTTGGCAGGTGCCTCGCTTCACCAGCATCGTGTGGTTTTAAACTCCTGTGATGTTTTTTCTCCCCTCGTTCTTTTTGAATTTCATTTTCATGTTTAAAACATCGATTCTTCTAGCATTTATTTCGAGGTACGGCGTGAGGGGGAGATTCAACTTTATTTTTTACTCCCAAACCATTTGTTGAATAATTGATCTCTTCCTCACGGATTTGAAATTCCGCTTTCTTCCTATATTAGAAGCCCCGGTATGTATCTGGGCTTATTTCTGGACTCCCAGACTCCTCGTCGGTCTCTTCTTAAAGACTGCAGTTCTGGGGCTGGGGTTGTGGCTCAGAGGCAGAGCACTCGCCTTGCACGTGCGAGGTGCTGGGTTCGATCCTCAGCACCACGTAAAAATAAATAAATAAAATAAAGGTATTGTTTCCAAATACAACTAAGATAAAAATCTTTAAAAAAAAAAAAAGACTACAGCTTTAATCCTTGCAGCTTTATAATATAGTCCAGCTTCTGTACTAGTCTAGTCTGCCCCCCTGGCCACGCCTTTTCTGATATTTCTTGACTATTCTTGTGCGGTGTTTGTTCTTCCCGTGAACTTTGTATAGTGTTTAAAAAAAAGTGAGTGGGTATGCATACACATTTGAAATGAGTAAGAATTTCAGGGGCTGACATCCTTACACAGTGGATTCTTTCTATCCACAGTTCTCCTCTATACACAGTTACTCCCTTCCCACTGAGAGAGTGAAAGTGGCTAACCGTGCTGTTATGTACAGTTGCAAAGGTGGCATACTGCACTATCCTAAGATAAAGAGAGGAGTTTATGGTTCCTGCTAATAGAGTGTGAGGTCTTCTCACCAGGGTAATCTGACCATCCGCATATATGAGCAATGGTGACAATGGCTACCCCTTCTTCAGTATGTGCCAGGCTCTGTTCTAAGGACTTTGTGCTTATTAATTAATTAATTTCACAAAAAAAAAACTATCCTCAATTTGCAACTAAGGAAACCGAGGTGTAGTGGTTCAGTGACTTTCTCAAAGTCAATGATTTGCACCTTCCTGTGCACTCATAGCACAGAAATCTGCTCCTGTGGAGACAGATACACACACACACACACACACACACACACACACACACTCTGCTGCCCCACAGCGTCCCCTCTCCCCCCCCCCCCCCCCCGTCTGTCCTTCCTCCCACAGCGCACAGCCAGGTCCCTGGGGTCTGCTGCTTTAGGATAGGCGCAGGCCCGTGGAGGACACTGGCTGGTGGGACTCCCTGCACCCTGGGTGAGGCTCCCCCAGGATCCCCTTACCCAGGGAGCATGTGGGGTGGGGTGGGGAGGGGCCTGGTCACTGGGTGCCGCCGCCGTGTTGGGAGGACAAGGAGGGAGGCGGGACGGGGAGCAGGCCTGCTGCCCAGCAGGACTCAGGCAGGGTCTCCCCTCCCTTCGCTCCCGGAGCCATTGTCTCAGCAGCGGCTGGATCAGCCCATCCAAGCACAAGTCACGGGTGCAGGCTGCCGGCTCCCACCCCCAGGCCCAGGAATGAACGGCAACGGCAGACCTGGAGCCAACGGCCCCTGAGCAGGCCCTGGAGGAGGGGGTGTGGGGCTAGGAGCGTGCGTGCCCAGGCGTGTGCAGGTCCGCGCCCGCCCGCCCGCCCTCTGCAGTTCTGGCTGGGAATCGGCCCCGCGTGGAGGGGAGGGATTTAGCCATCACTCCGGGTCAGGAATGTTATTGTTTTAAAACAAACCAGCAATGACAGCTGCGAACAGAGGGTTTTTAAAAACTGGATTCAAAAGACCCTTTAAAGCTGCCGGAGAATATGAATGCGCCTTTGAAGGGAGAATGTGCCCGTTTGTTAAGCCCAGAGCCGAGCGGGCGGCCTCCAGGGCGCGGGTCCCTCTCCTTGGCAAAGGGCGGCCCAGGGCCTCCCAATGAGGCCAGAGGTGGGCCAGGACCCAGAGGCACGGGGGCCAGCAGAGGGCCGTCACCCCCTTGGGGTCTGCGCTCTGGGCAGGTGCCTCTTCAGCTGGCCTGCTGAAGTGTGTTCAAGTGACAGTCGTGCACGAGGAAGCACAGAGAGATGCCCCTGGGCCTCACCAGATGGTCACCAGGGAGACCAGCAGAGGGGCCTGGGGCCACCTGCAGCCCGCCCTCGGGTTTGGACTCCGGTAGCCCCACAGGGAGGGTAGGATCCAAGGAAGAGCCCCCGTCCCAGCTGTGGCAGGTCACACACAGAAGCCCCTGGGTGTGGAGTGGGGCCAGGCCTGGGGGTGCCACCCAGCAGGGGAAGCCGAATGGCCCCAGATGTGCACGGCAGCCCGTGCTGAGTGGTGAATCTGACCTTGAGCCCAGGGAAGCCAGAGCTGAGCTGTCCCCGGAGCACAGACGCCCACAGGGTGATATGGGGAGGGAAGAGCAGCCCTGGGGTCCAGGACACCGGGCCTCAGCCTGGGCCGCACCCTGGCCCCTCCCCAGCCTGCCACCCCGACCCCTTCCTGCTTGTCCCTCTGGGTCACCCTTATTAGGCCACCATGGACTGTCTGGCGGTTCTGCACCCTTGAGCTGCCGGGGGAAGCCTCCTCTGATCGAGGTGTGCCTGGGGCACTGCGGTATCAAGAACGCTGGCCCTGGCCCTGGCCCTGCCAGGGACACCCACACGTTCAGGGGAGAAGTGGCCCTTCCCAAGCACCTGCCTCCGGGCGGGCCTGGGACCAGCCTTTGCACCGTCACCGTCTCACTCAGTCCCTCGTCAGCTCCTTCTCTCCCATGTCCACTGAGGGAAACTGAGACTCAGACGGGCAGGACTTGCCCACCCACTCAGCTGGGACGCGGCAAAGCAGGCACAGGGCCCCTGTGCCAGGACCCCCGACACGGGCCTGGATGCCCCAGGGAAGCCCTGCCAGCGCTTCCTCGTGGCCCTGGTGTGTGGGAGCCCTGGGAGGCACAGGCCTGCCCTCTGGGAAGTCCAATCCCTGGTCTGCCACTTAGCGGCCTGCGGCGGGTGCTTGGTACACAGTGGTTGCTCACGGGGTGAACTGTGGAGACTGCTTCTGGAACTCGCGTCCTCAGGCTGTCACATGCCGGGCCTGGAGGCACTTGCTGGGTCCCTGGGTTCTCATTTGTACCCAGCCTCTCCTCCCATCGTGTCCCAGCCTCCTCAGCCGTGAGCGACTCAAGGTCCAGGGCTCAGCCTCTGCAGCCCACCTACGGGGCTCCGCTCCGGCCTCCCCACCCATGGCCTGGGGCAGGCTTCTAACCCCTCAGCACCTTAACAAGGTCATGGGGTTGCCATGGGAATTAGATGGGCACGTGGCAGAGCCCCCAGAATACTCACCAAAGGGCCACAGACCCGCCAAGATCATTACCAGAGGCCGCTCCTGTCTCCACCATGCCACACCCAGGGGCAGGTGCTCAGTGACAGGGGTCTTCTCCGCTTCTTTCACCTTCTCTCTCCTACCCCTCGTCCCCTTCCACTTCTGTCTTCCCCCACTGGCCATTCGGGCAGAGACGCCCCTGGCCCCGGAGGCCGTGAGCCTGAGCAGCCTCTGCAGGTCCAGGGTCCCGAGCACATGGTCTCTGCTGGGCTGCACCCGGTGGGAGTGGCTCTGTGGAGGCGTGTGGTGACCCCTTGGCCTCACACCCACAGCCCAGGCCACCTGGTGGTGGAAGGGACCATTGAACAGACTCTGCCCTCGATGACTTTAGGGGCTGCCCGGACTTGGGGAGCAGTACAGGCTCCGCCACTCACAGGGCTGTCACCCACCTCCCTGTTCTCCTGGTGAAAACTGCCATCTCTAGGTGTAGCCAGTGTCCCTCCTTCCTTCTGTCCAGGAGGTAGAGGGTGCGGGGGTTCTCAACGGTCCAGGCGCATGGTCGAGCCCGTGGTAACCCGTGCCTTTGTGTCCCTGTCTCCCGCAGATGACGTGCCGCCGTACTTCAAGACGGAGCCCGTGCGGACGCAGGTGCACCTGGAGGGGAACCGCCTGGTGCTCACGTGCATGGCCGAGGGCAGCTGGCCCCTGGAGTTCAAGTGGCTCCACAACAGCAGGGAGCTGACCAGGTTCTCCCTGGAGTACAGGCAAGTCACGCCCCTTCCCCCCCCCAGACAGCCGTCTGTCCTGTCCTCCGGGGGCACTGAGGGCGGGGCCACAGGCTCCCATCCAGCCCTGGGGTGAGAGACCTGCCCTGCTCTGCCTGGCAGAGGCTGGCTGGGCATGGGCCATGGTGCTGCCCATACCAGAGTGGACAGGGACAGAGGTGACCGTGGGGGGTCTACTACAGCAGCTGTGGCTGTGGCCTGGCGCTAGTCAGCCCTCTGGGAAATGCCCTGTTGGCTCTGTTGGTGGGGCCTGGGTCTGGGGGCCGGGGGCGAGGAACATGCAGCAACTTGGGGTCAGACGGGGAGGTGCACCTTCTGTTTGGGGACAATTTGGGTGGTGCATGGAGGTGGCCCACTCAGGACTTTTCGCTCCTTACTTATGCCCAGACTCTGGAGCACTGGGCTCAGCACATGGCCAAGTGGGGAGGGGGAGGGGGGAGGGCAGGGGCTCTGCAGGGCTGGGTTTCCTGCGCCAGGGTGGGTGAGGCAGCCCCCAGCCGGCCTGGCCCCAGCTGGCCGCTGGCCCTGCTCAGCAGGGATGTGGCCTCTCTCCCTCTTACCCTGATCCTCCCATCTCGGTGGCTGGTGATTAATCCCCGGGCCTGATGTGCATAATCGGTTTTGTTGGAGAAACAAGATTGTCTTGCCCTGGGGATGTGATACAGATCTGTGGCCAGGGACAGGAATGCAAATGAGAGGAGGGGTCTAATTGCTGACGGGGCTGTCCTTCCCAGAGAGCCAGCCTTTCCTTTATGAAGCAGGAGGTCAGAGTTGGGGTGACCCCCCCAAGTCCACCTACCCTGGCCCTGGACTGGATTGGCTGGTGTGGTGTGGCCACATTGGCCAAGAAAGGAGCAGGAAAGGAGGGAAGGACAGTCCTCCCCTCCTGCAGGCCACCTGGACCGGACAGCAAGGGACCCTTACGTGCTGGCTGCTCTGGGCCTGTTTCTCCAGGGAACACATAAGTGACCAGAGGGGCCTCCCAGCAGCCTCCGGGATGGTTTTCAGCCAGAGATTCAGAGCTGCTCCTGGTACCCCTGGGGCAGTTGACAGTCTCTGGAGAACCTCTCATCCTCCTGGGTGGTGGATGTGCTTGGTGGACAACCAAGAGCTTGCAGATGGTGGCCATGCAGGGCCTCCCCGCCCGCCCTTGACTTCTGGCAGGGAACCGGAGCGGGATCCCGGGGGAGGAGCGTCTGCTCTGTATCTGGGTCAGAGCTCCTCCCTCGGTGCCCTAAACTGCCACCACAGGAGGAGGGTGGGTACCACGCAGGAGCAGAGTCCAGCGCAGCTGAAGTGTGGTCTTGGTCACCCATGGAGGGGGCCGGGCCACCTTTGGTAACAGTCTGCTCTTGCCCCTGGAGGTGTCCAGTTAGTGGTCAGGATCATCGTCATTGTCAATGAAAGGGAATCTCATAGGGAGGCATTCTGCATGCCCTGCGCCTGTGTCATTTAACCCTGCCCACAACCAATGACCAGGGTCAGTTGTCCTCCACATTTTACAGGTGAGCCAACCTGTAAAGAAATTAAAGAACCCCCCCCCCCAGGTCAGACTGCTGAGCAGGCATCAGACGTGCGTTTCCTGACGCCCTGTGCCACGCTGCGTCTCATGGAGGACGGATCCCTGCAGCTGCCTCCTGACTGTGTCTGGAGCACTCTTCCTGCTAACTGAGCTTCGCAGATTCTGGAAAACAAAGCAATGGGGAGAATGCAAATATGACACTGTATAGCTGTCTTGGGTGGAAGTCATTCAGGAGAAATAAAGGAGCTTCCACGTGGAGACTCATCCCTTCGCCTCTGCCACAGGCGCGTTGGCTGCCGTGGCATGGCTGTGACGGTGTCGCTGAACGTCCCTGAACGTGGGTCTGGTCAGGGAGTTCCTTGAATCGAACACTTGCTGTGCCCATAAGGTGAGGTCTGCCTTCCTTAGTGTGGCCTCCGGACTCTTCATGGTCCGCTTCTGATGACCTGTCCTTACCTGCTGCTACTTCCCCGCCCCAGGGTAGCACCCTCCTGACACACCCACCTTTGTCCCATCCCCTGCACTTGGAAGAACACGCCTTTCAGAGCCTTCTGTCTCCTGCAGCACCCAGCCCAGGTGCCTTCTCTTGAAAGCCTCTCTGACTGCCCACACGCTTTCTCTAGCATGCTCGCTCATGCACATATGTGCACACACATGCACACACACACGCCACATGCCCCCCTCGGTTCTGTGTGATCGTCCACAACGTGTCCCCCGGCATTTATTCCTGCAGTCAGAGCCCTCAGAACCTTGGCAGTACCGGGGACCCCAGGCCTCAGAACCTGGAACCTGACATGCCAGACCCTCTTCCCTGTAGGCTGTTCAGCTGTGCCCACCTCTAGGTTTAGAGGTTAGGGACCCCGAGGAGTTCCGGGGTCACAGTTACAGACAGCTTTCAGAGCAGAGGAAGCTTCCCTACTGGGTTCTGGTTGGTCCAGCCCTGGGCATCCCTGACCAGTCCCAGTGGGAGTGGCATTCACATCACAACTGGCCAGGGCACAGGGCACAGGCATGCCCACACCTCAGCCCGGTGTGAAGGAGAGCAAAGGTCGTTAACAGAAGGGGGAAAAATAGAAGCCACCTGTATCCATTGCCAGTTTGGGAAGGGGCAGGGTGACCCACAGCAGATGTTCTCTCTCGTTCTTTCATTTTGAAAATTGACAAATCTTAGGAAATGGCAGGTGCGGTGCTGTGACCTCACGTGTGTGTTTGTTCATTCACCAGTTTCCTCTGTGGCTCGCTTTCCCACTCTCCGCATGCACACACATATGCATGCACTATTTTTGCGGAACTATTTAAGAACTTGTTGTGAGCATCCTGTCATTTCCTGTGAGTGGGATTTCCTAAGGACAAGGCACTCTCCCACAGAACCACACTCAGGAGACTCAGCGCCGATGCAGTACTGCCACCTGATACTCGGTCCTCTGCAAGTGGCTCCATTTATCCCAGCAGCCCCTTCTCGAGCCCAGTGTTCTCACTGTTCAATGCAGGAGCTAATCAAGGACACGTGTTGTATTTATCTATCTGTCATTGTCCTTTATACTTCTTCAGTCTAGAACTCTTCCTCCTTTGTTTTTTTTTTTTTTTTTTTTTTTTGCCCCCTGCCCTCTGCCAGGCAAGGCATCGACATACTTGTGAGTCTGGCTAGTCTTGTCGAATTTCCATGATGGTGCCTTTGTGCCGTGATATCCTGATGACTAGATTCACATTCAGTCTTTTTGGCAACAGTACCCCATAGCTGTGTGTATGTTATGCTTTATAACAGAAGGTGCCTGACATCCAGTGGCCCCATGGGAGGGGAGCCAGGGTTGGATCACTGGACACAACCATATTCACCACCAGGTTGCACCATTGCCACGGTCCCGGGGGGCTTCCTTCTCTCTGTAGTGTACTCCTCCCAGGCCTCCCACCCAGGGCTGTGGAAGCCACAGGTGAGGCTTACCTGCATCATGCTCACCATAGCATTTGCCACTCACCACTTCCCCTTACAGCAGCAGTCAATCTTCCGTCAAAAGCTTTCTATCCTCGATCCCTTTATAACTATTTAGCACGTAGCATATCCTATTTATGTATGTATATCAATTCATCTAGACCCCTGGCCTCCAGCAAGTGACTTACCTCAGTTTCATTGTGGGCAGAATGCTGATAATAACACTTAAATTTATGTTTATTCAAATGTATGCATTTTTTGCTCAGCGTGTTTGAACCCATTTATGCCATTATTCATTTCGACGTTCATAATAACCCCAATTCAGCCAGTGGTTCAACAAAATGCTCCAGGTTCAGCTTTTAAATGAATGCACGGTGAACAATGACTTTCAAAGCAGGTTGGCCGGCTCGGCGTCCTGGGGCTCCCAGGCTACTGGGGGGGGGGGGTTCCGAGGACTTCTTCATCTTTTACACGCCCCAGGCTTGGAGTAGGGTGATGATGTCCATATTTCAGGCAGAGAAATGGCTAAATTTACTCAGCAAGTTGAGA
The DNA here is from genome assembly GCF_045843805.1 of Urocitellus parryii. Lineage (NCBI taxonomy): Eukaryota > Metazoa > Chordata > Mammalia > Rodentia > Sciuridae > Urocitellus > Urocitellus parryii. The sequence goes on along the minus strand of NC_135537.1, from coordinate 176,731,702 downwards.
GAAAATGAGATTAGAAGTGCTGCCTTCCATCTAACCACGCTTCCCACCCTGGATCCGAAGGAAGAAGTTTCTGTCCAGGGCCACTGCCTGAGAGTCTTTATTCCTGGTGGGATCTGTCACCAAACACATCTGGGGTGTGAGAGAGAGGGAGAGGAAGAGAGAGTCGGTCACTCAAGGGCAAGCCATTCCATCTAAGTGCAGTGACCCATTGCTTAGTGATTGGGGACGTGTCCGAAGAATGGCATCACTATGTGATGGGAATTCTCTAGCTCCTGGGTAAACTTATGGGACCCCTGAGGTAGACGTAGCCCATCATCAACCACAATGCTACTATGGAGCAGGTGACTGTAGCAGGATGGTGACAAGTGGTCCTCCTCCACTGTTGGGGCTGGAGACTTTGGTCTTGGGCTCCCGGAGTGCAACCCCCGCCCATTAACTCTGTGACCCAGGGCAGCCTAGGACAGCATTATCACCAAGTTGGGTTCCTTGGTAATGCCCACCTCAGAAGTCATTGCCATGATTATGTGAGATTCTGGGGCTCAAGCCGCGCAGACACACGTGGGGCCCAGATGTGGAGTAGATGGCACCCACCAGGATACAAACGCAGGGTGTGTGACTTGGGGGAATCGCAGGACAGATCTGATGACAAGCCACCAGAACTCACAGGGCAGGCGCGTCTGTGTCTTCCACCTGGCCACCTGGGGCTGCACACCTATCCCTGCCCCCCTGCTTCACTCCAGAGCCCTCTCTAAAGCACCTCCATTGGCAAGTGCTCTGAGGGTCACCCTTGTGGGTGACAAATCTCTAGCTATTCTGAACCCAGCCTTGAATTCTCAGTGTGAGAAATAAAGTGACTCCGTGGTGGGTCTGGGTACAAAGTGACATGGAGCCTGAGAAATGAGGTCCCTTTTCTTACAAGAGCGGGACATGGCCGGGGAAGATCCTCCTAAAGCTCTGGGTCCCAAGGCCAGCCCCTCCCCTCAAACGGGTGCACAGCCTCACAGTGGGCCCGCGGAGTGCAGGCTGCGGGTTGGACTGGACACGACGTGCCTCTAGATGGATCGGGTCAGAAGCGTGGGCCAGGATGTGGGAGCGGGATTCCTTTGGTCTCGCCTGCTGCTCCCGGCTATGAGCCTGTGTGCGGCACGTAGGTGTCTGCAGTTTTCTGATTGCATGGAATGGGAACGCACGTGAAGCCATCTAGGTCAGGCCCTCCTGGGTTTCCCTGAGCCTCTTCCATCAGTCAGCGAGGCCCTCCCACCCGGTACCCTCCGCCCTCGGAGCCACTCCCTGGAGTTCAATCAGTTCAGCCTCAGTTCACACCTATTGCACCAGCAAGGGCTGCGGTGGACGATACCACCTGTCCCTGTGGCCAGGTCCTGGCGAGGTCATCAACCAGATGAGTTTGTCCCCTCTTGCTAAGTCTCCCTCCCTTAATTGTTCTCACACTTAGATAGGAAAATAAGGTCCGCCCCGTCGACTCCGCACGCATGCGCATACGCGGACAAGCGCAGCTTGCCGTGCGCCACCAGGCACACCCGCTCCGAGGAGAGCTGAGGTTTATCGAGGCCCCGGCGGTGCCAGGCACTTTACTGGTCTCGCAGCCGCACTTTATTCTGCAAATGAGGAACCCGAGGCCAGAACAGCTCTGAAACTTGCCTGGGGTCATCCAGAGCTCAAGCACAGGAACCAAGAGGTCCATCAGGCCCAGCATTTTCTCTTCTGCCCACACACCCTCAGGCTTCCTGATTGGGCACCTCTGTCCCTGCCCCATCACTAGGTGTCCTTCTTCTGCCCCAAGGGCGCTCTGCTGAGGACAGGGCTGCCGGCTGGGTGGGAGCTGGTCAGCCACACTGCCCAGGTGACTCCGTCCAGGTAGAGCTGAGGGCTCTGGAAGCTCACGGGCACTGCTGCGTAGAGAAGAAAGCTCCTGTGAGTGGCCGCCCTGGCGAGGGGCACAGACGCAGGGACTCGGGCAGACTTGGTCACTCCAACAGCGGCTGTGACTCTGGCTTCTCCTCCAGCCCTCCCTGGCCTCCCCGTAGAAGCGAGAGCCACTGCAGAGGCAGAGCCCAGAGAGCAGCTCCCAGAGGGTACTGAGCCCGTGATGGGTGTGCAGGAACCAGCCGGGACACTGGTGCAGTTAGCTCCTCTGCTGCGTGACTAGGAATCGCAGCTCCACAGAGGCTCAGCAACTTCCCCGAGGCCACACAGCAGCATTTGGAGAGTCGGTTTCGCTAGGGATATTTTGCACCCCAGGCCTACGTTCCTCCCCCGCTCAGTGTCACCTTGGGGTACGTGTCCTTTCACAGGGCAGGTGCACTTGCAGGCCTCAGCCTTTTGGGGATGGTCCTGGACAACCTTCTAATCACTACACCAGGATACCCACGGCCGAGGCGTACCCAACGCTTAGCCAGGGCCCCGTCCTGATCTAAGCGCCCCATGTCTATTAACTGCCACTAAAAACTCCAGTCACTTGCCTCTTCCTGGTCCCTGCTGCCACTTTCACGGAGGTTGCCCTTCTCGGTCCCTCACCATCAGCACCCTGATCAGGAGGCACGAACCTGAGGCTCAGCTTCCGTTTCCTGCCCAAGCTCGAAAGCCACGGAGCAGAGACCAGTGCCAGGTTTTCTGCCTGGAGAGTCGATGCCAGCATCTGTCCATCAGGAGGACAGTCTGCAAGGTGATGCCGGCCTTGCATCCAGGCTGAGGAGTGACGGCACGTGACAGGCAAGCGTTGACGTTTCTGGCAGGGAGAGGGGTGGTGAGCAGGAGCTGGGGGCGGCCTGGAAGATGCTGCCCTGGGACAAAGCAAGAAGAGCCCCTGGGTGTGGACTAGATGTGAGAGGAGGGCTGCTGGCAGGGGACACTGGCCACCTCCACACACAGGGCAGGGCGCGGCCGTGACCAGACCCAGCTGATGCGGTGCTCACCAGGCACGAGGTCCTCACCTCCTAAGCGAGTACCGATGGCTGCCAGTTGTGACCAGGGCTAAGAGAACACAGGCTGAGAGGATCCCACTGGGGAGCCCAGAGCCAGGGAATTGACCTGCCTGGGCCAGATCCGGCAGGAGAGGGCACGTCCAGGGAGCAACACGTTGGGACACGGCCAGGCTGGGGCAGCTGAAAGGAGGCCAGAGTGGCCAAGGATGTGGGGGTGGTGGACACCAGGAGCTGGTCAGGCCAGAGCAACGGGGGCTCTTTGGCTACTCAGGGACTTGAGTTGTCTTTCCCAGGAAAGGGACGTGACTGGATGGAAGGTTTTCTCGGGCAGCTGGGCAGGAGGTGGTGGACAGCGGTCAGGGGCCGGTTGGTGGTGGCAGGAGGGAGTTGGTGGGGCCATCTTGGCGAGGTAGAGGTGGCCCTGTGACATGGTTAGGAGGTGAGCTTGGCTGACCGGGTCCCCTGGCAGTGGGGGAGGGAGGAAGGGGACGGCCAGGCGGTGGAGGAGGAGGCCCTGGCAGAGCAGGGGGCTTGCTCTGGTGTTGGAGAGGGGTCGGGTGGAGCTGTCCAGCAGCAAGGAGGAGAGAGGTCTCAGCTGAAGACTGTGGTTTAGGAACCACGGCATCGACGTGACGGCTGACACAGGGAGTGGACAGGCGCTGGGTGGAAGCCACGTCCTAGGAGAGGCGGGGACATTCTAGCAGGCCATGAGTCGAGGCAGGGAGAACCCTTCCTGCCCCTCCCCGGCTCACTCCCTGGCGGGGCAGGACTTGACTTGTGGTCTCCGCTGTTCAGTCCCCCCTCTCCCCATTCCTCGCCCCCCCCCCTCTGCTGACCTTACTCACCTTTGCTTCCTGGGAAACACTTGCTCACCTTCCAATCCCAGCACCTCCCAGTCCTGATCCCAGCACCAGCTGGCTGTGTGTCCCTCAGCAATCGACAGACACATCCCACCTCGGGTGCCTAGTGTGTACAATGGGAGCCAAAACCAGGGGCTACCCCCGGGCAGCTGTACAGTCACCCAAGATCAAGCACACGGAACTGAGACTGGTCACTGGTGGCTCTCTGGGCGGGAAGGGCAGTCTATGAGCCACCAAGGAAGTGCTTCTGCCCTCCCCCCTCAGTCTACCTTGCTGCTCCCCTGGGCCAGGGTCCCCACCACTCCTTCCCGGCCACAGCCTCATTTCCAGTGTCCCAGCAACTCCCAGCTCCTCTTCCTCAGTGGATCCAGATGCCATCTGCCTCCTTGGAGATTTACTCCAATTGGGCCATGAGTTTGGACATCTTGTCTGAAAATTGAAGGCTGAAGGTGAGAAAGCTGAAGTGCAGGAGTTAGTTATGATGGACGTAAATTGAATTTTAATAGAGATGTACGTGGCACGGAGCCAGTGTACTCAGGCAGAGGGAAGGTAGTAATTAAAAGTTAACGAGTTTAGAGATGTCGTAATCCGAAGGGAGGGGTGGGGCAGGGGCGGGAGGAAGCGGTGGCCCCCAGCTACACTGTCCTTCCCCTGACCTGGAGGCCGTTCCTCCCACCCTCAAGGGCCAGGCAGGTGGAAAGGCAGCTGGGAGCCCATCTCACCCCAGGAACCACCTCCTGCAGCAGAGGACGGCACAGTTTGCAGGACCTCTAGGGGCAGCTGGAACAGCTGACCTCATACCTCTAGCTCCTGAGCTCGTACCTCTGGCGCCACGGGGCAGTGTAGAGGGCTATCCTGCACGTCCTGCGGGACTAGCAGCCTCCCTAGCCTCTACCCGCTAGGTGCCAATTGCCATATACCACAGTTGTGACAGCCCAGAATGTCTCTGGACACCGCCAAATATGCCCCAGGGACCATTATTTTCCCCTAAGAACCAGTGTCCTGCAGGGCCGTGCTGGTGTCCTCTAACTTCTCCAGCCAGAGCCAGCACCGTCCTCTGAGCATAGGTGTCCTCCTGTGCTGGAGGAGGAAGGAGAAGAGAGCTGGCTGCCACCCTCTGGTCCCTCTTAGGGCCTCTCCAGCCCCCACCTCTTCTTGTCATAACAACCCACTTAGATGACATTGTGCCATACAGGTGGCCTTCAGTGATACCTTCCAGCCCCAGCACCGCCACCCAGAAGCCAAGGCTGTGAGCAAGGTCTGGCCCAGCTGCCCAGCATCTGAACAGCTCATCCCCATCCTGGACAGGCCCAGGCCGGCTGCGGATTGGTGGAGAGGTTGAGGCCACTAGAGGAAGAGCATGGGATTGTGCTGTGGATCTTGGTGACCTGGGGCTCCTGGGCATGCAGCAGCTCTAATGTGGCTCTAGACTCCATCCTCCGCCACCCTGGAGCCGCCCCCCCCCCCCCCCCCCCGCTTTACCACAGGCTCTTCCTGGACAGGGCCAGGCCCGCCCCAGCAGGAAAACAGAGCAGAGGCGGCAGGCAGGAGGGACACAGGTGCCAGGAGCACCTCCCGGGTCAGGGCCGGCCGTGAGAGGCAAGACGCAGCTGGCTCCTGGTGCCTGGGGTGGACATGGCAACAATCATGTCAATTAAAACTAATAAGGTCAAAGTGTAAGAGGGGAGGATCAAAAGCAAGAGAGTCTGAGACCTGGCTGGCTCGGTTTCCATAGCAACCTGCTTCCTGGAACTCTGCTTAATGGTCCTGGCGTGGGGAGGAAGTGGGGTCCTCACTTCTCAGGAAGCCAGGGACAGATGAGTCACCTCAGGGGACTCCAGTGGAGCGAAGGGGGACACTCAGGGTGTGGAGGGTAGACAGTAAAGGTCCCCAGAGTCAGTCACACAGCCACAGAATGCCCCTGCTGGCATCCACGGCCCTGAGTGGAGGTGACTCCCAGGGACAGGACAGGGGCTCAGGTCAGAACTGCAATTGAAACCAGGTCCCAGCTCTCCGCTGGGTGCTGCTTGGATCCCAGGGGCTACCCAGCGTCCATCATTCCATGAGATGGCTGCAAAGATGCCAAGAGCTGGCTGGGTTTGGGTGGCATCTTCTTAGTCAGCCTGGGAGCCTGGGTACACGGAGGGACCGGCCGGACTGGCCCCCTGGATCAGAGCTTCTGTCCCTGCCTCACTCCCCTCCAACGTCTGCCAGGTTCCCTCAGCACCCCTTGTTTACGGGATCACAATGGGGCATCGAGAGTGGTGGACGGGTCAAGGAGGACGTTTCCTTGGTGGGGAGCTCCCATTGCCCTTTGAAGCTGGGGGCAACAGAGAGTGTCACTGTTTCCTAAGCCCCATGTGTCCACCCACCCTTTTCTTGGGGCACACAGCCTGAGCCCAGCGCCACACAGCCACACAGCCACACAGCCAAGCCACGTGCCTCAATCAGCCCAGGCTTTGCCCTCCCCGGGGTGGCCTGGCTGTCCCCCAGGCAGCTCATGTGCCGGCTCCCCCGGTGAATAGATGCACAGAATTGAAGCCAAGAGACAAAGTGACCCGTCCAGGGTCACACTGCAAATTCAGGTGGGACCGGGGACCCAGACCCCATGGCTCCTCTGCCCCAGACAGTGTGGGACATAGAGAGATGCCAGCCCAGCCACACCCTCCTCGCACCCTCATTCCCCCCACTTCCAGCCACTGGTGCGTTTCCCAGGGCCCCCAGACTCCCCAGAGCACGTGGAGCGGAACATGCAAATGAAGCGCTCTGAAGCACTCGCTGGCTGCCGCCTTTAATGAAGGGCTCCCAGGGAAAGCTCTTCTCTGATGAACTGAGGCTATTTATTTCCTCCACGAGGAAATTTAACATGCAAATTAGGAAGGGTTTGATCATTCATCACCTGGAATTGACATCTTTGAATCTGGCCTGATTCCTTGGTAACCATGGCACATCCCGGGGCTTAGTAGGGCTGCGAGGCCACCGGTCCTCAGGGAGGCAGGAGGAGGGGGCAGGAGGAGGAGGCACCTGCACTTCTCCTCTGGGACGGTTCAGGGTGAGGAAAGGAGGTGAGCACGGCTTCTTCCCCATGGAGGGGCTGGGGAGCAGCTGGCCCTGGGGACCACCCTCTTTTCTCCCCATCCCGGGTCTTCCTGCCCCCAGCCAGGTCACAGAAGCTGATCAGATCTTGGCTCCATTCTGCACTGGGCAGCCAGGGGCCGAGACGCTGCCTGGGTGGTTGGTCAGGAGCCCTGCTTCCTGGAGCTGCCCCACACCCGAGTCCACCTGCCCACCCCACCCCCCAGAGCCTCCCGAGGCCCGCTCTTGGGGTTCCCCAGTGTCCCTCCCCTGGGTCTTGGTCCCCCAGGAGCAGTCTCCGTGGAGGCTCACTTTTCCACTCTCGGCCTGTGGAGGAACCGGGCTCCTGTGACCCTGAACTCACCACCCAGTCTTCCCCCAGGGGCTGTCCACATCCCCGAAGGCAGCAGTGCCTCCTGGGAGTGGCCATGGAGGAGGGGGGCCTTCAGAAGCAGGGGTTCTGGCTCCAGCCGGCAGCACTCGGGGGCTGGGGGATTCCAGAGCATTCTCAGCTCAGTATGAGCCAGCATGCGGGGGGGCCCTGGGCACGGGTGGGCACACGGAGGGCTAGGGAGAGGAGAGGCCACTCTTCCTACAGAACAGGACACGGGAAAGACGGTCTCCCCCAAGAAGACTGGGCACCGGCCCTGGAGGACACCACAGCACATTTGCAGGCACAAGCCCCTGTGGCTTCCCGTTTACCCTTGGCCTTAGAGGACAAGGGAGAGGCCTCGCCCATGTGAGCACACCCCACCTGGCCACTGCCCCTGCTCAGTGACCGGCTGCTGGGTGGAACCCACGGCAGTGGTTCCCCCACCGTGATGTCCCATTTCTCTGCTGGTATCTCCTGGGCTGTCCCCTTGGACATCAGCATGGGGGCTGGCCTCTCCCTCCTGTGGCCTTCATCCCTGGTGGCCTGGGGGTCTCAGGTCATGGTCTGAGAGGCCAAGTGTAGGCTCTGCCAGGCCCCTGAGCCTGAGCTGTGGAGCGGTCCACCCCATTCTGTGAGTGACAGGAAGTCACAGAGCCAGCGCAGGCCTTGGGCTCTGCACCCTGGTGGGAGAGCCGTGGGATGGGGGCCACGCTCCAGCCTCCTCGCCCTGACTCAGGCCAGGCCGGTGCCCAGCGGCTCCGGTGGTCACCTTTCCAGATGGCAGCTCACAGACAGGTCCCTGGGGCCTCGTTAACACTGTTCTGGTCTGATTCTCGCACAGTGTCCCTGGAGCCACCTGTGAGGGTGACTTTGGAGAATCCAGACAGAACGAGGCGGTGGTGGTGGATGGACATCAGGAAGGTCAGAGGCGACGGGGTTGATCCTGGGCCAGTTCCCGGGTCTGGACAGGTGCTCGGAGGGCAGGGAGAGGCGGCTGCCGGGGAGTGGACTCCGGGCACCTGGCCTCACGGCAGCCCCTGCCTAAGCCCTGCTCCCCAGGCTGACTGCTGGGAAGGGCCCACATGGGTGAGTGGGCCTTGGGCCTGGTGTTGGGCCATTAGAGGGGCGTGGGGTCCATACTCCTTTCTCTAATAATAAGAGTGGCAGCTAACTCAGTTCCTGCTGCGTGTCCGGCGCCAGGCCCTGTCCTAAGGATGTTACATGTACCTTCAGGAAGGGGCTACAGTAGGGGCACAAAATAGCCTATAGGCTGTTGCTGGGGCCCTGCCACCATCAGGCTATGTAATCCTGTGCAAATTACTTAACATCTCTGTTCCTTGGCTTCCTGTCTTATTGGTCTACTAAATTTTAATATAATTCTGACCTCAGTAGGGTGATTAATAGGGTGTGACTGCGTTATCACACGTAAAGTGTCCAGAACAGTGCCTGACCCACATTAGCACCTATTGTTATTACCCCTATCTTATTGATGAGAAACAGAGACACCGAGAGATCATGCAACTTGCTGGAAGTCACGCAGCAAGTGAAACACAATCAACAACCCTCCTCTCTGCCTGTGTGCACCAACCCTTCAAGCAGAGCGCTTGGCAGAGAGAAGCAGGGTGATGGCAGCAGTTTGACCTGGGCTCATTGGTCTGCCTGCCCGGGCTGGCGGAACCCCGCGGGTGGGCGAGGGGTGCGGCACTGCTGCCTCCAGAAGAGTCGGGGCACAGCGGACCAGAGGTGGGGGTGAGTGAGTGAGTGGGTCTTGGACACTGGTCCCCGCGGTGCAGGAGGCCTGGACGTGCCCTACCAGGCCAGCTGTGGACGGATCCCGACCAGGGCCGTGTGCTGCTTCCTGTCAATTCCACTCACTCAGGCGGGGAGCTCTCCTTCCTGGGTGCCCTCCTGCTAAAATGGCCTTTTTAAAAAGTAAAATGCAGCCCATTGGCGGACCGCCCATCTTTATTGGCCAAGTGTAGCCAGCCGCTCTCCCTGCGCTGGGGTAGCTGGGGATGGCCGGGTGTAGGGAACCAACTCCCAGCTCCGGCTCTGTCCCCGCATCCACCCACGTCCCAGACCCTCTGACACCAGGTTGTGTCGGGGTCTTCCCACACCCCAAGCTGGCAGGCAGTCCCGCGTGGCAGACAGGGCTGAGCCCACACGGCGGCCCCCAGTGGCCAGCTCCAGGTAGTTTTCCTTGGGCCTTTTTTTTTTTTTAACATTTGTTTTTCAGTTGTGGTTGGACACATACCTTTATTTTATTTATTTTTATGTGGTGCTGAGGATCGAACCCAGGGCCTTGCACATGCTGGGCGAGCTCTACCGCTGAGCCACAACCTCAGCTTTTCCTGGGCCTGTTGACCAGCTAGATGCAAATGGGGGTTCCTGTGACCCCGCCTTGGGTGGGGTCAGCTTGCTCCAGTGGCTCAGACAGCTCGGGGGACGCTGAGGTTACCGTCTACTATGAAGGATACGGGAAGGACGCGGATGAGGAGCCGCATAGGGCGTGGGGGGGCGGGGGTGGGAAGCTGCCTGCCCGCTCCCTGCGCCACCCTCCGGCACCCCAAGTGTTGTTACCCTGAAGCTCTCCAAATCCCAGGGTCGGGGTTTGTTTATTTGTTTGTTCGTTGAGAATTCATTGCACGGGCGTGATTGATGGGCAGACAGCCATGTGGAAGGGTGACCAGGCAAAGGGTACGATCTCAGGCCAACGGGGCAGAGACGGGGCAGGCAGCCCAGCCAGGCCCGTGGGCAGACCCTCCTCGGCCTTCCTCCTGGGTGTGGGGCAGGACCTTCTGAGGCGGGTTCTTACCCTCTGCATCGTTAAGGCGGGAGGCCAGAGGCGCTGTGAACTGCCTGGGGGATAGGTTTTAGTTTGTGTGGCTGCCTTGGGGAGGACAGAGAGGCCGGAGTTTGGACGAGGAAGGCAGGAAGGCGGCAGAGGAAACACGTGTGACCTCATAATGACAGATCCCGGAGAACTGAAAAGCCAAAGCACCTGAGCCTGGCCCAGGTAGAGGGGGACACAGACCTGGAGGCAGGTCTGCCTGGGACAGGGAATGAGCATCTGCTCACACACCCCCGATGCCCCGGGGCTGCCAACAGCAGGCGCCGCAGGGTCCCTGGGAGGCCTCCTCCTGCCTGCCTCCCCCCACCTGCAGGCAAGTTGCAGGGAGCCTCTGGGAGCCGAGGCTCCTCCTCCAGGATCATGGGCATGCACTAATCCCAGGAACATCTGGCCGGGGGCAGTCTGGAGCCCGGGAAGGCCAGGGAGCAGGCAGGAAGCTCAGGCCAGCTGGGCAGACCTTAGCAGGCCCATCCCACTGCAGCTCACCCAGTGCCCACCTGGCACCCACCTGTGCCCACCTCCATGCTAATGCTTCCCGTGCACATCCTCCCTCTCCCCACTTGGCATCATGCCTAGTGGTAATTAAAGGGGTGGTAATTAAAGTGGTTCCTGCACAAAGATGACCAAGTCACCATTCACTTAAGGTCCCAGGGATTCGGAAATGCCAAGGGGCACCACATTTAACTCCTTCCCCTTCAGCTCCAGGGAAGTGCCCACTGTGGTCTCGCAGGTGGCAATAGGAAATGGACCAGAGCAGAACTGGGGGATGGTGTGGCTCTAAACCGAGTGGCAACGGCCGTGACATTTTCACCTAGATGTGAGGAGCAGGTGACGTCAAGATCCGTGGAGACAAAGGTCCTGGGGGTGAGGCTGTCATCGTCCCTGTTAATACCCAGAGCCGACACCGGGCCTGGCACTGGGTAGACCCGCAGGAGGGGCCAGTGACGAGTGACCAAGTCAGCCATGTAAGAAGGCATTTCCTGGGCGCTTTTGGGATTTCAGGCCCTGTGCTGAGCCGAGGGCAGGCAGCTCAGCCGTAGTGCAAGACACACATCTAGTGAATATCGCCACACTGTGCAAAATTGTGCAAAGAGAACCACGCAGGGCTCGGGGGAAACGGGGTGAGTGGAGCCACACTGAGAATCTTCATTAATGACACGTTAAAAAAGCGGAGGCCTATGAAGACGATGGCACCGTTTGACACAGGTTAAATGGTTAAGAAATGCATCCGCGGCGCGGGCCCACGGCAGCTTTGCCTTGGAAAGACCTGGAGTGTTTGTGGAAGTGGGTGTGGGAGGGACGGAGGTTGTGTTATTGTTCAGCGTAGCAGGAGGGTGGCGTGAAATCAAAGAGAAAGTTGTAGCACCAGGTGTGGGCGGACGTCGCCTGCCGGGAACCGAGGTCGCTGGAGGTGTGGGCACTGGCGCAGGCTGTGAGCAGCTGTGCCGCTCCGCTTAGCTGGGCCTGGCTCCCTGCTCCTCCGAGTGCTTCCCGCAGACAAGATGGTGCCTGAGCAGACGCAGCGCGGCTGGGTGCGCCTGGGTGCGCCTGTGCTTCTCGGGCCTGTCGTCCTACGGGGCAAATGCACCTTGTCCAACAGCTGTGCCTGGATTTTCTGTGGCAGCCCCACGAGTCCCACCCCCCTGTAGATGGAGTTGTCTGCGGTTTAACAAGGCCCAGTCCCCTGTCTGAGGTCACATGCTCCTTGAGCCATGGAGCTGGGACTGGGGCAAGGGTCATCGCAGCAGGGACCGTGATCAGAGTCACCTCACGGATGGGGAGACTGAGCCCTGATGAGGCCGCACCTGCCTCTTCTCATCCCTGGGAAACCTGGATTCCGACTTCCCTCTCCACAGCCACCCCCCAGCCCTCCCCTCACCCAAGACCCCTGAGTGCCTGTGAGCCCCTGGGACCCGCTCCGTGCAGATCTGGACTCGGCAGGTCAGGTGCGGCCGTGAGTCTGCGTGTCTGACCTGCTCCCGGCTGTGCCCAGGCTGCAGGTCGCCCCGCCCTGAGGGGCAAGACTGCGAAAGGCTCCTCCCTCTTGGCGGGTCCTCCCCTCTTGTCACCTCCCGCCTGGCTGCTCTTGCTTCCTTGGCCAGCGGCCCTGAGTCACCAGCTCAGCCTCCATCCTGCCAGAACCTTCCATCCTTGTGGCCCACCTGTCAGGGCCTCCAGGAGGAACCCCAGCCTCGGGTCATCCCAACCTTCAACCCACCTTGCTTCTTCCCGGAGGCCGCTGGGCCCCACCACTGGCCACCTGTGTAATAGCACCCGTGCAAGGTCAAGGTGCTGACCTCAGCCGGCCTCTGCGAAGTCTCCCGGCTCTGCTCGCTCCCCTCACCGAGGTTTAAACTCACTTCAAGTCTCTTAAAAATACCCAGCCCCCCAGTGGCCCTGTGTCTGCCCCTCGTTCTCTTTGCTAACAACGTCTGGCCGTAGACCCTGCGCTCTCTGTCCACTGTCCACTGAGACCGCACCTCCCCACCCCGGCCATCAGGTTTCTCCTTGTGAAAGTCAGAGGGCCCTTTCCCACCTTCCTCGTCCCTTGGGGGAACTGACAGGGCCAGGCCACCCTCTCTGGATCGGCCCCACCCTTTGGCCTGGACCAGCTGCAGCTCACCGCCCACCGACGGCCACAGAGCTTCGAGCCAAGGCTGATCCGACTGCTCTTCCCCGGGGCTGGCAGGGCCAGGGGCACCCGTTGGGACGTTAGGACACACAGCTCGCCGTAGCCCTTCAGCTCTGCCGTCCTGGCACGGGAGCAGCATGGGCCACGCCCACAGGCGGCTGTGTTCCAGGGAAGCTTTATTTATGGGGCTGAGATTTGAATTTCATGCAGTGCTCATTCTTCTTTTGATTTCGTTCAGAAATTCAAAGATGGAAAAATTTTTCTTCTACGCCTCTTGTAAAGAGGGCCGTGGGTTTAAGGAGGGGCTGTGGTTTGCCAACTGTACCTCGAAGAGCAACACCTTCACTTCAAAGGGAGTCCTTTGTCCCCAGGGAAAAGCCCAAACTCCTTACCCTGGCCCCTGAGGCCCTGGGCCGGCAGGCTGGGAGTCCAGCGCCTCCTCTCCCCGTGCTCCCCTCTGGCCAGTGCCCAGTCATGCCTCACTGTCCAGGCAGCTCAGTGGTCCTCAGCTCCCCCTCTCGATTCTCCTTGGACGGCGTCTCCTCCCCAAGCCCACCCTGCCCTCTCTCCCCAGCCTCCCCCAGGACCACCCCGGAGTCCCACGCATCTGTTCTCTCCCAAGGCTCAAGACTCAATGCCAGGCTGACGAGGTCCCTGGAGATCCTTGGTTGAACTGTGTCCCCCACGGCCCAAGAGATCCCGCAAGGTGGTGTCCCTCTGAGAGGAGGAAGAGACCCAGGGGGGAGAATCCCCTGCAAAGACCACTGCTTCTTCCAGGAGTGGGGGGCACTGGAGGCAGCCTCACTGGGAGGCTGGGGAGGCTGGGGAGGCCCCCCACAAGGCCAGCAGATGAGGCTGCTGCCCCACCCACGTGGTCAGGCCACCAAACCCGAGCCACCTGGTCCCTGGAGGCCTGGTTTCCTTTCAAGCTCCTTATCAACTTGTTTTGGTTTGGTTTCTTTCTGATCCACCTCAGCAGGAAAAGGATCCTAATGAATCTCCACCAGGTGTCAGGAGCCCGGGGCAAAAGAGCCCAGAGCAGAGCGCAGCACAGGGGCTGTCTCCCTGGTGAGCCGGAGCCCTGGGGATACCCTCAGGCATAACTGTTGGGGGACAGGGGGCGCCCCTCTGCTTTTCTGTTTTCTTCTTTGTTTTTAAAATAATAATTATCGCCTCCTCCACCCAAGCCCAGGATTTCTTCTCCCCCCACCTTTTTTTTTTTAATCCCAAACTGAAACTTCACCGAGTTTTAACTCCTCACACCCTGGACCACGTTCTCCTCCCTGGCTCCTGCTTCTTTTCTGCTTCCAGCTCCACCAGGTCACTTTCTCTGTGCAGAGTGACCCCAGCTCTCCCGACAGAGGGTGGCACAGACACAGCTCCGGGCCAGGCAGGGCCTGGGCAGCTCCCTGTAAGACCTTCACTCTGGGCAAAGACAAGCAGAGGAGGGAAGATGTGCCCTAGAGCAGTCCCAAGGGCCCAGGACAGGTTGGGGGCAGAGATGGGGCAAGGAAGGCTTTGTGGGAAGAGGGGCCTGAAATCGAATCCCACTTGTGTCCTCCGAGCTGGGTGACCTGGGGCACAGGCTCAACCTCTCTGAGAGCCTGTAAGGGTCCGGCGAAGCGTCGGAGAAAGAGACCACACAAGAGACTGGCTTCATGCAATTGGCAGGAGGGAGTTTATTGAACCAGCATGCTGGGGCTCAGGGCTCACTCAGGAAGGGAGAGCAGCCCAGAGCCCAGAGCAGAGGTCAAGCAGAGCTTAAGTACACTTTTTGGAGAGGGCGGTGGGGGGGGGGGGCTTTGCATACATCAGAACAAATCATCATGAGGTGCGGGAAAATTGAACAACAACTCTGAGCCATGATTTGTACCTTCATTGGCGGGAACAGGCTGGACAGGGGTGATTGGTCACTCCTAAGCGGGGTACACATTCAAACTGATTGGTTTTGGGGCCTGGATGCCTACGTGCCGAGCTACTCAGAGCCCTTAGCTATTAAACAACCAGGGAATCAGTGGAAATATTTACTGGGCAGTTCGGGTGTTGTCCTAACAGCTACAGGGATTACCGGTTCTGGGGTAGCAGAGGAATTTTAACAATACCTGGTCTTTCACTTTTTAACTCAGGCCCTGCAGTTTAGAAACTTTACAATGCCCGGTCTTTTACACTTTAACTCAGGCTTTACGGCTTAGAATCAGCTTAGAAATTTTACCTTTACAAGCCCAGGTCCCAGGCTACAGAATGGAGGAGGTGTCTCCCCCACCTGGGGTTCACATGGGAACTACTGTGTGACAAGTGTCAGGCTCAGAACCCGCACTGGTCTTTGGTGGTCTTCAGTGGAGGGGAGAGCCCCCGCTTTCCTCCCGCCCGCCATTGCAGAGTCTCATCCCACTCCCAGCCCTGCACTGTCCTGTTCCCTCCTCGCTGACCCTCTCAGCTTCTCACCAGCTAGACCTCTTTGGGGGATGGCTGGGCTAATGGACAACAATGAAGCCCTTGTCCTTGTTCATTGAGAGCAGTTCATGATGGACACCCTCCCCCAGCCAGCCCAAGCCCAGGCTGTCACAGGGTCAGCAGCCCCCGCTCAATAATGCCACCATCCCTCTTGTTGACCATGAAGCCTGGGATTCATCAGAACATCATGAGCTCCCAGGGGAGGCTTGGGGGAGGCAGGGAGGCCAGGAGGCCAGGGCAGGCCCGGGAGGCTGAAGGCACACCTCGGCTTCTGAGGCACGTCTCTCATCAGAATCGGTTTTTACAAGCCACAGGCCTTGCTTTGCCAGGGTTCCACCTACAGGGACCTGCCAGGCTCAGCCTGCTTCTTCAGAGTCTACAGAACGAATGGCACCCACCCTGGTCCCCAGCTCCATCATCCCTCCGGCATTGTCAGGGATTTGCCTGACCTGCTTTGCTCCCAACCTGTAACAAGTTACCACCGACGTAGCAACTTGAAGCCATGCAAATGTAGCCACTGCAGTTCTAGAGGTCGGAGGTCCTAAATTCAAGTGTCAGCCTGGCAGGGCGGGTCTCCAGTGTCTGCAAACACAAGATGGTGTCCCCACGCCATCCTGGTGTCCCCTCCTTCCTCCACCTCCCTGTTCCACGCCAGCCCTGGAGGCCTGGGTGACGCCACTCTGAGAGGTAAAGTGGATGTCCATCACCCAGCTGACCCATTCAGATGCTGATCTCTCCCAGGAAACCCTCATGACCCACCCAGGAAGCACGTTTTACCAGCTATCTGGGCAGCCCTTAGCTCAGTCTTTCTGGTGCTCACAGTCACTCTTGTGGTCAGCATCTTGGGCTCCTCCCCTTCCTGTCCACTTCAGGCACCCCCACACACACCCTACAGGGCTCTAGGTGCCAGGTCATCCACCTCGGAGGGCCACCGTGTCCCTTACTATCCAAATGTCTGTCCTCTGTGAAAGACAAGTGCAGGGCTGTCCCCAGCCTGGCAGTGATCCTGGAAGACCTGGCCAACCTCGCCCTGGCCCACCTGCTACCTCTGTGGCCCTCGGTCCTCTGGCAGCCCCTCCCTCCCCAGGCTGCTGCAGGCCCAGCCAGGACACTCCTCCCTCCCGCGGCACTGACAGCAGAGGCGCTGCCGTGTGTCAGACTTTCCCCAAGACGTGGGAGGGGAATTACAGCGCAGGTCGGAAACACTTAAAATAGAACAGAAATCTCTGTTCCTGAACCCCCCCCCTCCCCGAGTCCTCACCGCGGGGTGCACCCTGACGTCAGCCTCCCTGTGCTCCCCAACCCCCCTGACCTCCATGAGTAAGTGGAGCCACGGCCCAGGGCCTCCTCCACCCGGGGCAGTGGGGCTCTCACCCTTGCACTGCGGGGCTCTCCCGGCCTCTCTAGCTGCCTTTCCCAGGGTCTCCTGTTACTAGATTCTCTGGTCCCTAGCAACAGCTCTTTCTTAGCACCTTCCAGCTGCTCCAGTTCTTACTCCCTGCTCAGCAGCAACCCCTTTCCTCCCCACACCGTTCACCCAGGTGGACGGGGGAGGAGGGTTCACAACCACACCATCCTGCAAACCATTCTCCTTTCAGGACTGAGACCCCAAGTTATTGGGCGCCATCCAGTGACGTTCTTGTTCTCTGGGTGCTAGGCTGACCCAGCATGCTGGCTCCCTATTAGCTGTGTGGCCTGGGGCAAGTTCCCTCCTGTCTCTGGACCCCAGTTTTCGCATCTGTGAACTGAGGCTTCCTACAGTGTTGTGAGGATTAAATGAATCGGTATGTGTGGAGGCACCTGTGACTTTCCTTGCAGTAATACTTGTTATTATGTTAATTGCATCATGGTATATATTGTCTAGACGTTGTATGTAATCGTATATGGTATATTCAAAGGGGAAGGTACAGGGTGGGCTCTTCCTGGGGAATCATCATAGACAGAGTTTTGCCTCTTTTCTGAAGCTTTTAGCAAAAGCTGTGCCTGACGTGGAGCTGGTCAGTTTCTAGCTGGCCAGGTCACAGGCAAGCTGCCTGTTCCCACAGGTGCCTGGACACGCACATGCTGTGGCACCTGGTACCTCTCCTGCCTGTTTCCCAAGAAGGTCCACGGGAAGAGGGTCAGAAGCCCAAGTTCCCAAGCTCAATTTCCCACTACGGTCCCCCAAACCTGCACCAACCTCAGCCATCTGTGGTGACACCTACAGCTGTAGGAACATAGGGCCCCTACTGACCCCCAGTGGATGTGGCAACCCAGCTGCCTTCTCTCCTGAGCACCATGCACTTGAGAAGAGGCCTCGTGTCAGACAGCGTGTGTGCAAGAATGAGCCGAGTGTGGGTGTGTGCACATATGAGCATGAGTCTGCGTGAGGAGGGGCCCCACGAATGTGCAAATGGGGACACCGTAGGGTGTGCATAAATGCCTGTGCACACGGGAGGGCGTGCATGAGCGTGCTCTGTGCGTGTGCAGGGTGCCCGTGCACACGCGCCTTTCCTCCCTGTGAGCGTTACTGCGTGCATCTCCAGGCGTCTGATTTATTAACCAGGACAATACAAGGAGAGCGTGCCTATTATTTCTGGTGTCCGTATCCGCTCCTGACAGCTTCGTGAAATTGAAATATCTTATTTAATGTGAGTAAGAATCATTTTAAATATCAACTGTGACACTCAAGGACTCCAACCAAAAAGGGCACTGTGTGTTTCCCCCCTGTGCAGGAGAAGATGCCACATTTGTTAGGCAGTTATTTTCTCCCCTGCTCCTCTCTTGTCTCTAAAAATCCAATTATCTGTGCCAGTTCTTCTCCCTGCTGTTGTGCTATGCCCTCCACCCCCGGCCTCGCTCTCCCTCCGGGGTCCTGCAGCTGTGGGGTCCTGCTGGGTTGAACCAGGACTATAATGAAGATCAGGATGGGTGTGGGTTCTTGGTGTGACTTCCTCCACCGCCCGCCTCCTGCTGCAGCCTCCAGTCTGACCCCTGAGCCTCCCTCTGCCTCTGGCTGCCCTGGACCATCTACCGGGGAGAGAGCAGAGCTCCCTGAATTCAGAGGTTCCTCTGAGCTCTGCAGCTGTCAAAAATCCCAAGGCAGCTCCAAGGGCAGCTGTGGGGAGATCTGCAAGCTTTACTGGCGTGGACACAAAGCAAGGGGGCAGAACGGGAGGCCGGGTCTCTTGTTGATGAAGGGGATGATGCAGAAATCGAAGGTGCTTGCGTTTGCATGAAGAAAAGGCACTCCACACCGAGTTTCCTCCGTGGGTGTTGGGGAGATGGGTGGCTGGGGCACGGGGTAGGAGGGACTTCCTTCTGTGTGTTTTTCTTGTATCCTTTGAGTTTTGAAATATGTGAAGATATTTCCTGTAAGAGATAAGGAAGCAATCCTTTGAGGGGACCTGGGGCTGGGGGGATCCAGAGGCACGCAGCCCCTGGAGGCCACACTCCTCCCCAAGGCTGGCAGAACTGTGGGCTGCTGGTGAACCAGGAAGAGGCTTCCTGCCCTCAGTGCTCCTGTTCCCTAGAGGAGCCAGCTCAGGACCCCACCCACCCACCTGAGGATGCAAATGGAGGTGACCAGGCTTTGGAAGCCAAGGAAGGTGTGCTGCAAGGGAATCCGTGCTGTGCCGTGCTTGGCATGGGTCTGCACTCTGGGGGTGGCTCCTGCTGCCCCCTCATGGGCTCCCCTCCAGGCACCCCCATCACCCAGCCCCTTCCCCAATGAGTCTTGCATTGGCTGTCAAATTCAGCAACACCTCGGCAGCCCCTCCTGTGCCCGGCCATGCTTGCAAGGAGGATGGCTACTGTTCTCCCCACTCTGCAGACAGGGAGACGGAGGCCGTGGCTTTTCTGTAACTCATCCAGAATGAGCAGAAGCCAAAGCCAAGCCTCCTTTGCTGCACCTCACAAGCCTGGTGCTCTCTCCTGTGCCACACTTCCTCTTGGGTGAGTCAGGTGTCGGCCCCCCTAACTGGGCCCCTCCTCCAGAAGCCATTTCATCCATGCCCCTGCCCCGGCTTGAAGACGTGGACAGGGCCAGGCTCAGCTCCTTGCCGGGCTGGCAGTCACCAATGGATGGGGAGACAGAGCTATGGCTGAGTGTGTCCTGGGTTCAATCCAGATGGGGGATGATGATGCTCTTACTGTCACTACCCGGGATGCTCACAGAGTGCGGGATTCGCAGACCAAGGTGCTGGCCAGCTTCGTCTTCCACCCTCCCGGGAGGTGGAAAGGATGGAGTGGAGTGGGTTCCCCTGTAGGAAAGGCAGTGGGTGGAGCTGTTACTTTAAATAATGCTGCCTGAGAGTCGGAACCAGGTCTCTCAGGCAGGAGCACCCAGAGGCAGCCCAAGGAGAGGGGGAAGAGCCAGAGAGGGGCTGCTCCCCTCCACCCAGCCGGGCCTCCATCAAGAGGGCCAGAGGAGAGGTGTGGGGGGGGGACAGACCCGAAGCCTATTGGCCTTCCTCGTGGCTCCCAGTTCCACCTGGAGTCAAGGGCAGAGAATCTTCCCGAGAAACTGACTTTTATTAAAGTTTAAATTTTGCCACGCATCACTGACATCAGCAAACAAAACCATATCCAATGAGTCCCTGGTGCCCGTTTTATAATGTATACTTAAATTATATGCACAAAGTGCATTTTTTTTTAATTTTATTTTTAAAATAAAAGCAATATACGTCGACAGTAAAGAAAACTTTAATGGCATAGAAAGACGTAAAATCGAAAAGTCGAAGCTTCCCTCCCTCCCCATCCGGTGGGATACCTCTCCCAAAAGGGAGATAATACATTCTGGAGTATCCATCTCAAAAGAAAAAAAAAAAAAAGAAAAGAAAATCCTATGCAGATACCAGTATGTTCGTGTGACTGTATGTGTGCATTTTCACACATGTTTGTGTGCATACACACGAATATATGTACTATTTTAATTTACCCAAGTCATATCATACCAAGTTGTAGCATGTCATCTCAGTATTCCTTGGCTCTTTTGTGGTGGAGTGAACAAATTAAAATTATTTTTATGGGATGAGTTGGCATGATCCCAAGCATTAAACTAAGGAATCGGTCGCCTGTGTCTCTAAATAGCAATTCGTAAGGCTGCCTTATTATTCTTGCTCCTAACAGCGTGACATTACTTCTCCTCTTGTGACCTCGAGTTCTGAGTACCTGCCCCCTGCACTTCCTCACTGGACTTCTGGCCATGCTCTTGGTGTCCTGGGGACCTTCCCACCTCACTCCCTACAGGTGCCCATTCATTCCGGGGCTGCGGCATCATTTATTGATCCGATCCTTCTGATGGACGTTTGGGTTGCTCCCTTTCCTTTGTTTACCTCTGCGATGACAAGCAACACCTCAGTGAGCATCCCTGCACATATTTTCTGTCACGTTGCTGGCAAGTATGTCTAAAATGCCATCTCCCGGGTCAAGGACCTTGCATGGCCTAATCGTGACAGATTGGGACCCCAAAGGCCGGACCAGTTTACAGCGCCACCGGCAGACCAGATGATGCGCCTCCCTCCTCCCCGCTCTTGCCGACACCGAGTGGGACGGTACCCCAAAACCACTGACACTCTGACGCGAAGCCTTGTCTTGCTTTGATGTTAATTTCTCTCCATATGCCAGGAGCCAGGCATCTTTTCAGATGTTTATCAGCCATTTCTATCTATGTGCCTCCTCCTGGTGCTTTTTTCACAGTATCTGATTCATTTCTAAGCAGAGAGAGCCCTTCCAGCCTCTCTCCTTCCATCCCCCTCGCAGGTCATCCTGTCGCTTTCCCAGGAGCACTGTCCCTCGCCTGCGGAGGTGGCATAGCAGACAGGAGCAGACACTGGGGTGGGGTCAAGGGTGAGAGGAGAGAAGGAAACAGATCTGCCGGAGTTTGGGCACCCGCCATCTCCCCGTCAGCTTTCTGTGCACAGTAGCCAGGGATAAATGAGAGCTGCAGCTGCTGGCGGAGATGGGGGATTGGGCAGCCAGAAGGTTCTGGATAACCCTGCAGAGCCAAAGCAAACCTGGCGCACCCCCAGCTCTGAGTCAGGCGCACACAGTTCCCGGAGAGAAGATGGGACCTTTGGCATGTGATCCCACCACCACCACCACCAAATGGGGCTGCTAATGAAAGTACATCTCCATCGTGTCAGTGGGAGATTCAATCAGAGGCTCTCCGTGCCGACCTGTGGCTCCCCGTGCCCACCCGTGGCTCCCCGTGCCCACCCGTGGCTCTCTACACACCAAGTGAGAGGCGTGGGCTGGTGCAGTGGGTTTTGCATAAAATTTAAGTTTAAAAATTTGTTAGAATTGCCTTTCTTCTGAGATTCAGCTTCTTTTTGTCATCTCAGAAGTGTCCTTTTAAAATAAAATGCTGACCATTTCAATTTATTTTTCTCTCTCCCCAGCACTTTTTAATATTATTCCTCCTTTCTTCCTTTTTTTTTTTTTTGTTTGTTTTTTCAAGTGCTCGTTGCTTGCTTCTGTTTGCTTTCTGGTTGGTTGGTTTTAATGATCTTGGCAAAGTAAAACGTTGACAGTCTCACGTCGATCCCCGTTTAAGTACCACTGGTCCATGATATCAACAGTCTGGGAACTGCTGTGTGAAATGAAGAAATGTATGAAACGTACTTAGTCCAGCCTCTGAAGCAGAGAGGGCGCTCAGAGAGGGGCAGCTACTGTGCCACCCTGGGAAGGCCGTCACCTTTGACAGGGACGATGATCGTGGGGCTACTGGGAGTGGTGGTGGAGATGATGCTGGGGAACATGGTAATGACATCTGCAGAGACAGGGATGATGGTGGTGGTGAAGGTGATGGAGATGGTGCTGATGGTAATGATGACGGTGATGATGATGGTGGCAGTGGTGACGATGATGGTGGCAGTGCTGGTGATGATGGTGGCAGTGGTGGTGATGATGGTGGCAGTGGTGACGATGATGGTGAACGTGGGGACAATATCTATGGTGGTGAGGAGGATGGTGGTGGTGATAATGGTGCTGATGGGGGAGGCAGTGATGATGGTGCTGATGATAATAAAAAATAGGCCCAAATCTTCACCGTGTCGGCCTAGGATCTGACTTCCTTCCCAAGACTCCTGAAGCACAAGAAGTAAAATCAAGAATCAATAAATGGGATGGATTCAAATCAAAAAGCTTCTTCTCAGCAAAGGAAACAATTAATAAAGTGAGGAGAGAGCCTACAGATTCGGAGATTATCTTTACCACATACACCTCTGATAAAGCATTAATCTCTAGTTCATATAAAGAACTCAAAAAAATTAATACCATAAAAACAAATAACCCAATCAATAAATGGGCTAAGGAACTGAACAGACACTTTTCACAGAAGAAACACAATTGATCAGCAAATATATTAAAAAATGTTCGACATCTCTAGCAATTAGAGAAATGCAAACAAAAACTACTCTGAGATTTCATCTCACTCCTGTCAGAATGGCAATCATCAAGAATACAGGCAACAATAAATGTTGGTGAGGATGTGGGGATAAAGGTCCACTCATACATGGCTGGTGGGACTGCAAATTGGTACAATCACTATGGAAAGCAGTATGGAGATTCCTCAGAAAACTGGGAATGGAACCACCATTTGACCCAGCTATTCCACTCCTTGGTTTATACGCAAAGGAGTTAAAATCAGCGTACTATAGTGACGCAGCCACATCAATGTTTATGACAGCTCAATTCACAATAGCTAGACTATGGAACCAACTTAGATGTCCCTCAATAGATGAATGGATAAAGAAAATGTGGTATATATAATCAATGGAATATTACTCAGCTTTAAAGAAGAGTGAAATTATGGTATTTGCCAGTAAATGGTTGGAGTTGGAGAATATCATGCTAAGGGAAATAAACCAATCCCACAAAACCAAAGGCCGAATGTTTTCTCTAATATGGGCATGTTAATTCACAATAAGGCAGGGTGTGGGGTGGGGTGCTAGGGAAGAATGGCATAGCACTACCTTAGATTAGGTAGAGGGAAGTGAAGGGAGGGGAGGGGAGGGGATGTGGGGATAGGGAAGATAGTAGAATGAAACAGACATTATTACTGTATGTATATATGTGACTGCAGGACCAGTATGAGTCTGCAACATGTACACTCAGAAAAATAAAATCATACCCCATCTATGTATGGTATATCAAAGTGCATAAATGCATTCTACTGTCATCTACAACTAATTACAACAAATAAAAAATCTAAAAACAAAACTGAGAATACAAAAATAAATAATGATGGTGGCAGTGGTGGTGCTGATGGTGCTGGTAATAATGACGGTGGCAGTGGTGGTGCTGATGGTGAACATGGTGACGATGTCTTTGGTGGTGATGATGGTGCTGCTGGTAATAAGCCTACCCTGGACTCATGTGACACAAGCCTGGGAATTCTTGGAAATGGGCAGCTCCCTGCCAGGCTTGGCATACCCTGGAGGTAATGAGCCTGTCCACCAAGGCAGCTGGGCAAACCCAAGGACACCCAAGGACTGAGACAAGGTGTCCTAGACCCCAAACCCTTATTCCTCTGAGGGTCCTGCTAGACCACTGCTCAGAAGCGGGAAAGGTGGGGCTGGGGCTGGGCTCAGCAGCAGAGCGCTTGCCTGGCATGTGTGCGGCCCTGGGTTCGATTCTCAGCACTACTTATAAATAAATAAAGTAAAGGTCTTTTGACAACTAAAAAATATTTTAAAAGAAGAAGAAGTGGTAAAGGTGATCGCAGGGCCATCAGGGAGCTAGGCCCTGGTCCCAGGCTCCTTCACCCCCATGCTCACTCTCCGACGCTCCTCTTGCTGACCCCCATCCTCCATGGCTCTGGCCAGGTGAGCACACCATGATACCTGCTCTCCAGCCTCTGCTCCCTCCACCCCAGTGCCAGACTCTGTAGCTTCTAGAGTGACATGTGTGTCCTAGGAGGTGTCTACCAAGAGCCCACACTTACCCAGTGCAGCCGGACTGTCTCAGGGTCCCCTCCCTCCCCTCCACCAGCCCCAGGGGAGCTGCCCTTATCCCAAAGAAGGACTGACGCAGAACACTTGGTGAAACATGAATTTCTCTGCTTCCATCCATGCCAATTAATATTTACAGCCCTGTGCCTGGCCAAAACAGAAGGCCCTCACCTTTCTCCACCGTGTGAGTCACGGGCAGGGACGACTGGCCTCCAGGAGAACTGAGGTGTAATAGGAGCCCAGGCTGTGGGTTGGGTCAAGGACTCAAGCCCAGCACCTCCCAACCCTGGGAAAGTGCAGGCTCTGACCTGTGACCACCTTTCCACGATCCCATGACAGAGCCTGGGGGTCAAGAGTTCCCGAGATCCCTGCATCCAGAAAGAGGTGATCTCTGACCCCTGAGCCTGGTCTGACCTCTGACCCCTGCAGCTCCCTGATTTACTCACGGGCATCTTGTCTGTCCCTAGGTACATGATCACCAGCCTGGACCGCACCCACGCTGGCTTCTACCGCTGCATCGTGCGGAACCGGATGGGGGCCCTGCTGCAGCGGCAAACGGAGGTCCAGGTGGCCTGTGAGTACAGTGAGGAGTGGGGTGGGGACAGGAGAGGGTCTGCAGGTCCACACCCAGCAGTCCCACTCCAGGCAGAGCCAAAGCCAGGGTGGCCTTCCGCACCTGCTGCACGGCGGGGCGGGGTGGGGGGCTTCCCATTCTGGGCCAATCCCCTTTTACAGTTGGTAGGAGAAGCTCCGAGACAGGGTGGGAGCTCCCAAGGTCACAGCCAATCAGTGTCCCTCATGCGTCTGCCGGCTCTGTGACCCTGCGGACGTGTCCAGAGAGTCATGGGCTCCCTGTGCTCCTTCCAGAAGAGTGTAGCCTCCTCCATGCTCCTTAACCAGGGGCAGCCTCTTGTTTCTTAAAGATGGCCTAGGCACCATTTCTGAGGGGCTCCTCCAGGACACTGCTTCCTCGTGGGGCAGGGGCTCTTCAGGTGGCCGCCCGGAACTTCACAGCTGTGACACACTTCCTGGGGCCTCCAGGACCTTGACCTTCCCATCCTCCAGCCCACTCAGCCCTGGAGCAAACAGCCCGGGGTGCCCCATGATCTTCAGGGGGCACTGGGAGGTGCCTCAGTGGGGCAACCGGAGCTCCAGGAGGGAGGGGGTGACGAGTCGGGGCTCCCAGCTGCGCCCTTCCTGGCCACCCCAGCAGGCTGCAGATGAGGCCCGGCACGGCTGCCCCAGCCTGGTCTTCCAGGGACAGGGCGCGAGGTCGCACTGTGGGTGTGGGCGTGGGAATCCTTAGTGAGCCCTGAAATATAAATGAGGAAAGGACGTCCCTCCTCAGAGCCCCGGGGACAGCCCTGAGTTAACACAGGCAAGAGCCTGCTAGGCAGAGAGGAGCAGGAGAGAGCTGCAAGAGAACCTCAAGTGAGGCAGAGTGTTTATAATGATGGTGGAAAACAGCCCTCATCAAGAGTGGAGGGCGCTCGCCCCATAAGTCTGCAGCCAGGCAGCGCGGCCTCCACCCAGAGAGCGGCAAAGCTGGAGCACCGGCTGGAGGACTCCCAGGGGGCTTTGTGTAGCCTGTTCAGGAGGCGGGGGGCAGCGGGCTGCGGCTCACTGGCAGGTGTGGGAGTGTGTGTGCACACGTACTGCAGTCAGTCTGCCTATTTTCATGTGTGTGCAAGTGTGTGCACATGGGTGTGTGCGCCTCAGCCAGTCTGCTTCTCTAGTCAGCTGTCTGAAAGCACATGTGTGTGCAAGTGTGCCCACGCATTGCATACCTGTGTGCGTGTGCAAGCATGTGCAGGTATCTGTGCAGTGTGTGCTTACAAGTGTGCTTACACACACATCTGTGTGGTCCTTCACATCAGGGTTGGTGTGCTCTTTACTCATGTGTGTGCAGGAGAGAACATATGTGTGGGTGTACACGCAGGTGCACGCGTGCAGTCAGAAACACCATCCAGGACACCATTCGGTGCGGGCTGTGGGGTGAAGGGTGGGGACTCTGCCAAAGCCCTTGCTTCAGAGGAGACAGCAGGAACTTTCTGGCGAGCCCCTGAGATGAGATGACACAGTCTCCCCGGGCTGGCTGTGCTGGTGACAGATGGTCAGTGCCCGTGTGGCTGAAATGCTTCTTTCCTTGGTTGTGAGGGGGTCCAAGAGCACTGCATTGCACACCCCTGCTCACATGCACACAAACCAGGATGGCAGGCCCTCCCTCCAAACCAGGCCTGACTGTGCATGGTCACTGCCCCAGGCCAAGGGATCCTCTTGCCCTCAAGCCGGGGAGGCAGTGGAACTAGACTCCTCTGAAGGCCCAGAGCCAGGGGCACCTGCTGTGGGCAGAAAGACTTTGGTAAGGACCCAGGGGTACCTGGCACTTCCTGGCTGCTGCAGAGAGGAGTCCAGATCACTCTACCCTGCCCTCCAGGGACGCCCCCAGCCTGGGAAACAGATGGGAGGGGATCTGTGCTGCCCGACACCCTCACCTTCTGCCCAGGTACAGACCCCTGCCATGGGGTCACCCTCAGCTCCTCTCCTGCCCATTGCAGTTTCCAGAGGCCTCCAAACCCTCTGGCGGTGCTGGCAGGGATGACGCCAGGTCGATGACATGTGGGAGCCTGGGCACTCTGAAGTGGCTGAGATCCAGCTGGCAGGCTGTGGGCCCAGCACCACAGGAGGCAGTGTGGCCTAACAAGGAGCGTGGTCTTGAGATGCGGATCACATTAAAATCCTGCATCTGCCCTTGATTGCTTTGTGACCCAGGAAGCAGCTGGACCTCTGAGCCTCTCACCAGCTCCAGTTTCTCACCTGTAGGATTCCATTTAATCATTCCTACTTCCTAGGCACACCCCAAAGATTCCCTGAGCTCATGTGCCAAAGTCCTGCCTACAGTCCCCCCTGAATCCCTGGGACTCGCTGCTGCAATTGCTATTCATGGCATCCTCTTAAGGAAGAATAAAAGCAGACCACAGAAAGCAGTGGCCTCCGGCAAGAGCTGCCCTGGCCAAATGCAGATCATGGAGCTGGCTGCCTTCCCAGCGGCCTCTGCCACCTCACACAGTGGGACTCCTACCCTGCTACTGGGCCTTCTCAAAGCTCCAGGTGTGTCCTAGGCATGGCTTTGACCACAACTGTCACCATGTCCCCACCACCTTCTCCTGTGCTGCTGCTGCTAAGATGTACACATGAGTCACAGGCCCCAGGCAGAGCAGCAGGACACCTTGGAGGGGTGGAAGGCAGAGTGAAGGGGAGGCTCACGTTAGCCAGATCCGGCCACCAGCCGGCTGCTGCTCCCCCAGACCAGCACTGAGCACCTGCTACGGCACCCGGCTTTCCTTCAGGGTCCCCTAAAGTGGAAGCTCCTGCCTGCAGCCCGTGGAGCCCTAAAGCCAGGGGGCCCTGGGAGCTCCTGCTGACCCCGGAGAAGAACCTTCAGCCCAACAAGCTACAGGTTTTGCCAGCCCTGATGGCCAGGGCGGGGCCAGGAAGGGACAGGCACCTCCCCAGGCCCCTCTGTGGCCTGGTACTTGTCTCGTTTGGGGGGTGGTCTCTCTCTTTCTCTAGTTGAGGGAGGTGAGGCTTCCACCCTCCAAGGCTCCCAGGAATTCAGGGTGCAGGGAAAGATGAGATCTGGCCAGAGCAGCTCACCCTCACCACTCTCTGGGCAGCACACGCCAGTCCTCGGTGGTCATCCCGCCTGAAGAGAGAAGTCCCTATCCGTGTTGTAGGTGAGGAAACCGAGGCCCAGCAGGGGCCGTAACTTACCCAGGTCTCAAGCACCAGAACCAGGATCTGAACCCATGATCGCCCAACTGCCAGACACCCCACTGCTGCCCGCGCCTAAGGAAAGTAAAACCAGCGTGGGGTGTGGGAGAAGGGCACCTGCTGGGTCAGGTTCTGATCATCCCAGCCACCCCGGGCTGTAGTGTCCCACACAGAGATGCCATCCCTCCCAGGATGCCTGTGGCTGGTGCCTGTGGCTGGGGTGGTCGCCTGTCTGGGCTCTTTGGTGTGCCAGGTCAGGACCCTTCTGTCTTGATTAACTATTGGCCATGCTGCGGGGATGGGGTCAGAAGGGGTGAGTCTGAGCTCCAGCTGAGGACCCTGGGTACATCCCTTCCTCTCAGGCCTCAGTGTCCGGGACTGTAAGATAAGATCTGTGTCAGCTCTGGTGTTAATAAGGTGAAGGTGGCCATCAGGCCAAGACCATGGGCCCGACACCGAAGGCCAGAGCCAGCCCTGGGCAGGAACCTCCAGAAGAATCCTTCCTCTGGCATAACGAGGTGAACATCTTTCCTCAGTGGGTTCCCAAGACAGGTCAGAGAGCTTGGGAGGTATGTCCTACGAGCCACAAGTCAAGACGGGGAAACTGAGGCTCAGAGAGGTTAGAGGACAGCCCAAGCCTGCCCTCCCCACCGGGTATTTCTGCCTTCGTCTTCCTAGTAGGGCATAGACATGAACCCACCTTGAGCCCTGGTTCAATGCCACATCTTAAAGCTGTGTGACCTTAACTTCTGTGTGACTTAACTCCTCTGCAGCTTCATGTCCTGGTGTATAAGAGGAAATGCTGCTGTTAGGCCAGCTTGGCTGGGCAGTTGCAAGGATCCGTGGATCAATGCACAAACAGTTGCAAATGCTTCCCAGCCGGGACGGACGCATGGGAGAGCAGACTTTCCTCTCTCTAATAAGTGAGCCAGGAAGGGTGACCTGGAACCTTGTGTCGCTCTGTCTGCCCAAGTAGGGACATCCCAGCCACCCCTCCACTTGGCAAGGCTGGGACTGGAGAGGCAGGTCAGGCACCAAGGAGCCCAGTTCAAGGAGGCTGACCCCTTGATCGCACACCCTGAGAACGAGTACCCGGCTCACCTCACCCTTTCCCTGTCCTGGGGTCCTCCCAGGCCTCTGCAGCTGTCTCTGTCCACCCATCATCTGGCACAGACGCACTCGCTCTGAGGTGGGTCGGATGGGGCTACTTCTCCCAGACCCCTGGCTCTGGCCTCCTTGGCTGTGTCCACCTCCCTGGGAGGACAGGTTTTGTCCTGGGGCTCCAGGCAGCAGGTCCCCTGGTGGCTGCTGTCCTTTGTGCCCCTTTCCGGGGAGCCATCAGGCCCTACCCCCAGCTGGTGCCTTCCCAGAGAGGGCCCATGAATTGGGTTCTAATGAGAAATTAATAAGGCAGCTGTGCTAACAACTAATGATAATGGCAAAGTCGTTAAAAAAAGATTCTTTACGTGTTTTTAATTACAGCAATTAAGGGGAAGTCAATAAAACATCTCTCCCCCCCAGCCCCCTTCCTGTCCCCACATTGAGTCTCTTCTTTGTATTTTTTAAAGTCACCATAAATTTCTGGCATTCAGCCTGTGGGAGGAGTGGGAGAGCCCTCTGGAATAGACAGGCTCCCCGGAGCCAACTGTCGGCCACGTGCGGGTCCTGTGGCACCTTTGTGTCCTCCCCTGGGCCATGCCCCCAGCCCCCTCCCCAGCCTGCGCCAGCCAAGACCTGCCCAGCGCAGCACCAAGCCCAGCCACACACACAGCCAAGGCCTGTGTCCTGGCAGCCTGGCTGCCACTCGAAGACAGGCCTGGAGGGGAGCGAGCCTCAGTCCTGCCGGCTGGGGTGGGGCTTCTCCTCATTCTCCACCAGCCCGAGCCTGGCATGCAGCCTGCAGAGCCCACACTGCCCAACGGCCTGAGCCCGTGCGCACCCAGCATCCATTTACCAGGGCCTTGAGGTCCCTCATGAACAAGGGTCATTGCCAGGCAGTGAGGGCACACTGAGGGCACAACAGGGGACAAAACCAAGACTCCCATCCCTGCCCTCAAGGAAAGTAGCGAGGAGACCCAAGCTACAGGTGGACACATAACCTAATCTGGGACACAGGAAGGCAGATCAGGTCTTGTGAGGAAAACGAAGTCAGGTAAGAGGGACGGAGCGCGCCAGGCACCTTAACTGGTAGGCGTGGAGCTGGGTCACCCTGAGGAGGTGGCTTGAGTAGAGTCTCCAGGACGTGGCCAGGTGCAGGGGTGCTCGGGCGGGCTTGCCGGTCTGGGCCAAGGTGACCGGAGCAGAGTGAGTGTGCCCAAGAGAGGCAGGAGGTGGTTGGGAAGCAGGCCTCGGGGACAGACCAGGGTTCTCAGCCACGGTGGGGGCAGAGGCATGGTGGGCTCTGGTGGCAGGGAAAGCGTCGTTTTCATGGCACACATATAAAACCACAAGAGACACCATTCCACGCCCCGCAGCTTGGCAAAGCCCAAGGAGACCAGCCCGACCCTGTGCTGGTGGAAACCCGGGGCGCTGGTGGTGGGTGTGTGAACTGGTGCAGCTTCGGAAACTGTTTGGCGTTATTAGTAAAATAGACGTGTGCCTGCCCTGAGTCCCGGCTCAGCACGTCCCCTCCTGTACCAGAGCACGGGAGGGGCTGCCCTCCTCAGGACAGGGGCTGCCGGGAGAGAACGCAGGGGCAGCACCTGGCCCCGTGGCCCACGCGCTCCCACGCCACCTAAAAATGACCGAATTAAGGGCGAGGACTCAGGGTCAGCACCACAAAATCATGTTGCTTCAAAAAGCAAATCACAGAAGCCCACACTCAGATGATCCCAGGCACAGGGGCTTTAGAGCAGAGTAAATGAGCCATGAGCTGCTCCAGCGAGCAGTGGTGTGTGGTGAGATGTGAAGAGACGGCGGGAGAGCCCCGCGTCCAGGAGAGAAACGGGCCCTGGAGCGGGAGGGCCTGGGAGGTGTCGGCAGGCCCTGGCTTGTAAGCTGGGTGCCGGGCGCCGGGCGTTGATTTCATTCTTCTTTAAACTATACATAAAATCACATTCTCTCTTTTCTATGCATGACAGCTCATGATTTAAGAATAAATAAAAGCAATGACTATATTCTGAAGTGGAACGCGCACTTTACAGGACCTGTTAAGCCATAACAAAGACATCAAGGAGATGTCTTAGGCCACTTCCAGCTGTGCCCCGGGCCCACACTGCTCTGCGCCTGGGGCAGCTGGTTGGCAAGGTGGCCTCAGCCCTGGCGCCTGAGCAAGCCAGCACTGCAAGGGGCATGGGGTGGAGCCTGCTTCCTCCTGGACCCTGGAGCCCCACCCCTCCCTTCCTCTAACCTGCCCTCCGGCTGTCTGGCTCCTTCTCAAAGCTGCCTCTTGGCTGCAGGGCTGCAGGGCTGCAGGCCAGGCACCTGGTGCACATGCCACACCCAGGAAGCCCACCTGACAAGGTGGAAAGGGGAGAATGGGAGGACACTGGGGGTCCAGGGCTCGTGGTGAGATGGGCAGATGGTGGGTAGAGAGGCGGAGGAGGATCAACCACAGAAATGGGAGCACGGCCCTCGGAGCCCTCCTTCCTCCACCCCTCCCACCACCCGTGTGTACATGCCCATGCCACCATCCCTCCATATAACTGCATACAACCAGCCGCCCCACACATGCAAACATACATGTTACATAGGGGCATACGCCATCCATCCTCCACACACACAAAGACACACACGTACGATCCACCCCAACACACAACATACATACATGCAATCGTGACACATGCATACATGTGTAAGCAGGCACCCCTCCTGCCACACACGCATGCATGCAGCACACACTGCCCCGTACACACGGACATGCATCCTACCACCATCTGTCCCACCGTCTGAGCCTGTGTGTAGAGAAGGACAAATCATCCCTCCAGCCTACCAGCCCCCTCCCTCCATTCCCCGGCCCTCCATCCACCCATTCCAACGTCTATCCAGGGGCTACACAACCCCACCCTTCCCCACTGGCCATTCCTGCCCTCGGCCCACCCTTCTCTCCCACCTCCTGGCCTCAGCCACCCCATAAATTCGCCAGCTAGTTAGTTCCCTGGTCTCAGCCTGAAGGAAGCTCACCCACCCCCCCGGCCAGCCGCCAAGCGCCAGGAGGGCAGGGAACAGGACTTCCTTCAGCGCCCACCACAGGGCCTGCCGGGCCCACAGTAGGAGCTCCTAAAGAGCCGATAAACATGGCATTGGGTGAAATTAGACAGGACCTACTGTGCGCAGAGCTCGGGCCTGGTGGCTGGTAGGGATCTGCTGCCTCCCCTCCCGGCCTCCCTCTGGCCGAAGGAGACAAGTGCAGCGAGCAGTTCAGTGCAGTTCAGTGCAGGCCAGAGTCAGGAAAAGGCCCAGACTCAGCGGGGAGGCCGAGCTCAGCCAGGCCCTGAATGCGGGAGGAATCACTCTGTCTCCATCAGCCTCCATCTCCCCACCGACCAAATGGAGCTAATAAAACTAGAGCGAGGAGAAAGCCGCAGGATTGCCATGAAATTGCTTTAAATTGTTTAAATATATCTTCCGAGTTCTGTGAAAAGTTTTTTAAATGGATAAAATTATTGTACGAACTGAAATCAATGTGATTTATTGATGTAATCTTTTATAGACAGAGGCAAGTAATAGAAATTAATAAACAACTAAAAATGTACATTTATGAAAATTGAGCTTGTCATGTTATTGGGAAGATTAAATGAGATAATGCATGTGAAGCCTACCTAGAAAGAAACCCGCATGGGGTGAGCGCCCGGCAAGCCTGCTTTCTATTTCTATTTGCTTGGCACGGGGTGATCCTTTGTTGAGGAGGTGATGTTTACGCTAAATGAAAAATGTACAGGATTCCAATATTTTAATACTGAAAGATATTGGATGCCGATTTTAACACTTTTGCATACCTTCCAGTTTCTATGTGTGATAAATTACCCTGAACACCATGGTATACAGCAATCATGTATTAAGCTCACAGATTCTGTGATTCGGGAATTTGGGCCGGGCCCGGGGGAATGGGCTGTCTCTGCTCTATGTGGTTGGAGGTCTCCGTGGCAGGCTTGAAGGCACAGGCTGAAGTCACCTGAGGGCTCACCTGTTCCTTCAGATGTCTGGGGTAGCGCTGGCTGTCGTCTGGAACCTCAGACTCTCTCCGGGTGGGCTGTTCCCACATCTGCTTGGGCTAGCTGAGCTTCCTCCCAGGGCCGATGTCTGATGAGTGACAGCCAGGTCGAAGCTGTACCCTTTGGATGACCTACCTGGAAGAGTCAAACAGCATGCCTTCCAGCAGGTTCTATCGGTGGAAAAGTCACAAACTCCCAAGATTCAAGGGGAGGGCATATTGGCCCTGCCTCCCAGGGGCAGGAATGTCAATCACCGTGTAAGAAGAGCAGTGGGAAGGGAAAGATGCAACCGTCTTTGGAAAGTTACAACATGGCCCACACGCCTTATCCCATGTAATCCTCAGGGCAAGCCACGGGGAAGGCACCCTCCTTAACTTTTGATTGCACACAAGAAGCAATTAAGGCTCAGCAAGGTTGAATATTTTGCCCAGCATCACAGCTATAAGTATCAGAGCTAGGATTAGAGCTCAGTGACAAAGTCCCCAAAGCCACCACCAACCATTGACGTACTGCCTGCCAATTCTAGAACAAGGTTGCTGACAGCAGATTTTATTTTTTGGAACACTAAATTGGCTACCTCCCCCAGGATGATGTCGAACCAGGGTACCTTGGTGAATCCTGGCTTGTTGTGGCAATCCAGGCAGGTGCCCAGCAAGTCAACAGAGGCTCTGTGGTGGGCAGTTGGGTGTGTGTGATTCTAGGAGGCAGGACAGTGTGGACATTCCGGCAAGCAAGGTTGTTTGAGGTCCCCTTAGGGAGGGACCTTGAATCCAGGCAAGGGGGTCAACCTTCCTGTGCCAGGGAGGAGATACCAAAGGCTCAAGCAGTCAATGACATGGCCAGACTCTTCTTTAGGAACCATGGGGGAGACCCCCAGGTGGGAGGTCAGAGGTCGAGCAACGGGGACCACTAGTTGGCAGGGCTTGGGGGGACCTGGTACCTTGGTACCGGAGAGTGGTGTCCCACAGGAAGAAGTGGGGACCTTATAGGGGACCAGGAAACACCTCTGATGTCAGGAAGGGAAGCAGCATCAAAGACTCCAAGTGGCTGAGCTCAGGGGACTGGCCAGGGTGGCGGTGGTGGGAGCGATGGACAGAACTCATAGCAGAAAAGAGGAGTTGGCCCGAGGTGGCAGGGCCTCCTGGCAGAAATGCCCGGCAAGAGCTGGGAATGGTGCCCTGGTGCTCAGGGAGAGCTGAGCTGGGGCAGAGACTGGTTATGGTCAAAGCCGTAAGGTCAGGTGAGACACCAGGGAGGGGAGGCAGCGTGGCCCCAAAGAGACTCAAGTCCAGGGCTTGAGAAGAAGAGAGCTCAGGCCAGTGGCCTTAAACTTGGGCGTGCAGCGGAATCTGTAAGTCAGGCTGCGAATCAAGAATTCAGAGGCCAGGTGTGTGACAGCTGGGCCATCCACGGCCTGGGGAGGAGGGGACGCCGGGAGAGTCTGGCTTTGCCAAGTGCCAGGTGACGTTGAGACCTGCCAGGGTGGGATCAGCCCAGCCGTCTTCAGTCACCATGGCAGTTCTCAACTGTGGCTTGTCCTGGGCACTACAGACCCATACGGATGCCTGGGTCCTACCCACCCACAAGAGTCTCACCTCTGGAAACAGAGGAAGAAGAGGCCATGCTGTTCAAGGAGTTGAGAGATAACCGCCATCCTGGTGAGAGAAGCTCAGGTGGCTTAGGACATGTGGCCCCTTGGGTGCAGAGGGGAACGTTGGGCACTGGAGAAACCCAGGCCCACGGGGCCGCGGTCTGAGCTCTTCCTGCACGTAGGCCTGCTGACCTGGGGAGCCCAGGGTGTGCCACGATGTAGTGAGGGCTGGAGGAGGAGGCTGTGGGCTGACTCCCATCAGGCCTCTGTAACTCTGCAGGTTCCTGACACAGCTGCTGGGGAGGAACAGCGCTCCTGCTGGCTGAACATGGACACCCTTCAGGGGCGTCCTGCTAGGTGGCTGGTTCTGATGGGCAGGTCTGGGGGACAGAGACTCTGCGTGTCTAACCCGTGCCCAGTTGACGCCCACACTGCAGGCCCCCAGACCACACCTGGAGCATGGAGGATGGACATTCATTTCCAGCTGCTGAGGCAGAAGCAGTCCCCCCACTCCCAGTCCCAGCCCGGCAGGCGGGCAGGTGGGTGGGCCCTCGAGCAGGGAACCGAGGTCTCCCGTCTGGCCCTCTGCCCTCTGCTCCCTCCAGGCTGCCAGAACATCAGTGTTCTCCTACCTGCCAAGCACAGAGAATGCTTTAAACAGAACAGCGAGGGGTTGACGTCCTGCACACACACCTGCGGCCTCACTCACAGCCCCCAGGGCCCAGGTGGGGCATCCTCCTCACAGGGAGGCTGTTTATGAGGATCCAAGACCCCACTCTTTTCAGCACCCCCACCCTTCCCTTTCCCTAGGGGCACCGTCTGTGACCCTGCCCTGCCAAGCCCAAAGCGGCAGGCACGGAGGGGGCAGCCGAAATCCAAAGTTTTACGTCCAAGTGCAAATCCTGGCTCTGTCCCTTCCTAGCTGTGTGACCTTGGACAAGTTAATTAACCTTTCATTTGAGCAGTATTTTTTTTTTATTGTAAAATATGTGAAATAATGATCAACCTCTCACGGTTGCTGGATAAATCGATGAGAGGATATACGGATATAAGTGGATATAAAACCCAGACGCATAAAGAGAGCGCGTTACGCTGATGAATTAGAGGATGGGGAGGGCGGATCTGAGGTGCTCCAAGCATGGCGTCCCCTGCCTGGTGGTCAGCTTCCGAGGTGCTCCTCCCATCCTGCCCATGTTATCCTGCTGTGGCCACCACGTCACACCGGCCGTCCCCGAGCTGACTCCAGTCCCTGATGCCTGCCTCCCTCTCCCCCTGCAGACATGGGCAGCTTTGAGGAGGGCGAGAAGCGCCAGAGTGTCTCCCACGGAGAAGCCGCCGTCATCCGTGCCCCACGCATCGCCAGCTTCCCCCGGCCGCAGGTGACCTGGTTCCGCGATGGCCGCAAGATCCCGCCCAGCAGCCGCATGTGAGGCCCCACTCTGGAGGGAGCAGGGGGAAGCTGTTCCTGGGGGAGGGTTTGGGGTCAGATAAACGCAGGGGAGGGCCGGCCCTGCAGAAGCCTCGCTCGGCTCTTCTGGGACGTGGCCAGCCTGGGCTCCTGGCAGAATGGCCACACAAGTTAGGTTTGCCAGGGGCTTTCTTGGAACCTACGTGCCAGGACTTGGGGCTCCCAGGGAATCCCAGGGCGTGTCTCTGCTCTTGGCTGGAGACAACTCTGCCTCTCAGAGGACTTAAAATACCCAAGCAGGCAGCACCAGGCGCGTCGCCATGGCGACAGGCCCAGGACTCAGGCCAGCCCAGGGGTGGTGGCGGGCGCAGGCGGTTCCGTTGTACGGGTGTGGCTGGGTGTCTGCTGGGTGCGAGGGTGTGTCTGCTTG
This sequence comes from Urocitellus parryii, assembly GCF_045843805.1. Taxonomy (NCBI): domain Eukaryota; kingdom Metazoa; phylum Chordata; class Mammalia; order Rodentia; family Sciuridae; genus Urocitellus; species Urocitellus parryii. Next base: position 176,695,226 of record NC_135537.1, on the reverse strand, counting down.
GGCTGCAGGAAGTTGGTGTGGCCAGGGAGGCCGGGCAGGGAGGGCCAACACACGGGGCTTTCAGAGCTCACAAGGACCTTCTGTGCGCCCCTGGCTGGGGAGTGACGCCGCTAACGTCCCTCAGGTCCACCAAAGACAGGAGGGATAGCGGGCCTCTGGGAGGTCCCCTGGGCTTTCCTCTCCGGGCTGCCAACTCTCTCCTCTCCCAGAAAGACCAGCTGCTCCCCATCTGCTCGGGCTGCCAAACTGACAGGACAGAGCCCGTCCTGGTCCTTGAAGCAAGTGGAGGCGCAGACGGACGGCTCTTTGGGGAGCGCGAGGACCCGCAGTGGAAACACAGTAGCAATAACAGTCATGTCATAGTGATAGGAGTGACTGTCATTTATCACGGGACAGCTGTGTGCACTCACACTCCCATTCCCCCAGGGCTGCCGCACTCCAGAGGTAGCGGGTGTTCTCAGCCTCCCGCCCCCAGAGCACATGCTCCAGAAACACTTGCTGAGTGCAGGATCCCAGGACGACCCCAGGAAGTGGCTGGCTCTCCCCCACTGCACCCACAACAGAGTGAAGCCCCCACCGTTACCACTTTCCCAAGTCTCAGAGGGAGTCAGGATGGCTCATCCCTCCCTCTGGGAGGGCAAACGGCACAGACACGCGCAAACCCCTGCGCTTTGGAGACTGTGTCCTGGCCCAGTGATCCTCAACCTAGCCATGGAACTCTCTTGGGAGCTCTAAAATAGACTGACCCTTGAGTTCCGCCCTAAGGTATTCTGATTTATTTGAAATGGAGAGCCATCGGGAAGTAGGAATTTTTAAAAGCTCACCAGGTGATTCTAAGGCACAGCCGGGGTCAAGAACCCCTCCTAGTATGTAACAGCAATCTACAGCCATAATGTGCTCTGTAACAAAACATCCCAATGGCTAAAACAATGAGCAGGAGCACTTAGAAATTTTTTCTTAGGCATCTACAGGTTGGTGGTATAGGCTAGCACTTCTTCCTGGGGTTGGCTGGCCACTGACTAGCCTCGAAGGGCCTCATGCTGGCCGACAGGTGACTGCTCTGATCTAGGCGTCATCCTCCTGACAGCTAGCATGTTGTCTGGCGGTTGCAGAGGAGCAGGAGAGGAAGCAGAAACTTGGGGTTTTAAGTCTCTGCTAACATCCATTTGGCCAAAACAAGAACATGGCAGAACTCAAAAGCCCACGTGTGCCAGGGGACCCTGAGAGGACGGCAGAGTCACCAGACTCAGAGCAAGGTGGAGAATGGGGCAGCAGCCAGGGTTCCCCGGTGGACTGACAGCGTAGGTCAGAGCCCACCCCTAGAACTAAGTTTCAATGAAGCCAGCAGAACTTTCACCCCAACATGGAGGCTGGGGTTAGGCTGTAGACAGGGTGCTCTATGCAGAGCACAGGCTCAGGGCAGGGAGAGGCATCAGTGCCACGCTAGCTCCCTTGATGCGGTAATCTCACTCACCCAGGCGTATCAAGACATCCTGCAAGCAATCGATTGGTAGTGTCTGTCCAGAGCACAGAATGGAAAAGGGTTCTGAGGCCCCACCCAGGCTGGTGGGAAAGAGCACGGTGGTGGATTGGTAATGTCTGCCCGGCTGCCGGAGGGGGCTGTGCTATGCTGGAGGAGGCCCTCACGCCCATCCTCCCTTTCCTAACACCTTCCTGCCTCCTTTTCCCACTCCAGGCCTCGGTCCTCACCCGCTTCCCATTCCCAGAACCCTCTGGCCCCAGGACAGAGTCTCCCTGACCTGCACACACACACTCACACACACACCACCATCCAGTCCTGCCAGACACAGGCTAGAACTCTGGGGTGCTTCTGTCTCGGCAACTGCCACACCTTAACACCCATCACTGAACAGGAGGGTCCTGGAAGCCGCTCCCTGGTGTCTGCACGTCAGAGCTCCGTGTCTGATGAGCACCGTCAGTCTGAGGGGCCTGTGGGGTGTCCGGGAAGGCTGCTGCCACCACCGGCCTGGGCACCATCACACCAGGCCCCAAGCTCTGTTGAAAACGAGACAAGATTCCCAACAGAGATGCCTCCTGGGGGCTTTGGGCACAGCCTAGGACGGTTTAGTTTATTCTTAATTGAATTAAGGTTTGAACCCCTCGGAGCTAAGGAAAGGGGGTAACCAAATAGCAGCAGCAGGCAGGATGTGGTGGGGCCCATCAGAGGAGTGGACAAGGCCCAGGACGTGGTAACCAGGGTGTGGCTGGAAAGGACAATCCAGCCCCTGTCTGAAAGTGAGAGTCCAGTGCCCCCCAAAGGCCCACCCCTGGGGATCCTTCAGCATGAGTGTGTCAGGGCCCAGCAGAGGGGACACCCTCCCTAGTGCAACAGCAGCTTGCACCCTAGGACTGAGCATGCATCATTCTGTGACGTCTGTCATGGTCCCCAAGCAGAGGGCAGGATGCCCAGGGACCCTCCTGGGCCCCTGCTGGGTCAGGCAGCAGGTTAGAAGGCCTGTCTGCCTCCTGTCCTGCTCCACATTCAGTACGGAACCCAGGCCCCACAGGCGGGCCCCAGGCCAGATGCTGGTGCAGGCAAGGCCAGCTGCAGTAACGGACACCCCAGTCACAGTGACCTGACCTCACGGAAGTTGATGTCCCCCCTCCAGGAAGTCCTGCCCAAATGAGGGACAGGAAGGGTACCCTCCTCCACAGTGGCCAGAGCCCAGGCTGATGGGGCTCTGCTGTCCTCGACACAGGCCCTCAAGCCACCCTGCTCCAACAGAGGGGAGAGGTGGTGCGGGTGGAGCAGGGGCTGCCCGGTCCACGCCTAGAGGCACGCACGTGCCCTGCGGCCCTCCGTCCACACACCTCCTGCCTGCCCGGGCAGGACGCTGTACAGTGCCCCTGGATTCCCGGCAGCTGTGCTGATCTCCAGAAGGAAATCCTGGCACCGAGGTGGACAGCGGCCATGCCTGCCAACTCCATGTCTCCGCCTAGGACAGGCGAGGACAGGCTATCACATGTGCCGATCTGCTTTCTGTTGCCAATGACGCCTCAGGCTGGCGAGTTATAAAGGAAGAGGTTTATTTGGTCTCAGGGTTCTGGAGGTGCAAGATGGAAGGCACATCTGGTGAAGACCTTGCTGGCAGGGTCCCCAGGGGGTTCAGGGAAGGCCACACAGCAAGAGACAGGGAGTGCATGTGTGTGTGTGCCTTCTGGTCTCTCTCCCCCTCTCATAAAGTCACCGGGACTCAGTCTTGGGTCCCACTCTGATCACCATATCTCTTCCCAGTCCCTCCCAAGGCCCCACCTCTGAACACGATACTTAGATTAAGTTTCCACCCCCTTAACCTCTCACAGTGGGGGTGGAACCCCAGCAGATGAACCTTGGGGGACAATCCATACTGCAGACATCCACCTTTAGTCCCAGTCGCCCTGCCTCTCGGGGTTTGAGGATGCCTGCCAAGCTGCCTCCCCGGCCTCCACACAAGCTGTCAGGAGCACCCATGGCAGTGGCAACCAAGCCTTGTGCAGACATCCTCAAATGTCCCCCGAGGGCAGAGTCCCCCAGGTGGAGAGCCACCGACCTAGAAAGATCCACCCTAACATACACCAAGTCCACCCCCTTTCCTTAGCTCCAAGGGGTCCAAGCCAAGTTCAATCTTAGTGGCCGGGGCCGGGGGTGTGGCTGCGGAAGCTGGGGCCTGTAGAACGATCCTGAGTCCCGCCGCTGGGCTGTGCCAGGTGAGGGTCACGGGTGGGGGGCAGGTGGTCTGATGGGCTGTCTTGGGCCACGTGGGGAAGAAACAGAGACACAGACAGGGATCAGAACCCCTCACCTCCAGGCTGAAGGCATCCTAGCAAGCATTGGCTCCCACCTGTGTGCAGGGAGGGAGTGAGGCCCAGCTGGGGAACAGCAGGCTCCTCAGAGGCTGGGGGCCCAGCCCAGGCTCCCTTCCCCCAACCTCAGCCACCCCGACAGGCTGCTCCAAGGACAAAGGTCCCTGCAGGAGACTAGCAGGTGTGGGGGGGTCACCTTCCCCACCCTGTGTTGTCACCTTCAAAACATGTTAGATTGGCTCTGGTCCCACCTATCACCCCATTAGCTGAAGCTTAAAAGAACTCTCCAGAATCAAAAAAGAAAATGGACATCGTTAGGGTTTCTAGGCACTGGGGGCGGGAGGACTCACTTCCTATTGCCCAGAGTTCCTCGGCTGGTGTGAGTCTCAGCCTTCGATGCCCCAGAACCAGGAGCAGGGACCCAGCACCCCGTGGCTGGGCGAGAGCCGGGCCGGGGACGCGTTAGTGAGGATGTTGATTTGAGAGCCTGTTTAGAACTCTGTAACATTCACCTAATGGGAGAATTTGAAAAGAATTCAGCTGGATTTGTCCTTGTTAAACTCACATTAAGGGTGTTTAACAGCTGTCTCGGGCACATCACATTACCATCCCGAGATAGACTTGGCAAACTAATGGGTTTGTTTGTCGTCGGGAGAAAGGGTGAAGGGAGCGGGCAGAGTCGGCCTGGGCGACACTCCCCGCGCCACTTCATCTGCACAGGAGAGGGACTGGCTTTCAGGGACCCTGCCTGCTGAGGGTCTGCCTACCGGGAGCCCAGCAGAGGCACCAGCCGGGGGGCTGCGGCCCCTCTCCACCCCCGTAGCATAGCCTGCCTCCCTTCTCACCTCGCCAACCAGCCCAGTAGCTCCCAGGAGTGTTCACAAGCTGTGGGGAGGGGGAAACTGACCCCTGAGGAGGGGACCGGGGGAACAGGACCCCAAAAGTCTGTTTCAGGCAGCCTGTCACCTTCAGTCCACCTAGGCAATGTTAGGATTAGGGTTGAGGAGGCCGGGCTCCTCAGGAGGCTGAGACAGGAGGATTGTGCAAGACCAGCCTCAGCAACTTAGCGAGACACTGTCTCTAAATAAAATCTAGAGGGGCTGGGAATGTGGCTCAGTGGTGGAGGACCCCTGGGTTCAATTCCTTCTACCAGAAAGGGGTGAGGGCTGAGGCGCTGATCCTGGAAGGCCCGGTCACTTCCACTTCATCCCTTGTTGGTCACTCACTCATTCTGTGAGCATCACTGAGGCACCCAGATGCTTGTGCTGCGGCAGAGGTGACCCCTCAAAGCCATAGGACAAAATCCCACTGGGGCCCATGGAAAAGGGGAAGCCTCTTGAAGCCAGTCTTGAACCCTAGGCCTGACCTTGGGATTCTCTGCACAGTGGCTGAGGAGGCAGGGAGGCTGGGAGGCCATCCTTCCTCCTCTTCCCAGCTGGGGAGGGGAGAGTAGAGTGGGGCCAGCCACTTCGGGTCCCTGCCCTGCGTCCCTGGAGACTCAAGAGCCCTCGGGCCCCTGTCAAGGAATCCTTTCCTCTTCCCAGAGCCATCACGCTGGAGAACACCCTTGTCATCCTGTCAACGGTGGCTCCCGACGCGGGCCGCTACTACGTGCAGGCTGTTAATGACAAGAACGGCGATAACAAGACCAGCCAGCCCATCACTCTCGCCGTGGAGAGTAAGTAAGCTCAGGGCCTGGGACCTGCACAGAGAGGGTCATTAAATCTTGGGAACGGTGCTCCAGAGGGTCATTGGGAAGATGGAATGGCAGCGGGGTGTCTGGGGATGGCAGGGGGGGACCACAGGCTCTCCCCAGGCTCCCGCTACACATGCACCCGGAGGCCCTTGAAGGGGACTCCTCAGGGTCCTTTGGCAAAATGATCCGTGTCCAGCAGAGAGTGGAGCCAGGTCCCTGTCCTGGTTCCCTTGCCACATGGTGCCCTCCCTCCAGGCTCTGCCCCCAGGGTGGAGAAGCAGAGCAAGTGGCTAGGGGGCAGCCCAGGCACAGAGTCACCAAGCCTGGGGCAAAACCAGTGCTTCTGGCAGCAGCCGAGCACTGCCCAAGCTGGGGGAGCCAGATGTTCACGTCCGTCACATCTGTACCACTCCCACTCCCAAAGCAAGTGTCATTTGTCATCTGTGGTCCCATCAGCACGCACCCACCACCAGCAAGATGAGGGTGGGGGCAACATAGGACCTTGCCCGATCCCCTCCTCTGCCTGCCCGTGCTCAGTTATCCCAGAACATTCCCAATCCATATTCCAGGGTTTTGCAAGCTCCGGCAGAACCCCTTCCCAGTAATCTCCTTCCTCCAACCCGGGGTTGCAATATGCCAAGAAAGACATCTGGATGCAGGCAGGAGAATTCCACTGCACCCTGACCCACCAAAGTCACATTGTGACCTCTGACACTGACCTGAGCCAAGGTCTCAGTGAGTCCCACAGCCTGGGGCTGCCCTGCCTGAGCCGGCTTCCTGTTTCTATAGGAAAAAGGAATCCGCCCCTCGAGGGAGATGTTTTCCCATCTGTTCTCTAGTGGTCCTCTTACCTGGATTCTCATGAAACCTGGTAATGTGTCAAAGGCAAGGTCAAAGACACAGAGTGGCTTGTGGTCATCTTCCCGAGCGACTCAGTGTACCCTGGCACCCAAGGTCGGGAAGGCTGCACTCTGGGTCCCCCTTCCAGCACCCAGCCCCTCCTGGAGGGAGTCAAACAGCTGCTCTCTGGGCTGAATGTGGGGGTCGCGCACGCTCTGCTCCATCTCCAGCCACCACAGCCCTCGGCTGGCCCAGGGGAGGCAGGCAGTGCCCCTCCGCCACCCGCTGCTCTGCTCCTGCTCCCGCCTGGTGATTTGTGCTGGATCGAGAGCGGAGTTGGCTGATTTTTAGCTAATTTCCCCTCCCACAAGTGATTGCACTTCAAAACCCTGCTCCTCGCGCTGACACAAATCCCCAGCCTGCCAGCCTGCCCGCCTGCCCGCCTGCCCACCAGTCTGTGAGGAGGAGCGGCCTGTTCGCCCACCACCAGCTCCGCTCCCCTGCTCTCTAGTGCAGCGCAGCCCCCTCCCGGCCCGGCCCCTCCTCCATCCCTCAGCTCATGAGCCCCAGAGCAGACTCGTGGGGAGCCCATGCTTCTTGGAAATGGAGAAGGAAAGGGCGAGTCTGGTGATCCCAGGAGTCCTTCCCTGCCCGAGGTAGCCCAGGGACTTCGCTCAAACTGTCACAGCTGAAACCCCCCACCTGTGTGGTGGGCCCACACCTGGGGATCAGAGCCGCATGGAAGATAGCGCGTCATACACAAGGTTTTAAATTTTCTGGGAACCCCATTTTTTGCAAAGTAAAAAAAAAAAGCAGAATTGATTTTATTAATATATTTTATTAACCCAGCATTTCCGAAATATCTTTTAAACACCCCTTCCTATAGGAAATATAGCATATTTTCTACTTTTTTTTCTTGCATATGAAGTCTTTGAAATCCACGTGCATTTTACACTTAGAGCGCGTCTCAATTCCTCTCCATTCTGATGCTAAATTTTCTCCTAAAATACGTGATCTATATTTAGATTTCGCAAAATTTACAGCTGAAAAGGTAGAGTCTTATACCCAAGTTGTTCCCGTACATACTTAAGTGTTGTAATAACTGAATTGGGATCTGTTTTTTTAATTAAATGTAAATTAGTTAAAATTAAATCACATTAAATCAAAGGGGCACCAGCCGCACCTCAGGTGCTCTGGAGGCATAAGTGGCACCCTGGGCTGGGGGTGGGGTGGGTTTGAAGGCCTGGGTGCCCTGGGGCTCAGGACGCAGGAGGCCGAGGTGAGTCTTGTGGTCCCCAGCCTCGTTCCTCTTCAGCAGAGCCATGTCTGTGGTGGCCCTTATGAAAATCCTCTGGGGCAGCCCAATCCAAACGTGGCCCCTGCGTGGGCAGCCCTCTGCTTCCTCCTGTCCTGGGTACAGGACCGGTGGCCTCCACCCACAGTAACTAGCGCTGCCCCAGGACCAGCCCACACCCGCTTCTCAGGCCCGTCAGGACAGGTGCCATACTTCAGCTCCAGCTAATGGCAGGGGACCCCACACACACAATAGGCATGTGATGGGTTTAGAGAGAGGCCCCCCACCCCCGGGCTCTTGGCTCCGGCTGCCCTGGCCTTTCTGGCTCGCCGGCTGTCCCTGCTCCTGCCTGTGTGCAGTTCGGAGAGGCGCACCCCTGTGCTTGGTGCCTGAGCCAGCCCTGCAGACCTGGTGACAGAGGGACTCCCCAGCAGAGAGCACCCAACAGCCAGGTGTGTCCCGCCACCCCCGTGGCATCTCTGATGAGTCCCAGGAGGAGAGCCGATGTCCCTATGGCTCTGTGTGCTTGGAAAGGTGGCGGGGTCTCCTCCTGACTGCAGCAGTCACCCAAGCGCCCTGCTCTCCCCACCCCCGCTCAGCCTTTGTCCCAGCTCCCAGCCGCCACTTGCTGCCCCGCCCTCTGGACACTGGGCTTGGTTGCCCCCTCCCTGGTGCCCTTCCCAGAGCCTCCAGACCTGCTGCCCCTGCTTTGGGTCTCTGCTGGTTCTTCCCTCTATGTCACATCCCTGCCTCCCCTGACATGAGCAAGCCCAGTGTCCAACGAGTGGCCTCTTGTTCCTCCCGTTCTCCCCTGTCCCTGGTCCTGGATCTTGCTGTGTCCCCCACACACCTGCACGGATGGCCCCCCAGTGGCCTCCACCCTGTATCTCTAAGCATGTCCACCCCGCCACCAGTTCAGACAGTGTAACAGAATCCAATTGGCCCGTCTCCCTGGGAACCAGTTCCTCCTGGGCTCTGCAAAAGGGGCCCCCTCTCAGGCATCCAGTCCCTAAACCGCCATTACTCCTTCAATCTCCCTCCACCCCAGACCATGGCCACACCCTGTGGCCTTCGTTCTCCCCTTCACTACCCGGGCTCTCCCCAGGGCAGCTTCTCGTCCAGACAGGCTCACTGATCCTCAGCAGTCCACTCTGCCTGCCTGAGCAGGGGTGGGACCATCACGCAGGCTTGTTCTGACCTCTTGGGTGCACTGTGTTAAGGAGGATTCTGAGACACATCTGGGCTCAGCTAAGAAAAGCGCTGAAACCCGTTACACTTCCTCCCGCAGAGGAAGGAGCGGCCTGGGAAGGGGCAGCGAGCAGGGCTGGGCCCTGGAGCTCTGCAGGCCATCCCGCAGCCCCCATTCTGCAACACCCTCCTCCTCCTCGATCCTCTGAGCCCCACTCAAGTCCCAGCATCTACCGTGAAGCCATCACACACCATGTCCCCAGGGGGCAGGAGGTGCCTGTCCTCGCCTTTGGTCTGGAGGCCCAGGAGTCTGGCACCCACCTCAGGAGCCCTGGGGTCCATCCTTGATCCGGGGTAGTAGGGAGAGCTCTCTCCAGCACCGACCAGCAGGCAAATCCCCAGGGAGTGTCATTTATTAAGTGCCTACTGCGTGCGGGCACTCTGCGCTCACTACCGACCAGCTGAAACACAACCCCTGCTCTCCTCACCCCCATCACCAGCGTCTTGGGGCCCTTAGATGTGTGAGCGCTGCCCACTCTGCCTCCCAGGCTGTGTCCCCCGGAGGACTGACCTCAGTGGGGCACCTCTGGCTCCTGGCCTGCACCCAGCGCTCACCCAGGAAGCATGGGTTGAGGGGGCAGTGCTGAATGCACACAGCCCTCGAGGTGGCAATTCTATCCCCTTTTGCCACCGAGAGAACGGAAGGGTGAAGGGAAGTAGCCCACTGAGGTCACACCCCAGGACACGGCCAGGGCGAGGCTTTGAATCCAGGCTTCCGAAACCCAAGACCCCCGTCCTCTGCCACTGTGGCTCCTCTCCATCCCTCCAGGTTGCTGCCCAGGCACCTGCCCCAGGGGCCCTTGCTGGGTCCCACTCCCCACCTTCCCTGCCCGAGCCAGGAGGCAGCCCCTGCCCAGGGCAGCCGCATTCCTTCATCTCTGCCCGCCGCCTGCCGACCGCCTTCCTCCGAGGCAGCCCGTGCGTCTGGCTGTGTGCACTCCAGCTTGGGCTCTAACTGTCTGTCTCCTCCTTGTGCCCCATTAATCTGGGCCATGGTACCTGTGCGCCCCAGCATGTAATAAACAACTTAGAGCACACTTTTATGGATTCAGCTATATCAGCAGCTTTCAATCCGATCGCGCTTTATGGCGCCTACATGAGACTTTTATATTGTTGCAATTATTCTGCTTTATATGCTCCCTTTCCTGGCCCCTTCATTTTGCTTTATTTTCACATTTTATTCCCATTCTTCCTGAGCCTCTCCTAGCAAGGCCTAGAGTTCAGTTGGGAAAACTGCCAAGGCTGACCAGTGTGGCCCGGAGGGGCAGTTGGCCACTGCATGCCCTCCTCCTGACCCCACAAAGGAGGTCCTGCCACTGTCACCTGAGGCCGTGCAGGCCGTGGTGGCTGGATACCTGCAGGGACTCCTGGAAAGAGGCCAACAAGGTAGATGTGTTGTAAGAAAAAAATGCTGTGTTTCAGGGGCCCTGGAGCAGGGGTTCAGAGGATGTTGGAGTTTCTGCCAATACTGGGCCTGCACTGACCCACAAAGACAAGAACTACCCACCTCCTAAGGAGTCCAAAACACATTGGGCACGGTGGCATACACCTGAAATCCCAGCAATTCTGGAGGCTCAGGCAGGAGGATCACAAGTTTGAGGCCAGCCTCAACATTAGCAAGGCCCTAAGCAACTTAGTGAGACCCTGTCTCAAAATAAAAAATAATGTGGCTCAGTGGTTAAGCACCCCTGGGTTCAATCTCCAGTACCAAAATAATAACAACAACAACAATGCAGGACAGAAAACACTACCCCCTCTATTAGACCAATGTACATGTTCTTTTTTCTCTTTTTTCCTTCAATAAAGCCCCCTCAGTCCTCCACCCTGGGAGTGCCACAGTGTCAGCTGCAGCCCTGCTCATTGCTGACATGAACGTATCTGAGCACCTACTCGGTGGCAGGGTGGGTCTCTGTGCTGGAGAAGTGGACCAGCAGGACCCTGAGTCAGCTCGCGCTGCTGTAACAAAGCTCCCCGGGCGCTGAGCAGCGGACAGCCACGCTCCTGTCCTGGAGAGCCTCCTCCTGGAGCACGCCAGTCGCTGTGGGTCACAGCCCACCTAACCCAGCGCGGCCTCGCCAGGGCTGACTATATCCGCAAAGACCCCATTTCCAAAGGAAGTGCATTCCCACCTGCCCGTGAGGTGGGGTCGCGGCTCGACTCCGTGTGGAGTCTGCATCTGGGGAGGAGACGGACAGTGAGGAAGTAAACTAACTAGGGAAACTGAGTCAGGAGAAGGGTTCTGAGGGCAGTAGGGAGGGCTGGGGGTGAGGTGTGGCTACTTCCCAGGAGGAGCACGGAGGGCCTTGGCGGCCAGCAGGGTCCTCAGAGGGCTGTCCCTGGTCACCACAGAGCGCATCCCAGAGCAAGAAGGGAAATGACAGTCCGCCACCTGCCCCACATCAGGGGTCAGAGATCTCCCATGGCCTGGCCAGGAGGGGTCGGAAATTCCAATCTCTGTGCCCAGCTCACCCCCACCTCTCCCCAGATGTCGGAGGGCCCACCGACCCCATCGCGCCAACCATCATCGTCCCTCCCAAGAACACCAGTGTGGTGGCCGGGACCTCGGAGGTGACCATGGAGTGTGTGGCCAATGCCAGGTGAGTGGACCTTCCTTTTCTGCTCCTTGTCCCTCCTAACTCAAGCCACTGTTCTGGGGAATGCAGTTGCAACTGAGAAAGTTCTGGAAGCTCTGTCGGGTGAGGACCAGGAGAGCAGAGGAGAGACGGCCGGTGGATGCTCCAGCTATTGCCCAGGGTGTTGGGTAGGAGCAGGGCTGTCTCCTCTGGGTCCCAAGAGAAGAGAACAGAACCAGGAAGCAGAGCTCAGCCCAGGCTGCCTGGGGCCAGTGGGAGGTGGAGACGCAGCAGCACAGAGAGGGCAGAGGGCCTCTCCTTGCCAGCACAGCTAAGCAGAGGGAAGGGTGCATGGGAGACGGGTCATCGCCGTCAAGAACATGGGCTTTGTAGGAGGGAGACTGGGGACCAGGTGCCAGCCTGGCCTGAACTTCCCGCACTTGGGAAGAGTAGAATCATTCCGGGGCCTCACCCGGTGCTCCTACTTGACCTCCTTTCTCCCAGCAACGGCCAGCCGCCTAGAGAGGGCAAGCCGCCTGCCCAAGCTCACCCAGCTGGCCCACAGCAGAACTGAAATGCTGCCCCCCCCCCCGAAGTCCATGTTCACTGCCCTGCTCTGGACTTTGGTCTACTCATCTGCAAAGTGACCGCCACTCAGTGATGTGGCCTTGAGAAGGAGGAGGGATAGGGGGAGGAGAGGTGGAAAACCTCACTGTAAGGCAAGCAGGTAGGGTGCTGACCCCAGGCTGACCTGATACCTTCTAAGTGCTCCGAAAACTGATGGGAAGAGTTGAAATGTGATGGGTGAAGAGCTGAATGACATCCTAAGGTCACCTACAGCTGAAGGTCCCTGGAGGGCTGGTCCCTGTAGCCACAGTTCTAGAAATACGCTGTGCAGAACCCGAGTATGCGACAGTGGCCAAGATACACAGTAAAGGCCCTGAGAAGTCCCGCATTGGAGAACCTGGCCAACTCCATACGACCCAGCGTTTCCAAACTACAGGACCTCACAGGACCCCCCTGAGTGCCCGGGGCAGCCAGCACAGGCCTCATTCACAGAGGGAAGGCCAGGTGCAGGGCCATCGGAAGGAAGCCCAGCCAGGCTGCCCTGCGCAGCTACCCAGCGTCGCCAGCCCTGCCCAAGCACCTCAGCTCACTAACCTCTTCACCCCCAGCCCCGCAGGCGCCCACACAGGCCCAGAGCACTGAGGGGCTCGCCCTGTGCCGGGGTCCGGGAGTGGCCGGGCGTGGCCCGAGGGGGCGGGACACTCCACTGCTCCCGCCCCCGCCCCGCCCCCAGGCCCCCTGCAGCCCCGCACCAACACCGCCCCCTCCCCGCAGGCCCCTGATCAAGCTGCACATCATTTGGAAGAAGGACGGGGTGCTGGTCTCCGGTGGCATCAGCGACTACAACCGGCGGCTCACCATCCCCAACCCCACGGTCAGCGACGCCGGCTACTATCAGTGCGAGGCCGTGCTGCGCAGCAGCAGCGTGCCCCCTGCGGCCCGGGGGGCCTACCTCACCGTGCTGGGTGAGCCGCTGGGGCTGCGGGGCTCCCCTGGGCAGCGTGGCCGAGGCCTGGGGGAGGGTGACCCCACAGTGGACCGGCTCTGATCACCTCTGGTCCCCCTGCAGAACCACCTCAGTTTGTCAAGGAGCCAGAGAGACACATCACAGCGGAGATGGAGAAGGTGGTGGACATCCCCTGTCGCGCCAAAGGTAGCACGGGGTGGGGGTGGGGGTCAAGGACCCCAGGCCCGCAGCCCCTCCCCTGCCCGGCCACTATTTCCAAATCCCCCGCCTTCTAGGGCCACATCATGCAATGGAGCGCCAGTCTGGCTGTGAGCAGCAGCCCCGGGAAACAAACAGGCCAAATTACCGTAATCTCAGGCTGGAAATCAACCCGTGTCATCATAACTTGAGGGTTACAAATGAACCCAAATTACCGTAATTTCAGCACAGGTGACAGATCCAAATTGCCCGTAATTTGAGAGTTGTAGACAATGCCAAATCATCCTAACTTCAGAACTAGCAGGCCCGGGCTCTTGAGATGGGTCCCGGAGCCCCGCCCACTGCCGGGGCCTGTGCTGGTCACCCCCGCACCCCTCACCCCCACCCCCAGCTCCCTGGTCGAGGCTCCGGAGGATTTCCATTTTCCCATCCTGGCTCTCCCTCCTCCGGCAGCTGGGCTGAAAGAGCCCACGGCCAGGGCAGAGCCAGGGGATAGAGAGAAAACCGTGGACCAGCGGACATGGCCAAATACCGGTCACAGGGCAGAGTGTCGCCCCAGCAGGAAGGAGCCTCCCTGGAGGGGCCACTCTCCCAGGCAAAGAATATCTATGGGGGGCTTTCCATGGGCCAGGATTGTTCTCAGGGCAGGGGGTGGGTTTACAGAATGAGCCAAACAGCCAGCTCCGGGTTATTCTAGAACTTACATTCTTGCGAAGGCGATGAGCAAAGCTATAAACAAAGACACCGTATTTCATCCCATCTAAAGTGCCACGAGTTGTAAGATGCCCCATGATTTTATGAAGCACTAAGAAAGAAACAAGGCTGCCAATTAAAAGATGGCGTGCTGTCAATGCCAGACGCCTCCTGGTCTCCGGGACTTCGCAGAGGGAATGAATGTGCGTCTTGGAATGGAGGAGCCCCCTCTGTCTCGGTGGGGTTCCAGGAACTCCAGGCCTGGGGGCGCGGAGCTGTGGGGTGCTCCTCTGAGGAGGCTATTTGAGCAGAGACGCAGAGAGAGGGAGGGTGGGATGGGGATGCCTCGGGGGAAGAGCCCTCTGGGACCAACACAAGGGAAGCCCGTCCACCCCCAGGAGCCTCTGGAGGAACACAGCCCTCTCCTCTGTGCTCAGGTGGGTTTGGGAACCCAACCTCAACGTGGAGGTGCTCAGAGACATAAGTCTCTGCTAAATATTGCAGTAAAAAAAAAATGTTTAAAAATCCATTTGTCCAATCCAACATTTCCAAAGTAAACTGTTCCTAATAAACCAATCTTTTCATTTTCCTAAAATCCCTACTATATCCAAATGATTTGAGAACTGCCACTCAGGTAGCATCCTTCCCTTCTCTAGAACCAAAAGTGACGCCTCTGGGAAGGTTCTAGAGGCCAAGACACCAGGGCCCCCTTGCCCACTTCAGCCTGGCCTCTGCCCAGCAGCCCCCAGGGAGGTAGCAGGAGGCACTGACTCCGCCCCCTGACCCACAGGTGTGCCGCCGCCGTCCATCACCTGGTACAAGGACGCTGCGGTGGTAGAGGTGGAGAAGCTGCCCCGCTTCCGGCAACATGGTGACGGGGGCCTGCAGATCAGCGGCCTGGTGCCTGACGACACGGGCATGTTCCAGTGCTTTGCCCGCAACGCGGCTGGCGAGGTGCAGACCTCCACCTACCTGGCCGTCACCAGTGAGTGGGCCTCTCCCATCCTGTCTCTGCCCCTGCCCCAGCCAGGGCCTCGAGAGAGCGGCGTGCCCTGGGATCCCAGAAGGCCCCTTGCGCTGCAGCCTGGGGGTGAGGTCCAGTTATGCCCACAGCTTCTGCAGACGGAGAGAGCACTCAGGGGAAGCCCACGGCCCTCGGGGTCCCCTCATGGCCTGGAGCCAAGGGTGGTTGCAGTGGCTCTGGGAGAGAAGGTGCTTGGGATCCAAGTCCCAGCTCTGGGCTTTCTGCTGGCCCCACATCCCCTGAGCTGGAGAGAGGACCTGCCCTGGCCTCCCAGGAGGAGAACCAGCGCAGAGACAGTCCTCAGCTGGGAGCCTCCGCTCATGTCCAATGGAGGCTCATCCCGTTTGCCTTGTCACCGGGGTCTGAACTGCTCTCTAGGTCCCCTAAACAGAGGCCCAAGAGCCCAGGCGGGGTGTGTCCCCCCACATGGCAGTGGCCCAGGGAGGCCTAGGCTCTCCAGCCCTCTTCCCCACCCTGGAACCTCACCAAAGTCCTGCCCCCTTCCCGGCTGGGCTCCTCCCGTGTGGCTGAAGACCTTACTGTCTCTGTCTACAGGCATCGCCCCCAACATCACCAGGGGCCCCCTGGACAGCACCGTGATCGACGGCATGTC
Source organism: Urocitellus parryii (assembly GCF_045843805.1). Classification (NCBI taxonomy): domain Eukaryota; kingdom Metazoa; phylum Chordata; class Mammalia; order Rodentia; family Sciuridae; genus Urocitellus; species Urocitellus parryii. The sequence continues at coordinate 176,679,709 of NC_135537.1, read as the reverse complement.
CGTGGTGCTGGCGTGTGAGACCTCGGGAGCCCCCCGGCCCGCTATCACTTGGCAGAAAGGTACGTGGAGCAGACCTCCAGAAGGTGGGGCTGCGTGATCGCTAGGAGGGTCCTCAGAACTGGGTTCTGGAGCCAGCCACGTGAGGTCCCCTGACAGCGTAGAGGCTGTGCCCTGCACGAACAGGGCACCTCTCACTTCAAAGTGCTCCGTAGGCTGCCTTGCTGGGCCTCAGGCCAGGTCCCGTCTCCACATGAATCAGTAACTCGTTCCAAGCTTCAGGGGGCCCTTCTGTGGACTGGGGACGATGACATGAGTACACGGGTGATCTGAAGACCAGTTGATAGTGTCATGCGTGGCCCGTGTTGCGCTGGAAGCAGTGTCAGCTGGTGAATGGCAGTGTTTGATAGTTAACATGGTTGCCATGGGCACTGTGCTGTCCCTCCTCCCAGGCAGCTCAGGGGTCCCAGATGGCTTGGCCACAATGCCCGAGTGTCCACTATGTCCATCTGCCTTGTGCCCCTCCTCCTCCCCTCTGGGCACCCACAGCCTCAACCTCTTGCTGCAGAGGCACACACACATGTGCACACACACACTCGTTATATGCACACACACATGCACACACCAGCCCTGCTCAGGTGGACCTTCTCACAGGACTCCGGGCCCTGTCCCCAGCACCCACCCCATGCTCTGCAGCTGTCTCCCCATGGCCTAGGATAGTCTGGCATGCAGCAGACGCCCACTAAGTACTTGTGGGTGGATGTGGCACAGTCACCCAGCACACAGCTGGTTCAGGTGCCTGCCCACGTGGGCACATGGACATACCCAACTCTACTTACATGGGGACAGGCGGGTGTTCTCTAAAATAAAGGGACAGAACCTGTACTCCGGCCATCCTGCACTCACCTGTGCATGCTCTCGGCCTCCCCCCACCCCTTTTTCTTTCTATCTCTCCCCCACACCTCCCTCTCTGCCCAGAACCCCCACCCCACCCCAGGCCAGGCACCGGGCCCCCTGAGTGCCCCTGCAGGTCAGTCTGACAGGGGCTGTGTGTCCCACTCCATGTCTCTCTCTGTCCCTTCCCTGCTCCTTGCCCCTCCCATCCATCACTGTCCTCTGCTCCCCTAAAGGTGACTCTCTCCAAACACATCCTGTAGCAGGATGTCATCACCAACTTGTCACCTGTCTCCCCAACCCTCCTGCCCCCACATCTGGCCCAGGTGCCAGCTGTGGGAGGCTGTGCCCAGCTGCCCCACCACCATCGAGAGACAGTGTCTGGCCTTCTCCAGCCAAGGGCAGATAGTGTGGCAGTGAAGACGCCGCAGGAGGCTGGGCTGCAGGTGCCACCCTGTAGCCCGGGGCCCTGTGCAGGCCCCCCGCCCTGCTCCCAGCCCTTGTAGCATCTCCAGAGGGAGGTGTCTGCCCAAGGCCACCTGGAGCAAGGAGGCTTGGGGGATGTGCCACTGCAGGGCTGGGAGCTGCAGGCTGAGCCCACCCTCTGTGTCACCCCCAGGGGAGCGCATCTTGGCCAGCGGCTCTGTCCAGCTGCCCCGCTTCACGCTGCTGGAGTCGGGCAGCCTGCTCATCAGCCCCACGCACATCTCCGACGCAGGGACCTACACCTGTTTGGCGACCAACTCTCGGGGTGTCGATGAGGCCTCCGCAGACCTGGTGGTGTGGGGTGAGTGTCCACGGCCGGAGGGCCTACAGGTCTGTGCGTGACCGTGTGCACCCCTGCAGGTGCCCGCGACACAGGGACACCTACGGGACTCACACAGTGGCAGTGTCTCCACGCCGGCATCTCAGTCCCAGCCAGGGCCCTTCCTATCAGACAGACAGTGAAGAGTTAATTCAGAGGCCACGGACCAGGAGATGAATGAAGGTTCTACCAACGAGGCCACAGGCTGGAGAGTGGGGCCGTGCTTGGCTGAGCCGGGGTGGCAGAGAGCTGCCTTCACATACTTGAGGGCAGAAACCGGCAGACTTTTTTCCGTCAAGGACCAAATAGGAAATATTTGGGGCTTTGTGGGCCAGACGGTCTCCATCCCAGCTGCCCCTGTAACCTCCCTGATGTCCAGAGAGCTGCCGCAGACGGTACCTAACCCAGTGGGCGTGGCCGGGTTCCAGGAAGAGCTTATCCACCCCCTGGGCCACCTGCCGGCTTGGCCCACAGCCTGCAGCATGCTGACCCCTAGTGAAAGGGGACTTTGCAAACCAGCCTCCAACTTGGGACCCACGCCCAAGACTCACGAGCCTGTGGGCGACATGCCCAGACCCAGAGGGGACCTGGGGTGCAGCCCTAAACTGGACACCACAGACCCATCTCACCCTGGCGGGCCACTGACAGGCTGGGCCTGGGGCCCTGACCACCCTGAGGTTTCTGTTTCTCTGTCCCTTAGATGATTTGTGAGCAAAGTTAAATGAGCCCCTCTGTGAACGTGGCTTCCAAGAGTCGCCTGGGAAGCCCTGGGACTCCCCCGCCACACAGCTGTCCAGATGCCTGACCTGCCTGTATCTGCTTAGCCTCCGGCCACTAAGCCACGGATCCCGAACAGTGCCCTTCCACACGCCCGTGCCCTTGGGGTCACATGCCGTCTCTGCTGTCTTTCAGCCCGGACCCGCATCACCAAGCCTCCCCAGGACCAGAGCGTCATCAAGGGAACCCAGGCCTCCATGATGTGCGGAGCCACGCACGACCCCCGAGTGACCATCAGGTAGGTGCTCCACTGTGGCCTGCCCCAGGAAGGAGGGAGGACAGAGCTGAGGGGACAGCATGTCACCGGGCAGTGGCAAGGCTTGGGGTGGGCATCGTGTCTGGGGCCACTTACAGAGTGGGGGTGTGCAGATTTCTAAATCCACACCCAGGCCCGGGCTGCCTTGCGCTGAGTTCAGGCAGTGTCCACGGCGGGGTGGGGGGGTGGAGAGGAAGGGAGTAGAAACAGGAGCGGAAGAGGAAGGGAGGAGGAGGAGAGGACGGGTGGATGGGGAGGAGGAAGGCTCCGCTGCTCTCCGTGGTCTGCGACATCCCTGCCGGCACCTCCCTGAAGTGCCCCGACTTTTAGTCCCTCTGGCCAACGTGACGTGGCCTGGTTCATCGAAGCCCCGGAGGGTCTGCTCACCTGATGTTAGAATCCCCAGCAGAGGGGTCTGGGTAGGAAGACGCAGAGGCAGCTGTAGGGCTGAGGTGGGAGTCGACCCCTGGGGGGACCCTCCAAGGGAGCAGGGACGGGGAGGTGCCAGACTGAGGTCATCCTGACCGTGGGAAAGCCGGGACCCTGGCCTGCAGGGCTCAGTCCTGCTTTGGAAGAGGTGGGGACGGTCAGCTGTGGACTGAAGCAGCCAGGAAGGGGTACAAAAGTCAGGACCCCTCCCTGGCTTGGAAGGGTGACACCTGGGCCACCCCCCGAAGGTTTCATGCACTGAAACCAGGAGGACAGAGCACTGGGCTCTCTCCCCTGAGCTCCAGATGAATCTGCTTCCTTAGAAATGAAGGTTCCCATCGGTGCCTTCTCTGCTCAGTGAGCAGTGTCCTGGGAAGCCACTGGTACCCCGATGGGAGGGACCTGGAGAAATGGCCTCCCTGGCTCCACCAGGCTGCCGCGTCCTAGGGCGCCATCTGGCGGCCAGAGAGCCAGGAGGGTCTTCGCGGCCTCAGGAAGCCAGATCCTGGGGCCAGGGGTCCAGGGAGCTCTGGCTTTGACCAGCACCGCTTCTCCGAGGGCACATGGCGGCCCCAGAGGGGAAACCCAACGCGGAGTGAGACCATGGACCAGGCTGTCTTCATTTCTGGGTTTATTAGATTTTTCTTTAAAAAATTAATATACTAGCTGTGAAAAGGTCCTCAGAGAGAAGCCACATAGAATCCTGCTATGAGTCTCAGACAGGGACATGATGTCGCACGTAGCACCTTCTCTATTTTTAGCTTCCATTAATTGAAAAACTATAATAACAAGAAGTTACGTTGATTTGGTAACAGTTCAGATTTATTGATAAAAATGTCATCAACTCCTATGTGACTTGCATATTTTGCCCCTTCTCTACAAATAATTCTTTTTTTAAATGTTTTTTTTTAAATTGTTGCTGGACTTTTATTTTATTCATTTATTCCTATGTGGCACTGAGAATCTAACCTAGTGCCTCACACGTGCGAGGCAAGGGCTCTACCCTGAGCCACCACCCCAGCCCATTCTCTACATAATTCTTGATGCATGAAGGGATTCAAAGCTCTCGTGCAATAGTTTTGTAGACCCACCCTCTTGGGACCCCCCCCCCCAGCAACCTCCAGGTGGTGAGTCCCTGCTCCAGTTTACAGAAGGGGGTCCTCACCTGGAATGAAATTAATCAGCCAGGACAATCCTTTTAAGATGGGAGGAGAGAGCAACATTGATCCTTCACCGCCACCACCCACCCTACAAGTGGCAGAGTCGATACCCAAAGTCAGCCTTCACCTCCTCTCCCAGCCCATCTTGTTTAGATGGTGGGAATAGGGCCCTCCATCTTCTGGAGATAAATCTTAATAGCTCAATGGCTATTTTTTTAAAAAAAAATAGCATTTTTAAAGCTCCCCAGACAATTCTTATCATATCCCCAGGATTGAAACCCCTGCTCCAGTTGGGCACAGTGGCCCACACGTGTAATCCCAGATACTCAGGTGGCTGAGTCAGAAGGATCTCAAGTTGGAGGTCAGCCTGGGCAACTTAGCAAGACTCTGTCTCACCATAAAACAACAACAACAACAACAAAAAACTCCTATTCTAGCTGCAAAGCTGCAAAACTCAACAGGGTCCCCTGAGCAGAAAGGATGTGAACAATCAAATGACAGCAACGTGGGGCCACTCGACCTGAGTGATACATGCTCAGAATCAAGCCAGGTTCCAGGTTCGGGGGGCTGGGCAGGTGCAGGCTTCAGCATGAAATCCTCCAAGACCATTCTAGAAAGAAATGCTTCTATTTGGTATCTGGCCCCAGATTCAGACCAAACTGGAACAATCCACTTTTAACCATTATTAATATTAATATTTTTATTATATAATAAATATTTTTAGGCTGCCTTTCCCTCTGGAGATGCCTGCATTCTCTCTTGAATATGTATCTGCTTTCCTAAATAAATCTGTCCCTGTCTCTGGTGCCTGCTAAAACTCTTTTCTGTCACGTACACCAAGGACCCCATTGGTCCTGAGTCAAGGTTTCCCCGGCTTCAGGATCTCCTCCAGGGGACATAAAGTTGAGGGACATGCAAATAGGTCTGTGTGGAGCAGAGCGTCCTTGGAGCACCCAGGGGCACATGGGCGTGGATGGTGGACCTGAATGTCCCCCAGGTACACCCATCCAACATTTCCTTCCACCCAGGCCTGACCCTGCACCTGTGTCTCATGGGACATCTAGGCCCTGGGGTCCTTCTGCCCCTGCCCCCCCACCTCTACTGCTTTCTCTTAATTGTGTCTTTAGAAATAATCTGTGCTGGTGATGACAGCCGAGTTCTCAGAACCCCCTATTCTTCCTCAAGGAACGCTCTCCCTTCCTTCTCCATGCACCCCAGGGTGAGGCGTCACAAATGGAAAACCCCCAAACCCAGCAGCCATCCTTGTTTAGGATACACATTCCAAGCCCTGGTCATGCAAACAGGTCCTTGCTCTGCTGGCCAGCTCCCTCTGCCGCCTCCTCTCCCAGAGCCCACCTGAGCAACTTCTGAGGCCAGCCTCCTTACACTGAGAGTTCTTCCAAAGTGCCTCCCAAAAAACAACAACAAAAAATTAATTATACAACAAATTGTAGGGAGCAAACATAGAAAATGCAGATGAACTGAGACAGAGAAGGGGGAAAGTAGCGTTATCAGTTCTGAGACAGAGAAGGGGGAAAGTAGCGTTATCAGTTCCTTTTAATTAGACGTAACTGTGGTCATGCTTGGCTGCTTTTCTTTTTACATCTTTGGGGGTCCCAGGCACTGAACCCAGGGCCTTGCACATGCTAGGAAAGTGCTCTGTCGCCCTGCTCCGTCCCCAGTTGTTTTTATCTTTTGTGACAGGGACTTGTAAGTTGCTGAGGCTGGCCTTGAACTTGCCATCCTCCTGCTCAACCTCCTGAGTCCCCGGGATCACAGGCCTGCATGCACCACTTGGGTACCATTTTTAACAACCAGCAACACACTTTTCCTCGGCTTTTTTTTCTCAAGAACCTGGTCCCACGACAATAAATATTTTTTATCAACTCAATTTCTCAATTATTCAGGATTTTGTTGTATGGCTGGAGTGTGATTTCTGTTACCCGTTCCTTAGTCCTGGGTATTTGCATTATTTCTAAATGTTTGCTAATATGAGGAAATCTCATCATGAACGTCCTTGTCACTGAATATTTTTACATGTCTTTGATTTTCTGAGGACTATTATTATATAAGGCTAAGAGGGCCTCTAAAGCCCTCATCAAAATTTCTTAACAGCAATTACATAATTGCAGATTATTTTGGAAAATTTCTGCCCCATCTGAGTCCCATAGACTTGGGGGTTGTCTTGTTGTTGTTTTTGTTTTTTTTTTTTTGAACCTTTATTTATGGAGATTCCTGGTAAGAATATGCTTCGTTTTGTAAAATGCCACCAGGACTGTTTTCCAAAGGGGTGGCATCATTTCACACTCCCACCAGCAGCAAGTGAGTCCCCGGCCACCCGTGGTGCCATGTTCTGGGGTCTGCTGTTCCTGCAGCTGGGTGGTGGAGCTCCATCTTGTGATAATTTGCATTTCCCTGCTGGCTCTGCTGGGGCACCTTCCCGTGCGTTGTTTACCCTCCGTGTCTTCTTGGAGGCTGTCCGTCAAGGACGTCGGCCCAGTTCCTAATCGGGTTGACCACTGTCTTTTGGTTAAGAGTTTTCCGTATATTTTGGACAGCAGTGCTCTATCAGTGCTGCTCATGCAAATATTTCCTCCCCGTCTGCAGTTTCTCCCTTTTTTCTCTCTTGACACTATCAAAGAGCAGAAATTGTTCATTTCTAATTTTTTCTCATTTTTAAATATCTAATTATTTTTGAATTTTTTTAATTTTAACCCAGTTTACCAATTATTTCTTCCATGGATCATGCCTCTCTGGTCCAAAAAGTCAGCACCAAACCCCGGGTTATCTCTCTGTTATCTTCTGGGAGTTTTAGAGGTTGGCATCTCCTGTGTGATCCGTTTTGAGTTAATGTTTGTGAAGGGGGTAAGGTCAGCTCTGTGGCTAGAGTCATTCTTTTGTTGTTGTTGCATGTTGTTTGTCCAGTTGGTCCAGCACCAGTTGTTGATAGGTCTCCTTCCTTTTATTTTTGCCTTTTTGTTATCGGTCTCATTCTGCTTTCATGTAATCTATTTGTTGGAGTCACCAGGTTCTATAAGACAGGTCAGCAAACTCTTTCTGCAAAGGGTCAGACAGAGAGTAACTATTTTAGGCTTTGAGAGCTGTAGGAACTTCGTCATAACCCCAGAAGCAGACCTAGACAACATGTCAACAAATGGACATGAGTGTTGAAATAAAGCTTTATTTACACAAACAAATGGTGGGCCGAAGTTTGCTGACCCCACTGTAGATTCCATATTCTGGGTTTGGATAACTACTTTCACCTGTGCTCACTTGTTCTTCTCTCCCCTGAATTCCTGATTAGATTTAAGTTCAGTGACTTGGCACAAATCCTTTGCAGTCAGTGATCTATGCCTTCTGACATGCCACATCCTGACCCAAAGAGAGTCTGCCGCCCCAGGTTGTTTCCTAAGCAGCAATCGCTCTCTGCAACTAGATTTGCTTTTAAGGAAACCTCTGCCCATCCCTGGATTGCTGACAAGGAGGATTCTTTTCTAGATAAAGAGATGAATGGAAGGTTATTACTGTTGTCAGTTTGTAACTAGGTAGTGAAAGCCTTGAGAATTAACTGAGCAATTTCATTGCTGGTAATTTGTCCTTGAGGAAGGGATTTGGGAGACATGTGCATATTTTGCCATTAAGGATGTTCCTCACAGCATTAACTACAGCCTCTGAAGAAAAGGAGCCAAACTGTACGCTCAATGAGAGGACATCAGCTCAATGACAGGGGTCGTGTGAAAACACCCTCCTCTGGTTTAAAAAAGCCTGGTGGAATTGTCACAGCCAAAGGAGCAGGTGATATTTTGCTGAGTGGACAAGGTAGCTTTAAAAATAGGATACGGATTAAAGCTTAGATGATGGATGGGTGGATGGAGGGAAGAGTGGGTGGAAGGATGGATGGATGGATGGATGGATGGATGGATAAAAGCAAGCTTGGATGGATGGATAGATGGATGGATGGATGGATGGATAGATGGGTGGATGGAAAGATGGATGGCTGGAAGGATCACTAGAAATCATTGATGCAAATTTGCTGTGTCAGTAAAAATATTGATGTTTGACTTTTACTGACCTCCTGCATGTTTCCGGCAGCACTGAGTGTTTTATGGCTCCGCATCCTAGGGCCACCCTGTGAGGGGGGTGGCTTTAGTTCCCACATATTCCAGGTGAGAAACCGAGGCCCAGCAAGCTTAAGGAAACTTGCCCAAGGTCACAAAGCTGATGCATGGCCGAAGCAGCCCTTGACCCGGGGGTCTGACTCTGGAACTGTCCCTCTGCCAGACACCACCTGTCCATGCACACAGGGAGAGGAGTCTAGAAGGTCATTTATGGGTTCATCCTCATTCCCTGGCCCTAGGAAACCTTCAAGTTTCTTTGGTCCTTTTCCTTTATCCTTCACTTATTTTTTTTTTCTTATCTCCACTTTCCACTTCTCGGTTGATTTCTCATTTTAGACTTGGTTGAAAATATTGCAGGCGCGCTCTCTCTAGCGATCTTACATTCTCCAACTGTGGATACTTCTCGCCCCCCATGCCCACCATCCCGAGCCCTGGGTAATCCCTCATGCCAACCTTCCCTGGGGGGACAGCGCAGCGTCCTGCCCCTCAGAGCTGGCCCTCCAAGTGTGTTGACAGGGACGGTAATGGCTGTATTTCCTCTAGGACAACTCCAGAGGAGATATTTCTTACTGTCAGGCCCCAGCCCGTGTGTAATTTCTCAAGTCCCCCTTTGTACCGACTGACCGAAGCTAAAGTGATTTTTTGGACACTGAAGTCAATTTGTCACAGTGATGCATTGATCTAATGATCCCCCTCATAAAACTAATTCCAAAATGCAGTCTGTGTGGGAACTCTAATTCCTTTTCCAGTGGTGATCTTTTCCCCTCTGCAGAAGCGTCCCTTCTGCTGGCTCTTTTGTGCTGCGTGTTTTGCAATGGCCTCTGGCCAAAAGCAATGAGGCTTTGACCCAGACCTGAACCCAAGGTGTAAATGACCAATAATGACTTCAGTTTGCAGTGCCCGGCAGCCACAGGAATGACGGGCTTGGGGCCTCGCTCTCCACATCTCCTTCCAGGCCCGTGTCCTGCTCGAGGCCCATGTCCTGCCCAAGCCCTGCGTCCTGCCGGAGCCCCGCCAGCCCCGGGGGAACCCCTGCAGCCTGGGATGGTCCCCACCCCGCTGGCACCGTCTTTCCAGGACAGATTTGGGAGGGGCTCCCCGGGGTCCACCCCTCTCCCCCTCCTTACTGGCACCTCCTGCCCTCAGGTACGTGTGGGAGAAGGACGGGGCCACCCTGGCCATGGAGAGCAACCCCCGCCTCCGCCTGGACAAGAACGGCTCCCTGCACATCTCGCAGACCTGGTCAGGGGACATTGGCACGTACACCTGCCGCGTGCTGTCAGCCGGTGGCAATGACTCCCGCAGTGCCCACCTCCGTGTCAGGTAAGGACAGCCCTCCCCGGTGCCGTGGGACAAGGGACATGCAGACATGGCGGCGGGGAGGCCAGAGCCAACCCACTCCCTTTAGTGAGGACGCAGGACCAGCCTGTGTCCTCCAGGCCATTCCCTCAGCTCAGCGAGGCCCCGGTCAAGAGCAGGCGTCTGGCGGGGCTTAGAGCAGTGGGCCCCAGAGAGAAGGCCCCCACCCACTGGACGGCCCAGAGGCCACGCTCTCCCTCTGAGCACGAGGTGTCGTGGAAATGCAGGGCCACCGCACCCAAGTCTGCGCGGCCCTGTCACCTGACCGTGGGCCACTCAGGGCCAGGCCTCTGCACACATCTGTCTTGCAGGCAACTGCCCCACGCCCCCGAGCACCCGGTGGCCACGCTCAGCACGGTGGAGAGGAGGGCCATCAACCTGACGTGGGCCAAGCCCTTCGACGGCAACAGCCCGCTCCTCCGCTACGTCCTGGAGATGTCCGAGAACAGTAAGGTCCCCGTGGCCCTCCTGCGCCCTCCACAGCAGCCCAGGCCGGCGGGGGGCTGGGGCCTCACACACGTGGCTCCAGCCCGGCTCCCCACGGCTGGCTCTGGGGCTGTAGGTCCTTCCTCCCCTGCAAAGGGAACAGTGGCTTCTTCCTGAGTCAGGGTGACAGTGACTGAGATGGTGCACAGGACAGTCCACAGGGGTGGGGGCTTTTAGTCTTATCTTTCTTCTCCAAACTGCTCACTTCCAAATGAGCAGGTGTGACCCGCATGGCGTTCTGCGAGGGCGTCCCAATCCTGTGAGCCCTTGCTTCCTCCCAGCCCCCTCCAGCCCCCAGGAATCCTGGGCTAATGGGACCCAGAACGATGACCTCGTGGGTGGCTGCTGGACCAGCAGGGAGGCCCTCACTCCTCTGCAGGCCAGAATGAGGCCGGACCCTGCTAGGAAGGAAGGGAGGACACGAGTCTGGTCCCCCGAGACGCCCATCTGCGCCCCACTCTCTCCCTGCAGATGCCCCCTGGACCATACTCCTGGCCAGTGTGGATCCGGAAGCCACCTCCGTGATGGTCAAGGGCCTGGTCCCCGCACGCTCCTACCAGTTCCGACTGTGTGCCGTGAACGACGTGGGCAAAGGACAGTTCAGCAAGGACACAGAGAGGTGAGGGAGAGGGTGTCCCTGCCGTCCTGCTGGACGCCACGGGGCAGGGCTCCCCGGGCTGCCGACTGCCCACCAGGGACGGCTCCTGGGTCAGCTCCTCTCTGCTCCCCCTGGGTGGGATGGGGTGCTGCCACTCATGATGACCACCGTGGGTGGCGTGAGGACCCCGTGAGCTGCCCCAGGCAGAGACTCCCCTCAGCCCGCGCTCTCTGCGGGTCCCGAGACTCCCTCACTCTGCTCCCCAGCCCCGGGGGCTGCAGCCATGTTAAAGGGGCACAGAGCTCCAGAGGGGGGCAGGGTCCCACAGGTGTCCTCGCCCAAGACCTCCCATGGCACCAGAGCGGGGAGGGACCAGGAAAGCTTTGGTGAGTTTGAATAAAAACAACAGGTGGTCCCTATCAAAGCCCCAAGCAGTCATACCCGTTCACATGGAAGAAATCCTACCCCACGCCACCCCGCAGGACAAACAGCTACCTCACTGAGAAAGATGTCAATGTCATGGGACAGACCAGACTCATTCATGTGATTTGTGACACAGATCACACGCACCAGAGCTGAGCCCCAGGCTCTTCAAAGGGCACTCTGGGTGCCTATGAAGAGACCCCTGGCTGATGTCCAGCTCTGTGGGTTTGCATGGCTCAAGTCTCTGACGTTCACTCAAGTGACACCCCCATGGGGTGGGGGCGTGACACTAACAAGAACAGGCTCTGACAGGTGCCAGCCCAGCACGGGGAGCAGGAGGATTTACAGAGCCTCACTGTTAGTTGAGCACCTGCTCTGCACCAGGCTGTGTTTGGAGCCGGGGAGGTGGTGAGGTGGACAAAGGGCCCTGGCCCTAGAATCCCAACAGGGAGACGCAGGGTGCAGGGAGCCACCCGCCCACGCGCCTGCCTGGCCTTCCTGCGCCTCTGAGTCATCGTCCTAATGAACCTGCAGGCTCAGGGCTCTGAGTCACCCCACTTCAGCCTGCGTGGAAACAGGAGGCGCAGTGCGGCTGGGGAGCCATCCATCAGGAGGCAAGAACATAAAAATAAACAAACAGGAGCGGCATCCATCAAAAATAATTAACTTTTGTTTTTAATGGATAAGTGTCAGCCCGGTGAAAAATGCACCCAGGTGGAACACTGCATTCCCGCCACACAGGAGGGGGGAGGCAGCCGTGGCTTCGGGAGGCACCACACCCATGCCACCTGCCCCTCCGGGGGCTCCCTGGTCAGGTCAGGAGGCACCTGGGAAGCAACTCGCACTCCCACTTCTAAAGCACTTGAACACGCCTGACTTCATCACCCCAACAGAAGCTTCCTTGAAAAATGAGACACTGAGACCCACGTCCCTCAACTGCACCCGAAACACGTTCATTGGGTGTTTTACAGTGTTTTTAAAAGGTTCATCTATCCGTTGTGCCATGTGAACCTCTGTCGGTCTAGTCAGGCAGGCAAAGTTGTTGTTGTTTTTTTTTAGCAGAAACCAGCTCAGAGAGATTAAGTGAGTTACCCAAAAGCACACAGCAAGTGTGCAGACTCTGATGGGGAGAGGACGGGCAGGGTTTGGCCTCCTCATAGCCCATGAAGCTCCTGCATTTTCCCCAGAGACCCAGAGCGAGGGGCTCACCACTCTTGTCTTTTGGGCCAGGGTTTCCCTCCCTGAGGAGCCCCCCACGGCTCCTCCACAGAATGTCATCGCCAGCGGCCGGACAAACCAGTCCATCATGATCCAGTGGCAGCCACCTCCTGAAAGCCACCAGAACGGCCTCCTCAAGGGCTACATCATCAGGTAGGCGTCCATCCTGAGGTCAAGAGGAGCAGCCAACCCAAGGGGCCAGGCGTGGACTGGAAGACGGTACAGATTCGTGGCAGGTCGTTCTCCACCCACCGAGGGCCAGGAGACATGAGACACACCCACTGTGGTAGGAAGGATTTAGGTTAGACATGCAGAAGAACATTCATCAGCGAGAGTCTTGGAAATCAATAGGCATGGAAGAGCGAGGACCTAGTATAGTCTCCCCCAGGTGGTGTGGAAGGCAGGGCCACCATGTGCCAGGGCCACCAGGAGACGGAGACGGGCGATCTGTTTTAAGAAGCCCTCTGGTTGGGGCCTGGAGCGTCTTGGCAGTTGGATTTGGGATGCACCCAAACCCGGGGGCCTCTCACGGCCCCGTTCTCAGGTTCTAAGAGAGGCGCACACCATGGCTCCGTGAGGCAGCCCTTCCTCCCAAGTCTGGTTGTGCAGAACCGTTCTCGGTTCTCGTGGCCTCTGTGTTCCAGTGGAAGGTGGTGGCACAGGTGGCCTTGGATCTCCATCTCACTGCTGCAAGGAAGCCGAGCTCCTAAAGGAGAAAATGAGCCCCGGGGCTGGGCTGGGCTGGGCTCCACGTAGAGCTCATCCTTAGCTTGCACGAGGCCCAGGTCCATCCTCAACCACGAAATTTAAAAATAAAATAAAACACCAGAAAACAAGCCCAACCGTGGGGACCACTGTTCTGTCAATGACCTTCAAAGACTGAGGCCCACGGGGTCTTCCCAGGAACTCTCAGCCTCCCTGGCCAGCCGTCCAGCTCCTGTCCTTGTCCCCCATTAAGAGGACCCGTCCAGACTGTGCCACCAGGGGGAAGCTGCTGAACTAAAAAGGCTCACAGTTTCCTCCAGCTCCGCGGCTGTGTGGAGCCCAGCTCAGGGGCTGGACGGCCACTTGGCCGCGGCTGCCTGACAGAAGCACAGACGCCGAGCGCGTCCAGCCCCATGGGAAGTTCGGGCAGACAGTGTTGCTCTGGGTAGTTTCCTGGGTACGTGGCGAGCAGCTGGACTCGGGGTCCACCGTGCCCTCACCTCCTTCCCCAGGTACTGCCTGGCCGGGCTGCCCGTGGGGTACCAGTTCAAGAACATCACGGATGCCGACGTCAACAACCTGCTGCTGGAGGACCTCATCATCTGGACCAACTACGAGATTGAGGTGGCGGCCTACAACAGCGCGGGGCTAGGGGTCTACAGTAGCAAAGTCACCGAGTGGACGCTGCAGGGAGGTGGGTACCAACGGTGGCCTAGGGGCCAGATGATCCCTTCCTCCAGGCCCAGTCCCTGTCGGGTCCTCCGCCTGTCCAGGCCCGAGCACCTCAGGCCTGCTTCACCCAGGCCCTTGCTATGCCCGTGGGTGGATCGGCCCCTGTATCCAGCTCCTGCCGGGTGGCCAGCTGGGAGGAAGGGGAGGAGGGGGTCAGCGCGGGACATGGGGAACGGCAGTGGCTGCCCAGGCACGAGGACCTTCTGCAAAGTCTCACTTGCTGGATCACGCACGAGACAGCTTGATCCCCCAGTTCTGCATGCGAGATCTTGCATATCCACCCCAGCTACTCATCAGCGCCCTGTGCGTGGGTCGGGCAGGCTTTATGGAACCCCAACTAATCCAGAGAGAGGAAGAGGGCGCCTCGAGTCTGCACAGGGAGGGGGAGTGGGGCGGGCAGCAAAGTGTGGACTCCCAGCCCTGCGTCTGGGCCAGGGAGGTGGACAGGTCCCTCCAGCCCACCCCGTCTCTTGACCTCCAGTCCCCACAGTCCCCCCTGGCAACGTGCACGCCGAGGCCACCAATTCCACGACCATCCGCTTCACCTGGAACGCCCCCAGCCCCCAGTTCATCAATGGCATCAACCAGGGCTACAAGGTACACGGGCGCCCCCTCCCGGGAGAAGCCCAGAGCATCTCGGGAGGGCGGAGGCTGCAGAGGGGAGCCAGGGTGGGGGTGGGGGTCCCTCTGCTTCTGAGATCACAGGCCCAGACCAAGCGGAAGACGAGGGTAGAGACAAACAGTGTGGAGCCTTTCTCTAATGCCACACACAGGCCTGGGGGAGTGGGGACCGTACAGACAGGAGTGTTCTCGGTGACACTGGACCATAAACAAGACCCCTGGGTGCAGCCATGGCCCCACTGGAACAATCCAGCTCGCACTTCTTAGTACCATAACTGGGCTGTAAGGGGCATCCTGCTGGGGTGGGTCTCCCTGACCCCACACAGAGGGTGGCTCAGGGCAGGGGGTTGGGGCCAGGCTAAAACCCCAGCTCTGCCCCCTGCTGTCTGCTTGGACAAGGTCTTTAGTGGGTCTGAGCTTCAGTCCTTCTGTAAAAATTTACTGAGCAACGACTGTAGCCGCCACACTGGCTTCTCGTAACTAAACGGAGTTTCCTTCTGGGGTGAAGACCGTGAGGCCTATTCCCCAGGGTCGCGTGAGGACCAAGCAGGATAATGTGTGTGGTCCCTCCAGCACAGTGGCCGACGTCGTGAGCCCTCAGCGTGGTGTGGGTGGGACCAGGCCTTGGTTTCCTAGGGCTGCCACAACCCAGGGCCCCGACAGGTGGCTTCAACAACAAGCAACGCTGTCACAGCTCCAGGGGCTGGAAGTCCAACCAGGGGTCAGCAAGTTTGCTTGCTTTTGAGTCCTCTCCTTGGCTGTGGATGGCACTGCCCTCTCTGTCCTCCATGTGTGTCTGTGGCCTGGCCACCTGTCCTGTTGGATTAGGCCCACCGTAATGACCTCGGCCTCGTCTAACTTGAAGGACCTCTTTAAAGGTCCCATCTCCTGGTGGTCACAGTCGGAGGGGCTAGGGTCAGCACGTGAATGCAGGGGACAACCCATGACAGCCGACGCAGTGGCAGTGGCAGTAGTACTAGCGCACTGGCTACCTGGGGAACGGCACCGAGTCAGGGTGTCCCACCTGGAACCCGACCTTAGATCCTTGGCCTGGGCTCTCTTCTCCTCCCAGGGGCACATCCTGCCTGCCCCCACCCCCGAGTACTGAAGCCAGGTCACACGGGACATCGTGCCTGTCCCCAGCATCCTGGGGCAGGTGTCCAGGGGCCGTCTGCTCCCCCTTGTGGGAACGGAGGCCGAGGGGGCATTTGGGGGGTGAGGCTCGGGAAGCCAGCATGGAAGGGGAGAGATTTGAGCTGAGGGATCTGGTGACCTTGAGGTGACTTCTGCCACGTCCTGGAGCCCTGTACCTCTCTGCACTAGGTTTCCACACGTGCCACACCCCAGAGCCTCTCTAGGACAAGCAGCTGAGCCATGTTACTACAGGGTGTGTGCGTGGGGACCAGACAGGAAGGGAGGGGGATGAAGGTGCCAGGAGAATTTCTGCTTAGATCCCTGGCCCGCCCCGGCCACGGCTTCTCCCTGGGAAGGCAGGCGACCCCGGGCTGAGCTGAGGTGAGGGTGCCACAGCCTAACGCTCCAGTGCTAGCTGGCTCCTAATTGGGACCCAAGGGGGAAGGCAGGGAGGGAAGGAGGAGGCCAGCGTTGCCAGGGAGTCCAGGAACCAAGCTGGGGACAATTAGCTCCCTGCTGCCGAGCCTGAGCCTAAGTTCTATTGCACATGTGGGAGGGCTCAGCCACAGACTCGTAAGGCAGACAGCTTCCCAGGCTGGAGGCCAATCAGTGGCCTGGACAATTAGAGCAATGGCCCAGGGTGACCCAGAGCAAGAAAAGACTGCAAAGCCCCCCACACCTGCCAAGGCTCGGGCCCCGCTTGGCATCCTGCACGCAGTAGCTGTTCAATTAAAACCAGTGGGGATGAGCTGCCCGGTGTCTTGAGCCCCGGAACTGGTGGAAGAAGAAGGGCCCGTTTCCCAAGAGCCCTGGGGAATGAGGGTCCTGGTCTCCACCCCACTTTCCAGAGGAAGAAACGATGGCTCAAGAGGAATCACTTGTTCAAGGTCAAGGGAGTCATTGCCAAGGCTGAGTTTCAAACCAGAGCCAGTGCTTTTTCTTCCCTTAAAAAGAAAACTCGTGTTATGTTTTTATTATAAAATCAGGATTACCACTTGATTTTTTTTTCAATACAAATGACTAAAGGCAGGAATTTTTTTCTCCTGCTTCTTTGGCTTTCAGTGTGTCTATAACAGAGAGGGAAAGAAAAAAAAAAAAAGGAGTGGATGTCTCTTGTATACCTGTGATAAAAATGGAATTTTCTTGTCCACTTTTAATTGTGAAAAATTTTAAACATCTACAAAAGTAGAGGGAAGGCGCTGATGAATGCCCCTCTACCGGCCCAACTTCCCCTGTCCCAGCTGTCAGCCACATGTGTCCCATGGACTCCCCGGCCCTCCCCCTTCCCCTAGAATATTTTAAAGCAAATCCTGGGCCGTTTTGTTCCATAAATGCTATTGTAGATGAGGATCGTAGACGACGTCTCCTTTTAGAACAAAACCCATCATCATCGTCGTGCCTAAAAAATGTCCACAACCCCTGCACGTCATTAGACACCTGGCCAGCCTTGCAGGTTCTGGGACTGCCACTTCATTTCTGATACCCGTTGGTTTATTTGCTCCAGGATCTAAATGAGGGCCCCACGGAGGCAGACAGTTGGGGTTTTTTTAAGGTCTCGGTTGATCTATATATTCTCTCTCTCATCTCTTTCTCTCTCTTTTTTCTTATAATTTATTGGGTGAAGAAACTGAGTCATTTGTCCTGTGGAATTTTCCACAGCCTGGATTTTGCTGATTGCATCCCGTGGGGTCATTTAACACGTTCTTCTGAACACTATATTTGCAGTAAATTGGAATGTTCAACCACGGGCTGGTGGGACTCAGGTTCGATTTCTCTTTCTTTCTTTCTTTTTTTTTGGTTGTTGTTGTTTTCAATTCTGCTTCCTAGATGGCCTTGTGTATTTTCGTCGAAGACTAAGTCTGACTGTCTCTCATTGTGATGTCGGTGGCTGTCAATGGCCCTCCCATGATCTATTATTTCAGCAGGGGTTGCAAAATTGGGATAGGGAAATGCTATCGTTGCCTTTTGATTTATTAGCTGAAATGCTTTTTTAGAAAAGAACGTTCCCTTTATTGACTTTTTGGCCAACTGAACATTGAGTTCATTTAGTTTGAAAAGCCGAGCGCCGGCCCCATTCTTTCTGATTGCTTACCAATTTGCAGTATAATGAATTGGTTCCTTAGTCGCCTCTAAGGTAACAAGTGAGTCGCGGCTGGACGACGGGTGTACGTCCGGCTTTGTTTTGCTTTTTGTAATATTATTGTGCATGTACGGATTTTTAATACATCTGATGTGCTTCTGTCCACTGCCATTATTATTCTTATAGATGCCACATTGACCCTCCTTCATGTCCATTCCTCAGTCCTTGGACATGGCCCCAGGAGTCTGTGACGGCTTCTTTGCAGTCTGGTATGAGAAGATGTTCCAAGCTATAGAAATTTCCCTCATCGTACCCGGGATCAGCCCTTTCTTCACAACAATTTAATTCCTTTTTTTTTTTTTTTTTGGTGGGGGGGTACCAGGGAGTGAACTCAAGGGCACTGAGCCCCAGCTCCAGGCCTATGTTGTATTTTATTTAGAGACAGGGTCTCACTGAGTTGCTTAGTGCCTTACTTTTGCTGAGGCTGGCTTGGAACTCATGATCCTCCTGCCTCAGCCTCCCGACCTGCTGGGATCACAGGTGTGCACCACCGTGCCCAGCTACCTTGATTCCTTTCAGAAGGAAGGGATAGTTAGATGCCACACTCCGGGTACTGGGGTTCTACTGGTTCCAGATCAGCTAGAAGGAAATGCATTTTTTTAGGATAAAATGCATACTGATACTTCCTATTCAATTTCGGGACTACAAGCTTTTTAATAATCTCACTGGTCTTTTAATAATCTCATAACTCTTTTCTCCATACTGAAAATTCAATTCCTGCACCAGCAGCATCATTACCCACCTACTTCACCCCACAAGCACACATGGCAGTCTCAGAATAGTAATAGGAACAGGTTGAAGACTGAAAATAGTTGGAGAATCTGCAGTCCTTTTGCTCTCAGGGTTTGTCCCGAGAGGGATGCGCTTCACATGTTTTTGAAGCAGTTTCCCTGGGTATGATTTTGCTACAGCTCCATACCCTATTAGGTTCATTGAATTCATTTTGTTTTCGATTTTGGGGGATTGATTTTTTTTAATTTAATTTGGTGCCATAATTATATACAATATTTACACGGCTCTAAAATCAAATCTACAAAGCCAATGCCAAGAGCGCCGTCCTCCGCCCCGGCCCTCTCTCCCCGGAGGTTGGAGCGTTCTGGTTTGTTTGGTTTGGTTTTTCCTTTTGCTTATGTTTAAAGCGGAAGTGTGCATATATATCAACGTGTGCCCTCTCCTTCCTGGGTAAGTGACAGTGTGCTCTCCACACTCTCTCCACCTTGTGTTTTAACATGATTGTCATCTACAGTGCCCCTGAGGTCCCTCCATAGCAGCATACGGATGCCCGTCTCCCCTGGTCCTTTTTTGAATCCATAGGTTCCCCACCTACCCCATGGTGTCCTTAGGTAAACAGACCCTTACTTGGGGCCGTTGCTACTTGATCCACGTGGTTGGCTACTTGATCCACGTGGTTGGCTTAGTGCATACGGCTCTTTCTATTTTCATGGCATAGCTTTGACATGGATGCCTAGAAATGAGATTGTTAGGTCAAAGGGTAAGTGTGTCTGTCATTTGACTACTTTTGCCAAATATTGCCCCTTCAATTTATTGTTTTGAAAAATTTAAGAAATAGGGGCTGGGGTTGTGGCTCAGCAGTAGAGTGCTCGCCTAGCACTTGAGAGGCCCTGGGTTCAATCCTCTGCACCACATAAAAATAAATAAAATAAAGGTATTATGTCCAACTACAATTAAAAAATAAATATTTAAGAAAAGAAAAAATTAAGAAATAGGGCTGGGGATATAGATCAGTTGGTAGAGTGCTTGCCTTGAATGGACAAGGCCCTGGGTTCAATCCTCAGCACTGCACATACCAAAAAAAAAAAAAAAAATTAGGAAATAGCCAGGTGTGGCCGTGCATGCCTGTAATCCCCTCGGCTTGGGAGGCTGAGGCAGGAGGATCGCAAGTTCAAAGCCAGCCTCAGCAACTTGGTGAGGCTTTAAGCAACTCCAGGAGACCCTGTCTTTAAATAATACATTTGAAAAGGGCTGGGGATGTGGCTCAATGGTGGCTAATCATCCCTGGGTTGAATCCCCAGTGCCAAAAAGAAAATAGGAAATCTATGAATGATTCAAAAACCAAGCTTACATCAGAAAACCGCCTCCTGCCCTCGTCCTCCATCCCCCTGGTCCCACTCACCCTTCCCAAAGCTCCCCTCTCTCCGGGGCCATAGCCGCTGGTTTCCCACATGTCCTTCCCCGGGGTTCGGGGAGCAGTGGAGGAGCAGGGGGATATCCCCACCCACATCCTGTACCTGCCCCCCAGGGTGCTCCCTGCACCAGGAGCAAGAGGTTTCCCTGGCCTCTAGGCCCCCTGCCCAGCAGGGTGGTCATCGCTACCCCCGCCTCCTGCCAGGGCTCAGAGAGGAGCAGTGGCTTTCCCAGGGTCACACAGTAAGGGACAGAGCTGGGCTCAGGTTCAGGGGTCCCACCTCCAAGGCCATCCCCTTCCTTCCTCCTGGTGGCTGCGCATTCTGTGTCCCCTACACGCTGTCCTCCATTACAGAGGGTTACCTGCCAGGGACCTCAGGCATGTCACCGTCCTGCACTCCACGCCCCAGAGTAGAGGGTTAGAAGCAGCCACCCATCTGCCACTGTCGTGGGCTAGGACCTCAGATGTGGAACTGGAGGTCACCACGTCCTTTTGACTGGGGAATGAGCCCAGGGCCTTGCGCTCACTAGGCAAGGGCTGGACCTTTCAGCCACCTCACAGCGCCCTTATTTTTTCTTCTTTCCTTCCCCAGCCCTTTTTGAATTTTGACACAGAGTCTTGCTAAGTTGCTAAGGCTGGCCTTGAACTTGAGACCCTCCTGCCTCAGCCTCCCCAGTCTCTGGGCTCACAGGCGTGTACCACCAGGCCCAGCCATGAAGTCCATATTGTCAGTCCTCAAAACCACACTCTCCTTACCTGCGCACCTCCTGTGGGCCATTTTGGGGAGCAAGGCCCCGTGATATTGTCAGAAGGCACCTATAAAGACATTTTTTTTCTTTTATTTTTTAAAAAATAGTAGTAATTTTAATTGGCATGAGCCCGATAAAATGATATTTACCCAAATTTTACACTTGCTCGGGAACACACCACACAATTAATTCCAACAGCGTAATTAATTCAAATTTACATTAATTAAATTAAATTAAAACATTAAACTTGTTTCTTCATCTACTCCAAAGAAGTTCGGCAATTTAATTGCTATGAAACAAGATAACTGAAATAAAGAGGATATTTAACATACTTATTAAATGCCACTTAGTATTTCTGATTAGTATTTTTAGGGTCTAATTAGTGTCTAATTAACTGGCTATAGGCTATCTTTTCACAATACCAATTAAATTTCAAAACATCCTTTGTAAACACTCAGGCCTGAAAAGGAGAAGATTAAGCATTGTGACGGGCGTGAGTTAATCGGAGACGTTGGCGTGGTATTGTTTTCTATCTATAAATACCCGTGATTATTAAAACTCATCGAGTGTAGCTTTTCGCCATTAATTGCTATTTAATCAACTTCAAGTAAATGAGGAATCTCTGAGGCCAGCTGTCATTGTGGGAGACAGAGGAAGGGCCAGGAAACAGGGCGTGGGGTGAGAGAGCAGGAGCAAGGCAGCCGATGGGGAGTTCGCAGGCAGCGCGCATTCCCAGGTGCGGACGCCCCGCCTCCAGGTGACTGTAAGACTGAATCCTGATGGGAAGCAACTGTGGGAGCATAATAAGGGACACCCACAAACCAAAGTTGCCAGCCGAGTGGCAGGGCCCGTAGCCAGGCCTACAGTCCAGTGACTCTCGGGGCTGAGGCAGAAGCAGGTCCAGCGGAAGGCCAGCCCGGGCAACTGAGATCCTGTTTCACGATCAAACATGCTGGAGGTGTGGCTCGGCGGCGGAGTGCCCCAAGTTCCACCCCAGTACCCCACAAAATGAGAAGTCCTCAGTTTTATGGGACATGATCCTTGGACCCTTCTGGGGAAGAGCTGCCTCAGCCCCAGGGAGCAAGGTCGGAACCTGGAACCTGAGCTCCCCCAGTAACGGTCCTAGTGGAAGTGGCTCAGCCCCTGAGCCCGGTCTCCTCCCTGTGAAGTAAAGGGCATCTTCTTAGGTCTGCAGCCGCGCACGGGCCCACACACCTTGGGATTCTTTTTGAACAAGGCTCTCTTCGTTTTAGTTTTGTACTGAGCCTGACAATTACCCAGCCGGTCCTGGTAAAATGCCTCCCTTGTGGGGTCCCTGTTAAAATCGGGGACAGACACTCACAGGAAGCACCCAGCCTGTACCTTGCCCAGATTCAGAGGCTCAGGAAATGGAGCAGTGCCTCCAAGTGAACACGGGGCCACGGGCCTCGGGAGCCCGAGGGCTATCCCTTCCCGGGGACGAGGGACCCCTGGACCTGGGCTCCTGGACGCTGTCCACTGGCCCAGCCTCTTCTGGAACGTTCTTGCTGGCCTGTCCCCAGCTGATCGCCTGGGAGCCCGAGCAGGAAGAGGAGGTCACCATGGTGACGGCGCGGCCCAACTTTCAAGACAGCATCCACGTGGGCTTCGTGTCTGGGCTCAAGAAGTTCACGGAGTACTTCACCTCCGTGCTGTGCTTCACCACCCCGGGGGACGGGCCCCGCAGCAGCCCCCAGCTCGTGCGCACCCACGAGGACGGTAGGTTCCAGCAGCCCCTGTCCCTCAGCCCCACCCGAGCACCCCTGCCGCACCGCGGACTGTCCCTGGATGGTGGCTGCACTCCGGTTCTGACGGACCCTCTTGGGGAGCAGTGCCGGGGCCCGTGGGACACCTGAGCTTCAGTGACATCCTGGACACCTCGCTGAAGGTCAGCTGGCAAGAGCCGGGGGAGAAGAACGGCGTCCTCACAGGTAGGCCCAGGTGCCCCTCTCCAGGGTGCAGACGGGCCAGGAGAGGCCAGCTCTCCCTCCCCCGGAGCGAGTCCCCACCTGGACCCCGAGGCCCTCTCCAGGGAGGCTCTGGCACCTCTGTCTCCGGTCCATCCTGGTGGTTCTGTCCCAGATCCTGGGGCCCTAGAGGCCTCTGGGCCTCAGGGGGCTGCCGTGAGGACGTGCCCGCTCTAAAGCAGTGCCCGCCCAGGTGGCAGCCCACCAAGAGCCTAAGGCGAGCAGCTCCCAGCTCCCTGGGCCCCACTGTTCCCAGCGTGGCGGGAGCCGTCGAGCTGGCGGGAAGTGGGAAGCCCAGCGAGGGGGGCTGAGGGTCCCCCAAGCTCAGGCCACCACGGGGCTCCCCCAGGGTACCGCATCTCCTGGGAGGAGTACAACCGGACCAACACCCGCGTGACCCACTACCTGCCCAACGTGACCCTGGAGTACCGCGTCACGGGCCTCACCGCGCTCACCACCTACACCATCGAGGTGGCTGCCATGACCTCCAAGGGCCAGGGCCAGGTGTCCGCCTCCACCATCTCCTCCGGGGTTCCTCCAGGTAGGTGGAGCCGGCCCTGCTGGCCTCCCGAGAGGAGCCTGCCGGGGAGCGCCCTGCCTGCGGGAATCCTGGCGCCCTCCCCCAGAGCCCTCCCAGCCCTGTGGTCCCGCGACCCGGGGTCCTCCCCTGAGCAGGCTCAGCCCCTGTGGTCCCAGGTCTGTAGGTGGAGGCCCTGGCCCACGGCACCTCCCCGCAGCTCTGAACAAGGCGGAGGCTTCGTGTGCCTCGCACCCCACATGCCCGGCTCCTCATGAGGCCGTGGCCTCTCTGATTCAGGGGATTTATCACTGACACCCAGAAAGTCCAGCTGGCTTCCAGCCACGGAAGGGTTGGCTGGGCAGGGAGGCGGAGCATGGTGGGTGGACATGGAGGGCAGTCTGGGGTCCAGTCTCAGCTCTGCAACCTGGAGCAGCCCAAGTAGCCCCCCCGTGCCTCAGTTTCCCCATCTGTGTACCTGGAGAGGTGGGCAGACCACCCTGTCATGGTGTCCATGTGAGGAAGGCTGGGCAGTGGGACCTGACCAGAAGATAGCTGAGACACTAGGGCTTCTGCACGACGTAGGTCAGGGAGACTGATTTCTGTAGAGCCCACTAAGGGGCCTCATATACATCAACCTCGTCCAGTCCTCACAACGACCCTGAAACAGGTGTCATCATCACCTCCACTTTACTAAGGCACAGAGAGGTGGGTAACTTGCCCAAAGATGCACAGCCTATAAGTGGTGAAGTTGGATTCAAACTCAGTCCACCTCCAGGGTTCCCAGTTGGCAAATAGGAGCTGCCTCCCGCCCCACCTGTCCCTCTCACCTCCTCAGCACTATTGAGTATGAAAGGCTTTGTAAGGGTGGGGAAGGATGGGTCCTGTTTGGTTTCTCCTGAGCCAGGCTTGGTTTTGTGCTGCCCCTGACTCCCTCCGAGCATCTCACTCACACCCAGATCTGCCAAGGGTGGCCTCTGGCACAGGTGGCCCTGGGAGGTCCCCTTAGTCCCCAGCCTGTCAGTTCCCTGCTGTCATCATGGCGCCCCATCAGACACCCCGTGTGGGCCACACCTCCCCTGGGACCTGGGGCCTCTCAGGAACAGAGGATGCACAGCCGGCTCCTCGCGAGTCTCTCCACGGGGAGCGGCGCCCCACGCGCCCTCCCCACGCGCCCTTCCTGCCTTCCCCTTTCCTAGAACTCCCAGGAGCCCCCACCAACCTGGGCATTTCCAACATCGGGCCCCGCTCCGTGACCCTGCAGTTCCGGCCGGGCTACGACGGGAAGACCTCCATCTCCCGCTGGCTGGTGGAAGCTCAGGTGACGCCTGCTGCGGGGCTGGGGTGGCGGGTCGGAAGCCCACGGTGACTCGCTCAGGGCGCAGACCCGGGCACCACCTCCAGGGGTTCTGCTGGGCGGGGCCTCAGCCGCCATCCCTGGCCCCGCTCCGGAGGCCTCTGCGGTCCCATTCGGGGGCCTGGAAAGCTGCTGGCCCCAGGCGGCACCCTCGCGGAGCCCTGGCATGGGGACCAGGACCTCCCCTGGGCAGGGCTGGTGCGCACAGGCGCTGGGGCTGGGGCACCCCATCTCGGCGCGGCTAAGGGTCGCCCCTCTTCCAGGTGGGTGTGGTCGGGGAGGGCGAGGAGTGGCTGCTGGTCCACCAGCTCAGCAACGAGCCCGACGCCCGCTCCATGGAGGTGCCCGACCTCAACCCCTTCACCTACTACAGGTGAGGTGTGGCCGCGCGAGGCCCTGGAGGGAGGGGGGGACGGTTGGCCAGTCCTGCTCACGCCCTCGCCCCACGCAGCTTCCGCATGCGCCAGGTGAACATCGTGGGCACCAGCCCGCCCAGCCAGCCTTCCAGAAAGATCCAGACCCTCCAGGCGCCCCCAGACATGGCCCCGGCCAACGTGACCCTGCGCACAGCCAGCGAGACCAGCCTGTGGCTCCGCTGGATGGTGAGCCCCCCCCCATCGGGCCCTGGGGTGGTGGGTATTCCCTTGACCCCCACCCTGTAAAGCCGTCTTGGCCTCAGAGGGGGCCTGCAGAGAGGACCTATCCGCCTTCTCCTGGCTTCTTTTTTTTTTTTTTTTTTTACTTTTTTAAAAAATATACTTTTTACTTCTGTAGATAGACTGCCCGATAATCAACCATGGCTGAATGAGCCAACGCCCCCCAAGTGAGGGAGAGGCCAGAACGCTTTTTACTGAGCACTGGCCAAATGCACATTTAATCATTTCAGAAACTATACAGAGGACACGTTATCCTCCCAATGTATAGCTTAAAAAAAAAAAAAAAAAAAAAAGCAAGGTTCAGAGAGGTTATGAACTTGCCTTGGCCACACAGCTCTCTCTCTCTGAGGGTCTGGATTGAACAGTGGGTCTGCGCTTAGTCAGAGAGTGAGCACTTGCTGCTGAGCGGGAGGGGGCCAGGGAGATCATGAGGCTGTCACCCTGCTGGTCCTACAGGAGGCAGCGGCATGACAGCTGGGGCTCCCTCTCCTGCCAGGTGCTTCATTCAGAGTCAGGCCTTGAACCTCAGCAGGCCTGTGGCAGCACACTGAGCTTGGTCCCCAATTAGCAGAAGAGGAAACAGGGACAGAGTGAGGTTGGCAGCCTGCCCAGCACCCTCACACCCTCCCATACCCCCTACTGGGGCAGAGCGAGGTTCCCCAGCTGCCCAGCACCCTCACACCCTCCCACACCCCCTATGGGGCAGAGCGAGGTTGCCCACCTGCCCAGCACCCTCACACCCCCCACACCCCCTACTGGGGCAGAGCGAGGTTCCCCAGCTGCCCAGCACCCTCACACCCTCCCACACCCCCTATGGGGCAGAGCGAGGTTCCCCAGCTGCCCAGCACCCTCACACCCTCCCACACCCCCTATGGGGCAGAGCGAGGTTGCCCACCTGCCCAGCACCCTCACACCCCCCACACCCCCTACTGGGGCAGAGCTAGGTTGCCCACCTGCCCAGCACCCTCACACCCTCCCACACCCCCTATGGGGCAGAGCGAGGTTCCCCAGCTGCCCAGCACCCTCACACCCTCCCATACCCCCTACTGGGGCAGAGCCAGGTTGCCCACCTGCCCAGCACCCTCACACCCTCCCACACCCCCTATGGGGCAGAGCGAGGTTGCCCAGCTGCCCAGCATCCTCACACCCCCCATACCCCCTACTGGGGCAGAGCGAGGTTCCCCAGCTGCCCAGCACCCTCACACCCTCCACACCCCCTACTGGGGTAGAGCCAGGTTGCCCAGCACCCTCACACACCCCCACACCCCCTACTGGGGCAGAGCGAGGTTCCCCAGCTGCCCAGCACCCTCACACACCCACACCCCCTACTGGGGCAGAGCGAGGTTGCCCACCTGCCCAGCACCCTCACACCCTCCCACACCCCCTACTGGGGCAGAGCGAGGTTGCCCACCTGCCCAGCACCCTCACACCCTCCCACACCCCCTACTGGGACAGAGCGAGGTTGCCCACCTGCCCAGCACCCTCACACCCTCCCACACCCCCTACTGGGGCAGAGCGAGGTTCCCCACCTGCCCAGCACCCTCACACCCTCCTGCACCCCCTACTGGGGCAGAGCGAGGTTCCCCAGCTGCCCAGCACCCTCACACACCCCCACACCCCCTACTGGGGCAGAGCGAGGTTCCCCACCTGCCCAGCACCCTCACACCCTCCTGCACCCCCTACTGGGGCAGAGCGAGGTTGCCCACCTGCCCAGCACCCTCACACCCTCCCACACCCCCTACTGGGGCAGAGCGAGGTTCCCCACCTGCCCAGCACCCTCACACCCTCCCGCACCCCCTACTGGGGCAGAGCGAGGTTGCCCACCTGCCCAGCACCCTCACACCCCCCACACCCCCTACTGGGGCAGAGCGAGGTTGCCCACCTGCCCAGCACCCTCACATCCTCCCACACCCCCTACTGGGGCAGAGCGAGGTTGCCCACCTGCCCAACACCCTCACACCCTCCCGCACCCCCTACTGGGGCAGAGCGAGGTTCCCCAGCTGCCCAGCACCCTCACACCCTCCACACCCCCTACTGGGGCAGAGCGAGGTTGCCCACCTGCCCAGCACCCTCACACCCTCCCGCACCCCCTACTGGGGCAGAGCGAGGTTGCCCACCTGCCCAGCACCCTCACACCCTCCACACCCCCTACTGGGGCAGAGCGAGGTTGCCCACCTGCCCAGCACCCTCACACCCTCCACACCCCCTACTGGGGCAGAGCGAGGTTGCCCACCTGCCCAGCACCCTCACATCCTCCCACACCCCCTACTGGGGCAGAGCGAGGTTGCCCACCTGCCCAGCACCCTCACACCCTCCACACCCCCTACTGGGGCAGAGCGAGGTTCCCCAGCTGCCCAGCACCCTCACACCCTCCCACACCCCCTACTGGGGCAGAGGGAGGTTCCCCAGCTGCCCAGCACCCTCACACCCTCCACACCCCCTACTGGGGCAGAGCGAGGTTCCCCACCTGCCCAGCACCCTCACACACACCCACACCCCCTACTGGGGCAGAGCGAGGTTGCCCACCTGCCCAGCACCCTCACACCCCCCACACCCCCTACTGGGGCAGAGCGAGGTTGCCCACCTGCCCAGCACCCTCACACCCTCCACACCCCCTACTGGGGTAGAGCCAGGTTGCCCAGCTGCCCAGCACCCTCACACCCCCACACCCCCTACTGGGGCAGAGCGAGGTTGCCCACCTGCCCAGCACCCTCACACCCCCCACACCCCCTACTGGGGTAGAGCGAGGTTCCCCAGCTGCCCAGCACCCTCACACACCCCCACACCCCCTACTGGGGCAGAGCGAGGTTCCCCACCTGCCCAGCACCCTCACACCCTCCCACACCCCCTACTGGGGCAGAGCGAGGCTCCCCACCTGCCCAGCACCCTCACACCCTCCACACCCCCTACTGGGGCAGAGCGAGGTTGCCCACCTGCCCAGCACCCTCACACCCTCCTGCACCCCCTACTGGGGTAGAGCCAGGTTGCCCAGCACCCTCACACCCTCCACACCCCCTACTGGGGCAGAGCGAGGTTCCCCAGCTGCCCAGCACCCTCACACCCCCCACAACCCCTACAGGGGCAGAGCCAGGTTCCCCAGCTGCCCAGCACCCTCACACCCTCCCACACCCCCTACTGGGGCAGAGCGAGGTTGCCCACCTGCCCAGCACCCTCACACCCTCCACACCCCCTACTGGGGCAGAG
This sequence comes from Urocitellus parryii, assembly GCF_045843805.1. Lineage (NCBI taxonomy): Eukaryota > Metazoa > Chordata > Mammalia > Rodentia > Sciuridae > Urocitellus > Urocitellus parryii. The sequence goes on along the minus strand of NC_135537.1, from coordinate 176,651,243 downwards.
CGAGGTTCCCAGCTGCCCAGCACCCTCACACCCTCCCGCACCCCCTACTGGGGCAGAGCGAGGTTGCCCACCTGCCCAGCACCCTCACACCCTCCACACCCCCTACTGGGGCAGAGCGAGGTTCCCCAGCTGCCCAGCACCCTCACACCCTCCACACCCCCTACTGGGGCAGAGCGAGGTTGCCCACCTGCCCAGCACCCTCACACCCTCCCGCACCCCCTACTGGGGCAGAGCGAGGTTGCCCACCTGCCCAGCACCCTCACACCCTCCCACACCCCCTACTGGGGCAGAGCGAGGTTGCCCACCTGCCCAGCACCCTCACACCCTCCCGCACCCCCTACTGGGGCAGAGCGAGGTTCCCCAGCTGCCCAGCACCCTCACAGCCTCCCACACCCCCTACTGGGGCAGAGCGAGGTTGCCCACCTGCCCAGCACCCTCACACCCTCCCACACCCCCTACTGGGGCAGAGCCAGGTTGCCCACCTGCCCAGCACCCTCACACCCTCCTGCACCCCCTACTGGGGCAGAGCGAGGTTGCCCACCTGCCCAGCACCCTCACACCCTCCTGCACCCCCTACTGGGGCAGAGCGAGGTTGCCCACCTGCCCAGCACCCTCACACCCTCCCACACCCCCTACTGGGGCAGAGCCAGGTTGCCCACCTGCCCAGCACCCTCACACCCTCCTGCACCCCCTACTGGGGCAGAGCGAGGTTCCCCAGCTGCCCAGCACCCTCACACCCTCCTGCACCCCCTACTGGGGCAGAGCGAGGTTGCCCACCTGCCCAGCACCCTCACACCCTCCTGCACCCCCTACTGGGGCAGAGCGAGGTTGCCCACCTGCCCAGCACCCTCACACCCTCCTGCACCCCCCACTGGGGCAGAGCGAGGTTGCCCACCTGCCCAGCACCCTCACACCCTCCACACCCCCTACTGGGGCAGAGCGAGGTTGCCCACCTGCCCAGCACCCTCACACCCTCCCACACCCCCTACTGGGGCAGAGCGAGGTTGCCCACCTGCCCAGCACCCTCACACCCTCCACACCCCCTACTGGGGCAGAGCGAGGTTGCCCACCTGCCCAGCACCCTCACACCCCCCACACCCCCTACTGGGGCAGAGCGAGGTTGCCCACCTGCCCAGCACCCTCACACCCTCCTGCACCCCCTACTGGGGCAGAGCGAGGTTGCCCACCTGCCCAGCACCCTCACACCCTCCTGCACCCCCTACTGGGGTAGAGCGAGGTTGCCCACCTGCCCAGCACCCTCACACCCCCCACACCCCCTACTGGGGCAGAGCGAGGTTGCCCACCTGCCCAGCACCCTCACACCCTCCTGCACCCCCTACTGGGGCAGAGCGAGGTTCCCCAGCTGCCCAGCACCCTCACACCCCCCACACCCCCTACTGGGGCAGAGCGAGGTTGCCCACCTGCCCAGCACCCTCACACCCTCCCGCACCCCCTACTGGGGCAGAGCGAGGTTGCCCACCTGCCCAGCACCCTCACACCCTCCCACACCCCCTACTGGGGCAGAGCGAGGTTCCCCAGCTGCCCAGCACCCTCACACACACCCACACCCCCTACTGGGGCAGAGCGAGGTTGCCCAGCTGCCCAGCACCCTCACACCCTCCCACACCCCCTACTGGGGCAGAGCGAGGTTCCCCAGCTGCCCAGCACCCTCACACCCCCCACACCCCCTACTGGGGCAGAGCGAGGTTGCCCAGCTGCCCAGCACCCTCACACCCTCCACACCCCCTACTGGGGCAGAGCGAGGTTCCCCAGCTGCCCAGCACCCTCACACCCTCCCGCACCCCCTACTGGGGCAGAGCGAGGTTGCCCACCTGCCCAGCACCCTCACACCCTCCACACCCCCTACTGGGGCAGAGCGAGGTTCCCCAGCTGCCCAGCACCCTCACACCCTCCACACCCCCTATTGGGGCAGAGCGAGGTTGCCCACCTGCCCAGCACCCTCACACCCTCCCGCACCCCCTACTGGGGCAGAGCGAGGTTGCCCACCTGCCCAGCACCCTCACACCCTCCCACACCCCCTACTGGGGCAGAGCGAGGTTGCCCACCTGCCCAGCACCCTCACACCCTCCCACACCCCCTACTGGGGCAGAGCGAGGTTGCCCACTTGCCCAGCACCCTCACACCCTCCTGCACCCCCTACTGGGGCAGAGCGAGGTTGCCCACCTGCCCAGCACCCTCACACCCTCCACACCCCCTACTGGGGTAGAGCGAGGTTCCCCACCTGCCCAGCACCCTCACACACCCCCACACCCCCTACTGGGGCAGAGCGAGGTTGCCCACCTGCCCAGCACCCTCACACCCTCCACACCCCCTACTGGGGCAGAGCGAGGTTGCCCACCTGCCCAGCACCCTCACACCCTCCACACCCCCTACTGGGGCAGAGCGAGGTTGCCCAGCTGCCCAGCACCCTCACACACACCCACACCCCCTACTGGGGCAGAGCGAGGTTCCCCAGCTGCCCAGCACCCTCACACACCCCACACCCCCTACTGGGGCAGAGCGAGGTTGCCCAGCTGCCCAGCACCCTCACAACCCCCCATACCCCCTACTGGGGCAGAGCGAGGTTCCCCAGCTGCCCAGCACCCTCACACCCCCCACACCCCCTACTGGGGCAGAGCGAGGTTGCCCACCTGCCCAGCACCCTCACACCCCCCACACCCCCTACTGGGGCAGAGCGAGGTTGCCCACCTGCCCAGCACCCTCACACCCTCCCATACCCCCTACTGGGGCAGAGCGAGGTTGCCCAGCTGCCCAGCACCCTCACACACACCCACACCCCCTACTGGGGCAGAGCGAGGTTGCCCAGCTGCCCAGCACCCTCACACCCTCCCACACCCCCTACTGGGGCAGAGCGAGGTTGCCCACCTGCCCAGCACCCTCACACCCTCCCACACCCCCTACTGGGGCAGAGCTAGGTTCCCCAGCTGCCCAGCACCCTCACACCCTCCCATACCCCCTACTGGGGCAGAGCGAGGTTCCCCACCTGCCCAGCACCCTCACACCCTCCCACACCCCCTACTTGGGCAGAGCGAGGTTGCCCAGCTGCCTAGCACCCTCACACACACCCACACCCCCTACTGGGGCAGAGCGAGGTTGCCCAGCTGCCCAGCACCCTCACACCCTCCCGCACCCCCTATGGGGCAGAGCGAGGTTGCCCAGCTGCCCAGCACCCTCACACCCTCCACACCCCCTACTGGGGCAGAGTGAGGTTCCCCAGCTGCCCAGCACCCTCACACCCTCCTGCACCCCCTACTGGGGCAGAGCGAGGTTGCCCACCTGCCCAGCACCCTCACACCCCCCACACCCCCTACTGGGGTAGAGCGAGGTTCCCCAGCTGCCCAGCACCCTCACACACCCCCACACCCCCTACTGGGGCAGAGCGAGGTTCCCCACCTGCCCAGCACCCTCACACCCCCCACACCCCCTACTGGGGTAGAGCGAGGTTCCCCAGCTGCCCAGCACCCTCACACACCCCCACACCCCCTTCTGGGGCAGAGCGAGGTTGCCCACCTGCCCAGCACCCTCACACACCCCCACACCCCCTACTGGGGCAGAGCGAGGTTGCCCACCTGCCCAGCACCCTCACACCCTCCCGCACCCCCTACTGGGGCAGAGCGAGGTTCCCCAGCTGCCCAGCACCCTCACACCCTCCCATACCCCCTACTGGGGCAGAGCGAGGTTGCCCACCTGCCCAGCACCCTCACACCCTCCACACCCCCTACTGGGGCAGAGTGAGGTTCCCCAGCTGCCCAGCACCCTCACACCCTCCCACACCCCCTACTGGGGCAGAGCGAGGTTGCCCACCTGCCCAGCACCCTCACACCCTCCCACACCCCCTACTGGGGCAGAGCGAGGTTGCCCACCTGCCCAGCACCCTCACACCCTCCTGCACCCCCTACTGGGGCAGAGCGAGGTTCCCCAGCTGCCCAGCACCCTCACACCCCCCACACCCCCTACTGGGGCAGAGCGAGGTTCCCCAGCTGCCCAGCACCCTCACACCCTCCACACCCCCTACTGGGGTAGAGCCAGGTTCCCCACCTGCCCAGCACCCTCACACCCTCCTGCACCCCCTACTGGGGCAGAGCCAGGTTGCCCACCTGCCCAGCACCCTCACACCCTCCACACCCCCTACTGGGGTAGAGCCAGGTTGCCCAGCACCCTCACACACCCCCACACCCCCTACTGGGGCAGAGCGAGGTTCCCCACCTGCCCAGCACCCTCACACCCTCCCGCACCCCCTACTTCACAGCAGAGCTGGGTCCCACCTAGGGAGTCTACCTCCCATCCACATCCCCGGCCACCGAGCCCTCTGCCTCCAGGTCCAGGGAACGCTAGAGACAGTCACTCCGCAGCCTCCTCTGTGCAGCCAGCCCCCAGAGGCCTGGGGAGAAAGGAGAATTCTTAGACCAAGGTGGGGGGCAACCCCGCCTCCTGGGCTGCTTAGGGAGCCAGAGCCCTGCACGGGAGGAGCTCATGAGGGTGCCTGCCTCTGCTGGGCCCACTGACCACCCCGCCTCGTCCCCACGAAGGTCTTCAACTCACTGTGCAAAACACAGCTTGCACGGACCTGCTGCACGGTGGTGGCAGGGAGCACAGGGCATGGCTGCCCGTCACCCTGGGTCACAGCCTGACAGATAGTGCCTATGGCTGTCACCTGGGTAGGCATTAGCAGTACTAGCACCAGAGAAGACTGTGGGGTCAGCCAGTGGCCTCCCTCCCCACCCCCGCTGGCCCCCCACTTCCACCTCCTGAGCCTCACTTGGAGGTTTCCAGATACTGAAAGGTCACGGGAGGGTGGGGAGCCGTGGCTCTGCCCTGTGGCCGGCGCCTCTCAGACCCACTTGGCGGTGCACACCCGTCACTTTCTGCAGCAGGTGGGGCTACACCCCACCTCGGGCTCCCCGACCCCTCGGTTCAGTTCCAGTGGTCTCTGGTCCACTTCACTAAGTGTCTGCAGAGGGTGGGGGTGTGTGTCAGCCACTGAGACAGGGCCAGGGAGGAGCTGGACTAAGTGGCTTCCAGGGTGGTGAGCTGTGGACCACGCATCCTTGGGAGGCCCTGGGGAGGCTGACCAAGAGGAGGGGACCACAGGTGGCCCAGCTCCACTCTGTCCAATACAAGGCAGTGAAGATCAGCTCTCAGCTGCAGGCCACAGGCACCCACCTCCTCTGCTCATCAGCACTGGCCAGGTTCACCAAACAACCCTGAGCCAGCGACCACGACCCCTCTGGCCTGGTGCTAATGCCTGAGGACAGAATCTCCCTTTTCTCTTTGGTGAGACTTGAACTAGCAGGAAGCTAAATATGCATCAGGAGAGACTGAGGTGTGCTGGATAGCAGGACTTCCTGGAAATGAGAGGGAATGTCCAGGGAATGTCCTCGCTGTGTGTCCGCTCCTCCCAGGGCAGCATAAGCTGAGGCCAGGTGAGTTAGGCAAGCGAGACAACCAGAGCCAAAGGCACTCAGTCTCCTAAACAGGACCAAGTCCCTGGGCAGGGGCGTAAGTTAGTCACATGCGAAGTGGAGATGGCCCTGCTCCTCCTGGGAGCCTGGAGGGGATAGGGGAGGAGATGGAGACACCATGTGCACCCCCAGCCGGGCCAGGGCAGCACCTCTGGGGGACACTGGCAGCCGGGACGGTGGGCCAGGTCATCCTGCAGGCCAGGACGAGGCCAGGCCCCGGGGTGCCGGGCAGTTCTCCCTGCCCAGTGTCTGGGCCTCACGGTGCTCTGCCCCCCCTCGCCACAGCCTCTCCCAGAGATGGAATACAACGGGAACCCCGAGTCCGTGGGCTACAAGATCAAGTACGGCCGGTCTGACGGCCATGGCAAGACGCTGAGCCACGTGGTGCCGGACCGCGTGGAGCGGGAGTACACCCTCGAGGACCTGGAGGAGTGGACCGAGTACCGCGTCCAGGTCCAGGCCTTCAACGCCATCGGGAGCGGGCCCTGGAGCCAGACGGTGGTGGGCAGGACCCGGGAGTCAGGTACCCCCTCCCGTCACTGTCCCTCTGCCCTCAGGCTGTCCAAGGGCCAGCAGGCGGGGACCGTCCTTGAGCAGCCTGAGCAGCGTCCCTCTGCCCAGTGCCGGGCAGACCTTCCCCATTGCAGGGGCAAACTGCCCCTGGCCACCCTCAGCGTTAGCCCTGACGCCCTGCGGTGCTGGAAAGAGCCCGAGATGGAGTCCAGGGAAGGGTCACCCTCAGAACATTCCAGAAACAGAACCAGCAGCTCCTTTGGGGCCTGCCCAGGGGTGACCCATAGAACAGGAGCCCCAGCCTCAGGGAGCCCTCGTGTCCACGCAGGTCACCACCGGGGGCTTTCTCCTGGCCCTTTACATGACCAGGAGCATCTGGGGCCTCCTGGTCCCTGTCCCCCGTCCCTCCTCCCGGCACAAGCTCACTGAGGTCAGTCAGAACAGAGGACAATGAGGGAGGCAAATCAGAAACCAGAACAGCATCTGGACAGGCCCAAACCAAAGACCTCAGAGCAGAGTGACCGCCGGGTTGTCCTCCGAGGGAGCTGGCCACTGGAGCAGCTCCTCCGCCCCCGGCCTGCTCCCCTCCCTCCACTGCAGAGGGACCCCGCTCAGTTCTCGCTCTCCGCTCCCTCCCTCCCTCAGTCCCGTCCTCTGGCCCCACCAACGTGTCCGCGCTGGCCACCACCTCCAGCAGCATGCTGGTTCGCTGGAACGAGGTCCCCGAGGCAGACCGCAATGGGCTGGTGCTGGGCTACAAGGTGAGTCTCAGGACCAGAGGGGGGGGGTCCCTGCACTGGGCACCAGCCTCTCCATCCAAGGTGTCCTGCCCCTGCACCCCCAAGGCCTCTGCCTTCTAGAGTGGATATGGGGTCTGCCTGGCTTCCGGTCAGCCAGGAGTCCCCCGCCCTTAGGGGTGGGGAAACAGGGCCAGGTCCTTAGGGCTGTGCCCCTTCTTCCAAGAGGCCACGCTAGGGGGCCCAGCCTCGCTCAGCTCTGTCTGTATTCGTCAGGTTTTCGTTACTGTAACAAAGCACCCCACCCGGGACAGGTTCGCTTATAAAGAGGTTTGTTTAGCTCGCAGCTGGGGAGGCTCAAGGACATGGTGTCTGCAGAGGCTCTGCTCTGGTGAGGGCCCTCTCAGCTATGTCACATAGGTGTCTCAGCTGGCCCCAGCAGGAGTTTGCTGGAAAGGTGATCACGTCTTAGTCACCTCTGGGTACAGGAAACTTGGGAGAGCTGAGCAAGGCCAGGCTCGGGCCTCTGTGACAGTCTCCTGTGGAGCTCCCAAGGGGTCACATGAGAACTACGTCAGTCCTGCCTGAGGTCAGGGCACACCCCTCGAAGGTCCCGTCAGGCGGGGACTCAGCACCCATGCCTGGGCCCTCGGGAACGAAGCAACCCCAAACCGCAGCTGCTCCAGCCTGACCTGGGACCTGGCAGACTCCTTGTCCCGCGTGTCCCTCCTCCCGTGAGCCTGAGGAGGCCACACTCCCTCCCAGCCCGTGTGCCCACCCGAGGCTCCTCAGGGGCCGTCCAGCTTTACAGCCGCGCAAGCCCCGGGTCCCGGCCCTCTGGGTGCACAGCTTTGCCGTCACCCTGGGCCCCCTGGGCCCCCTGGGTCACGCAAGGTGCCCCAGTCGGCCTGCTCCGTCCCCACACGGCCTGCTCCTGGGCGCGAGCCCCTCCTGAGGTCCTCCCTGTGCCGGGCCCTGGCAGGTGATGTACAAGGAGAAGGACTCGGACTCCCAGCCCCGGTCCTGGCTGGTGGAGGGCAACGCGTCCCGCAGCGCCCAGCTCACGGGCCTGGGCAAGTACGTGCTGTACGAGGTGCAGGTGCTGGCCTTCACGCGCATCGGGGACGGCAGCCCCAGCCACCCCCCCATCCTGGAGCGGACGCTGGACGATGGTGAGTCCAAGTCCCAGCGAGTGGGGAACGCCGGCTGGGGCCACCTTCCTCTGCCCGTCCGGCCTCACCCCGGGATCCCGCTCTGCCCACGGGAGCCATGGCCTCAGGCTCCTCCTGTGGGGAACGGTCACTAGGGGCTACCAAGTCTCTGCAAGGGGACACTGATCACAGCCTGCGTGTCCCTAAGGAAGAAAGGACGGCGTGAGGATGGGCGGAGAGCTGGTCCTGTCTGTTGGTCTCTCTCCAGGCCAGTGTAGGATTGGGGACTGTGCACCTGTTTGATCTCTGTCTAGCCCGGGGCAGGTTTGCTTGAGTGGCGTCTGTGAAAGGGAGAGTCTTGGGTTTTCCAGGGCAGGAGACTCCTGGTTCTCTTTCCAACAAAGTCACAGGAGCCAGTCCTAGCACTCGTCCCTCCAGCAAAGCCCTGGGGCCAGGCGGACCCACGGGTCCTGGCCCCTCCCTCTCGCTCGCCCATCCTCACGCCCTGCCCACCACAAAAATGCCCAAATGCAGACAGGAGTGTGGGAGGAAGCCAGCACCAGGTGTGGGTCCTCTGAAGTCATAAATCAAGCTAATGGACGGTGGAGTTAACTCTACCCTGTCCTCCTGCCTGGACAAGTCCATGGGTACAGTGACCTGGAGGGCCAGCTTCAGGCTTGGAAACCTGGGACCTCTTGGCGTCCTGTGCTGGGAGGGAGCATCACCCCCACACACCCCCACCCACCTTCTTCCCACCACACCCCTCAGTCTCTATCCATACCCCCCAGAAGAGCTGTCCTGGGCCATGCCTGGGTTCGAGGGTACAGTCTGCCCTCAGGGGGTGGCTCTGAGGATCTTGGATGCATGCTTGGGGTGGTCTGAATTCCAGACCGAGATCTAGAGAGACAGATGTGCAGGCTCAGGGTGCTGCTTGCTTACCATAGCCCTCCAGCCACCCCCCATAGTGGACGGAAGTCAGAGCAGGGGCTTCTAACCCAGACCAGCTGGCACGCAGCTCAGCGCCGGCGCTTACCTAGTACAAGCAAGGCCCTGGTTCCGCCCCAAGCACTGCAAAACATAAGTCAATAAAATCTAAAGATGAAGACCAGCCCCAGGCCAGGGCCCGTCTGCCAGGTTCTAAGGGTGTGCACAGACCAAGCTGGAGCGCTGGGTGCAGCCAGAATCACCTGCTGGGAGGGCAGGACCCTCACTCCACCTTCTATACACCCATCTTGAGGACAGAAGCCTCCCCGAGCTCATTTTGTGTCACTGGTCCCTGACCGGGTACTAGCCCGAGCAGCTGTCCATAGCGCTCACTGAGCCGCACGGAGTGACCCTGGTCCCCCTCCACCCGCCGGTCTACTCTGCTGCAGCTGGACATGCTTGAGGCTGAGCAGAGCCTGTCAGCCTCTTCCCCTGTGTCCCCTCCAGTCCCAGGACCACCCATGGGCATCCTGTTCCCGGAGGTGAGGACCACGTCAGTGCGGCTGATCTGGCAGCCCCCCGCCGCCCCCAACGGCATCATCCTGGGTAAGCCCGGCCCCTCCGGAGCCCCGTCTGCAGGAAGGAGGGGGAGGCACGTTTAGTGATGGCGAGAGGGGAGCAGGGGCCACAAGTGTCCGCGGCCCTTGAGAGTGGGACCCGAGTCTCGCTTCCCCGGCTGCAAGTTCCTGCCTGTTGCATGATCTGCTGCAGGACAAGATCAAGTTCAGACCCCAAGGACACTGGCCGGGGCCATGCCTCCAAACGCCAGTCCTCAGCCTCTGAGCACCTCGTAAACCTCCACGGCTGTTCCCTGGGGGGGCCATGGGATCCACTGGCCGGTCCAGCCCAGCCATGCTCACAGCTGGGCCTGCACCCGGGAGGGAGGCCGCAGACCAGAGGCCCACTTCCCGCTCCAGGTTCCCTGGACACACACTCCCAGAGCTGAAGGCAGGGCTGAGCAAGTCCACTCCCCTGTGGCCTCTGCACCCTCACCTTCACAGGGGTGGCTTGCCAGGCCTGGTGGCCCACAGGCTTCTGGGGTCCCAGCCACTGGGAGCTGAGCAGGAGGATGTCCTGAGTCCAGGGGCTCCAGGCCGGCTGGCAACGTAGTGAGACCCAGTTTCTAAGAAATTAAAAGTGAAACAGAAACTCACACGTGCACACCCACAGACGGAGGGTGCACTTTGGGGAACCCCACGCCTCACAAGACAGCAGGGCCGCATGCCCTTAGCCCAGAGACCCAGGCTGGAATCCAGCTCGGCCGCTTCCCAGCAGGCTCGGCCTCCTCTCGGGGCTGACGTAGGAGCCCAGGCACTGTTCACACCCCCAGTCCACACTCCCCCAGGGCCACTGAGGTTTGTAAGTGACCCCAGGGCTCCAGGCAGACAGGGCCCCGCCCAGCGCCCAAGAGCAGACACTGCTGAGGCTGAGGAGGGAAGGACCTGCCTCCAGGGTCGCCCTCTCCCCCTGGCCCACAGCCTACCAGATCACGCACCGGCTCAACGCCACCACCGCCAACACCGCCACCGTGGATGTGCTGGCCCCCAGCGCCCGCCAGTACACAGCCACCGGCCTCAAGCCAGAGTCCGTCTACCTGTTTCGCCTCACCGCCCAGACCCGCAAAGGCTGGGGAGAGGCCGCCGAGGCCTTGGTGGTGACCACCGAGAAGAGAGGTGACCGACCGCCCAGGGGGGCCGGGGAGGCCTGGGTGGGGGGCAGCCAGGTCCTGGCCTGGAATGGCGAGTGAGCTCCAGCCAGGTGGGTGTGGCACACCTGCCATCCCAGCACTCGGAGGCTGAGGCAGGAGGATCGACAGTTCAAGGCCAGCCTGGGCAATTTAGGGAGGCCCTAAGCAATTGATTGAGACCCTGTCTCTATATATAAAGGGGGGACTGTGGTGTGGCTTGGTGGTCAAGGGCCCTGGGTTCCAGGAAAAGGAACGAAGGACACGGGTCTGGCCCAGAGACACCCTCCTGGGACTCCGGCAGCCTGGCAGGTGCCTGACCAGAGGCAGAGGTGCTGGCTACAGGGTGGGGACCCTGCAGGGTCTGGGCGCATGGAAACGGGGTAGCACTGCTCATCTGCCCTGCCCCTCCGCCGCCTCCCAGACCGCCCGCAGCCCCCCAGCAAGCCCACCGTGCAGCAGGAGGACGTGAAGGCGCGCAGCGTGCTGCTGTCCTGGGAGCCGGGCAGCGACGGGCTGTCCCCTGTGCGCTACTACACCATCCAGACCCGCGAGCTGCCCGGCGGCAGGTGGGCGCTGCACTCGGCCTCCGTGAGCCACAACGCCTCCAGCTTCACCGTGGACAGGTGAGCGGGTCCCCCCAGCAGGGCCACTGTCCCCCGTCGGGGCCACCTCTTTGGTACTTCTGGAGCCTGGAGTCCCCCCTTCAGGAGGAGGAGCCTGCAGCCCTCCGGGCGACTCTGCCAGGGCCGGCTTCCCTCCCGACTCTGGCTCTGGGGAATTCCTGGTGGCTGCCTGTCTCCTCCCACCTTGCCTCTCCTCCTGTCCACCCTCCATCAGGAACACATTCACTTGCTGGGAGAGGAAATGGACCTCCAGAGGCCACTCTGGCTCTCCCTGGAGAGCCCCGCTCTCCTCAGCTCCGGGCTCAGGACAGGAAGGGCCGTCACCCGGAGGGAGGTCTGGGTGGCCTTGTGACTGCCTGGGCCCCCGAGCTGGGCCTGGGGACCCGTGGCTTATCATTGCAGCTAAAGGGCCCCCGTGAGGCATGGCCGGGGTCTTGGTCCAACTTGACCCCTCTGTAACAGAGGTCCTTTCTGAGCCTCAGTGTCCCCATCTGTCTGGGGGGTCTGCCCCGCTTCCCTGAGCAGAGATAGATCAGTGGGACTGTGGCTGGACAGGGTCTTCGGGGGTCCTCCATCACTGAACCCCAGCCCTCCACCCCCCACAGGCTCAAGCCCTTCACATCCTACAAGTTCCGAGTGAAGGCCACCAATGACATTGGGGACAGCGAATTCAGCCAGGAGTCGGAATCACTGACCACCCTGCAGGCCGGTCAGTGCCTCCTCCCCAACTTGGGTCTCTTGCTGTTGCCCCTCGGCTGCTTCCTGGCACTTAGGGGCCCCTTCTGGGGGGTGGACAGGCCATGGGCTGCTGGGCCCTTCCACCTCCCGGGCCGAACCCCCAGGTGGTGAGGGCCGGAGGGGCCTTTGCCAGGGGCTCAGGTCCCAGACCCAGCCGGACATTCACATGCATCCTTCAGATGTCTCGCCAGCTCCTGAGGAGGCGGCAGGGGCAGCCCAGGAGGCCTGTGGCTCTCGGGCAGCGTGGAAGGCTCGGGACCGTTGGTCTGGGCTGGGTCCCTCTCTCCCTCTGCACTGGCCCTTCGTTCTGCGGAGGTTGGGTCGGTGGGCACACGGCGGTGACTCAGTCCACTGTCGGTGGAGTCTGGGCCCCACGGCTCCCTAGGGCTGAGGCTCCAGCCCCCAGAGCCACCTGTCCGTCTCTCCACAGCCCCCGAGGAAGCGCCCACCATCCTCTCGGTGACACCCCACACCACCACCTCCGTGCTCATCCGATGGCAGGTAGGGGCAGCAGCGGGGGGCTCCCAGGGGGACTCAGACGCGCTTCGCCCTGGGAACGGAAAGCCAAGACCCTCCAGGGCACCTGGGGCCCCGGGTTCTGTCCCCCAGAGCACACGGAAAAGGCAGACCCCAGCAGGCTGTGCCGGTCACAGGACACTCTGCACACCCCACACACCTGCTCCACTCTCCAGAGACACCAGGCAGTGCCAGCACCCCGTACTGGTGGCGGGGATGCAGGAGGGGACACACAGGGCCCCAGGTCACACAGCTTGTGAGTGGCAGGGTCAGGTTTATAAACCCGTGTCTTCTAAATCCTTGGGCAGAAAAGTCCTTGGGACTCCCAGGATCCCTCAGGTCCCCGGACTCAGCAGCCAGTGCAGGGTTCCCTTCCACGGGAGCAGGAGCCCACTGTGCCCGTGGAGGAAGCGCCCCTCCTCCGTTGCCCTCCGGCTGCCTGCTCTTTAGAGGGCACCGCTGTCCTGCCAGGCCTGGGGAGGATTCTGGGCAAACCTCGCAGACCAGACGGCCTGGGGGTATCCTGCCCGTCAGGACCCTCCTGCGCCCTCTGCAGGCCAGCCAGCTCAGCAGGTCACCCGCAGACCCCAAGGTGGCTGCCTCTCAGGACCAGAGGGGCGGGCACCAGGTTGTGCCCGTGTGTGGCTGAGGCACGGGCCCGCAGAGGGGACACGTCCTTCAGTGGGAATGCCCTAGTACACCCAGGAGCAAGGGACAGGAGGGGCCAGAGCAGATTGGGGCCAACGTGGCGAAGGGGGCAGAGAGGTGCTGGCAGCAGCCAGGAAAGCCATTAAGGAGCCAATAAAAGGCTGAACCATTTCAGCAGGTTTTGTAAAAGAGGTGTCATAAAAAAGTAGCTCCCATCTTCTCTGGAAGCTTCTTCTCCAACTCAGCTTGGACAGGAGCAGAGAGCAAAGGAGAAAATGATGGAGGGGGATGGGGCAGCACACATGGGCACTCACCCTCCCCTGTGCCGAGGAGCAGGGAGAGGGCTCCGCTGGCAGAAAGTGCTGGCCAGGTAGTCAGGAGGGCTCAGCAGGCCTGGGGAGAGCCGTGGAAGGGCTTCCTGGCCAAGGAACGGCTAGGACGTCCAGAGTTGTACTTCCAGGGCTGTGTGATCATGAGCAAGTGCCTTAACGTCTCTGAGCCTTGGTTTCCTTCCCTGTTGGAGGGAACTGCATGGTGGTTCTGGCCTTTCCCTGCCTTACAGGGAATGCTGGGTGACTCAGCCGCCTCGTTGGAAACGCTTTGCGAATTAAAGATGCGCCATGTTAATTTGATTTCTTCATGTTGAGGCACAGCCCTCCCTCTGGGCTGCAGGAGGCATGATGGGGGAGAGGACGGCGTGGGGTGAGCAGCGACCCGGGCCCCACTCATGTCTTACCCCCTTCCCCGCAGCCCCCGGCTGAGGACAAGGTCAATGGCATCCTCCTGGGCTTCCGCATCCGGTACCGGGAGCTGCTCTACGAGGGGCTGAGAGGCTTCACTCTCAGAGGCATCAACAACCCTGGGGCCAAGTGGGCGGAGCTCACCTGTGAGTGACATCTGAGGGCGGGGCACCCTCCTCCTGCTCTGGCCCTGGCTTCCTGAAGCCCCCTGACCTCGCCCTGCCTTCCTCCCGTGTGCCTTGTCCTGTCCCCACTTCTCACTCCCTGTTGACTGAGCACCTTCTACACGCCCCAAGACCCCGGGTCACACCGTGATGGAGACAAGGTCCCTGCCTCTTGGAGTAGCCCAGAAAGAGGGGTCTAAGGCCCTGGGCAGGGCAGAGAGGGAGGCCGTTCCAGGAGACCCCGAGCAGGCGGGAGGGACATCTGAGCTTCCCAGGTTAAGGAGGCCAAAGGGACAGAAGCCAGGTCACTCCCCAAGAGCGGCTTCCAGGGCCCCTGTCACCTCTAGGGAGTCCCTGCCCTGCCCTGGGCCCTGGGGCTGCAGCCTGTGCCCACAGGAGCAGGAAGCAGCAAGAGGCCCTTGGAGGGCCCAGTGAGAGACCCTGCAGGGCCATCAGCAAGGGACACCAGGGTTGGACCTATGGGTTAGGAGGGTCGCTTTGGTGGCTGAGGGTGATGACTTGGCCGGGGGACGGGGGCCAGGGGCAGGGAGGCCAGTGGAGTCTGTTGCAGTGAAGTAGCCAAAGCAGGAGGCTGAGCCAGGCTGGCAGGGGGGGCGCAGCGGGCGGCCAGTCTGGAGAGGACGCGGCGCGGGTGTCCCCTCCGCAGGGCTCCACAGGGACTCATGGAGGGTCAGGGGAGCAGGCGGGGCACAGAGGACCAGGGTACCAGGAGGCCTGGTGGGGCCACTCGCCAAGAGAGGGGCCTGGGACCCGCCCGACCCCCGAGCCCCCCACAGGCCCCACACACGCCGTGTCTCCAGTGGCCGTCAGCAGAGCACGCCAGGTGCAGCCCTAGCAAAGGAGCCTGAGCGCAGAACCAGAAGCACCGGGTCCAGGGGCTGGTCCTGGCCCCGCTGGACGGCCTGGCTGCGGTCAGCTCGTACTTCCTGGTAGTAAAATGGTTTCTGGTTCATCTGAGAAAACTAACGACCCCGGGATTTAAATGTGGTTTTCCAGGGGCTCTACCTGGAAACAGGAGAGCGGGTTGGGACTAGAGGGTCCCCAGAGCTGTCCCCAGGGACGCCACCTGGGGCTCCAAGGGGTCCTCGTGACCCTGGGCCAGTGCCCCCGGGACGGGGCAGCGCTGACCTCTTCCAGCAGCACTGCCACCCAGGCCCCCAGGAAGGCGCAGCTCTCCCCGCTCCTCGGTGGCCCTCCTCCCCTCTCGGCTTCCTGGGGGCGGGACGTGGCACTAACCTCCTCTGTCTGCTGTCTCTGGCCCCCCTGCCCGCTCCCCGTAGCCTTGTACTCCGTGCGGAACCTGAGCCGGCCCAGCCTCACGCAGTGCGAGCTGGACAGTAAGTCTTGCATGGCAGCCCTGGGGCGGCCCAGGCCTCCTCGGGACGGGGAGTGGGTCCTGCAGAACTCCCGCCCCAGGCCCAGGCACCCCGGGTGCCTGAGGAACAGGACCACCCTCCACACAAGTGACTCAAACCCAGGACGCGGGAGGCCGTTACCAGGCGGCCCACCCGTCCCTGTTGGGTGTGGGCTAGGAGCCCGCAGCCTCCTGCAGATGGGAGATGGTGCAGGTCTACAGTAGGAGCTCTGGGTGCCGCTGGGCAGGTGGGCAGGTGTCCACCGATGCTGCCCAATCCGTCCAGTTTGAGGTGCGTCTCAGCCCGCTGTCTCCCCGCCCCAGGCCGCTCCTGCCCTGAGCGGGGCCCAGCCACCGCTCCCCCTGTGCCTGCCTTTCCTGAAGCCCCAGCAGGGATCTTCCCCAGGCCACTCTCACGGGGCCGGGTGCGGGGAAGCCACACCTGTCCAGTCCAGACGCCTTCAACTGTCCCCCTCTGCTCCACGGGGCCCACAGGCTGCGCGGTGGTCAGCCAGGAGACTCCCCCAGTGCCTAGAACTTCCACCTGGGGAAGGGGGAGGGGAGGGAGCCGGAGAGGGAGGGGTGCAGAGGGCCGTGCAGAGTCTCCCACCCGGATGGATGGAGCCAGCTTTGCCAGGCGTGTCCCCCCCCAAGCCCCAAACTTGGCCAAACGAGGGGCTTCCCAGGCCAGAAGTCCCGTCTGACAAGCCTCCCTCCAGGGCCGAGTGGGGGCTGGTGCAGCAGCTGGGGGCAGAGCGTGCGCTTGGCATCCAAGGGCCCTGAGTCCACCCATAGCACTTCCCCCAGGAAAAGAGCTGGCACCCGGGGACGATGGGGCCACAGCTGGGGCAGGGCTGGGAACTTGCCTTCACAGCGGTAGGACATAGGACAAGCAGGGAGCACCTGTCCCCTGGCCCAGGGCACCCGGGACAGGCTGGGTTTACACTGTTGTCCCAGCACGAATGTTAACAGAGCTCTTTCCATCTCAAGTGCCCAGTGGGATAATGTCCCATGTCACCCTCGGCCCGGAGGCCAGCAGCCGAGTCTCACGTCAGAGTGTGCAGGGGGAGTCGGAGAGCCCCGGGCGCCTCCTCCCTGTTTTCTCCTGAGCCTTCACACAGGGCTGGGGCCGCGGGGCCGCATGCCTCTGTGGGCTCCTTCCGGCAGGGACGGTGACCTCTGTCTCTCCCCACTCTCGCCCGCAGACCTGAACAAGCACAGGCGCTACGAGATTCGGATGAGCGTGTACAACGCCGTGGGCGAGGGGCCCCTGAGCCCCCCGCAAGAGGTGTTCGTGGGGGAGGCAGGTGAGCGCGCCCACCCAGCCCCAGGCGCTCCCACCGCTGGGCCCTCCCTGGAGTCCACTCACTAACACACCACCCCTCTGCCCCCAGTACCCACAGCAGCACCCCGAAACGTGGCCGTCCACAGCACCACAGCCACGCAACTGGATGTGACCTGGGAGCCACCCCCGCTGGACAGCCAGAACGGAGACATCCAGGGCTACAAGGTAGGGGTTCCGAGAGAGTAGGGGGTGCAGAGGGGCACAGGCAGGACGGGGGCTGGGTGCAGGCTGAGAGGTCCCAGGCCCCTCCTCCTCCCACGGGGTCCACCGTGCACTGCCACTTTGGCTGTGACCCAAGTCACACAAACATGGTACAGCTGGGACCAACTGACGCTCATTCTCTCCAGTGTCCCGGGGGTAGCTGGACCCAGGTGCAAGAAATCCAGCCACACCTCTGCCCTTAGCATCCCTGAGCGGCACCCCTGCCCTGCCAAGCCCAGCCCCAGACATATGGCCCCTCCTAGGAGTTATTTGGTCACCTGATCGCAACATTGATACTAATGAGATGCCCAGTGGACAAGCTGCCGCTGGGTCATTTGAAATCTCTGCTCAAAAATCATTTCTAGATTTTGGATGATGGTGTGTGTTCTAATGGGTCCCTAAAATTCATGGAGCCCTTTGGAACTCTTCAATCCTCTCCTCGAAAGCCCGTTAGACAGATGGTTTTGATACCAGTCGCCGTCACACAGATGAGGAAACCAAGCCAGTTCAGGTGACTTTGATACAGAGGAGGAAACCCATTATACAGACGTGGCCCCTGGTGTAGAGGCCCACTGACGGGTGAAGAGACCAAGGCCCTG
This sequence comes from Urocitellus parryii, assembly GCF_045843805.1. Classification (NCBI taxonomy): domain Eukaryota; kingdom Metazoa; phylum Chordata; class Mammalia; order Rodentia; family Sciuridae; genus Urocitellus; species Urocitellus parryii. The sequence goes on along the minus strand of NC_135537.1, from coordinate 176,633,739 downwards.
CGTGGGTAGCCTGTCGAGGTCACAGAACAGCAAAGAGTCAGAATTCAGGCCTCTGGCCAAGGAGCATGTTCCCTTAGTTGGAGACGTTGGGACACGCAGCCTCGGCCAGCTTGGAGGCCTGCGCCACCCCCAGCCAGGGTCGGGTCCACTCTGGTAGCCGGCTGGTCCTGGTCAGTACATGTCCTTTCAGAGAAAAGCCCTGGGCAGCATCCTGGGGTGTAGGCACACGGGGTGTGAGCCACAGGGCCTGGTGACCCCCTGGGCCTGCCACAGCAAGGCCCAGCAAGCCTCCCATGCAGCCCAGGGAAGGCAGAACCCAGGAGGGAGGAGGGTGGAGGGAGGAGGGAGGGAGGAGGGAGGAGGGAGGAGGGCGTCTTGCCAAGGAAGCTCCCGAGATGGATGCCACCCTCCAGGCTCTGCCCAGGCGCGCCAGCTGGGAGAACCCAATCCTGCACCCCAGCATATGCCTCCCAAGGAACGGGCAGGGCGCCGCACGGAGCCATCGCAGGCTGGCAGCCACCAGACTGTCGAGGTTTGGAAGTTGTGAGTTCACACACAGATCCAGGAAACGTGAGGGCGCCAAGGCACCGCACAGAGCACCCAGGACAGGCACCGGTTCCAGAAAACACCTCGGAACCTGAGCAGCCGCCGTGGCGCAAACCGAGGAAATGGACAGGGCTGACCTCAGCCTTGGTTCACCTAGCGGGAGCCACGTGTTCGTGTCACCGCCCAGCAAGCGCGGCTGAAGTGATCCTGCGTTTGGGTCAGGCTGGGTGCCGTGTGCGTGGACGGGCACCTTCATGTGCAGGCCTGAGCACCGTCTCTCAGTCACTGGTTGACAGGTGTTTATTGAGCAGTTATTTTCTGCCCAGCATTGTTCTCAGTGAGCAAAGAGACAGTAGGAGCTTGAGTTTTTAGGGGGGAGGACACCACAAATGTTCAAAATCAGTAATACTGCCAGATGATTCAGCAGGTCCAGGAGGGCTTAGATCCAAGGGGGAAAATCGAAACTTTAAACAGGGCTATTAGGGAAGAGCTTAATGAGGAAGTGAGACCTGAACAAAACTTAAAGGAATACAGAGCACAAGGCACGTAGACCCAGAAGAGGAACATTCCAGGAAGAGCAAAGGTCCTGGGGTAGGCCAGGCTTTGGAGTGTCCACAGAGCAGCGGAGAGCCCTGTGAGCCCCCAGAGTGACTTGGGGAGCATGATGAGAGATGAGTGCTGAGCAGGCCAGGCACCGAGGGCCCTCGGGGGCTTGGATTTTTACCCTGAGAAAGATGACAGCCCTGGAGGACTTGGGCAGAGGAGAGACACTGGGAACGTGGACTTGGAGGGTCACTCTGGCTGCTGTGCTGAGAAATGAAAGGACAGAAACTGGAGGAGGGACTGATCCAGCCAGGTGGGGCGACCCTGGGACTCATGCCAGGCAGAGCAGCCGGGAGGCGTGGTGGCCTCGGGCTCCGCACTAAAGGCAGAGCCAGAGGAACTGACGGCCTAGGAGAGCACCGGACTCTCCAGGACCCAGGAGGAGGGGACCCAGGAGGAGGCCGGAGGAGATCCAGGGTCCAGCTCCACATATGTCCAGTGCAAAACCTCTGCTGGACATCTGCAGGACCCTGAAGAGAGGCTGGGGACACAACGGACCTCCAGCTGGCTCTAAGCTGCAGATGTGGACTGTGGAGCCCTCCGCGGGGAGACGGTGCTAAGACCAGGAGGTTAACAGACATAAAGGAGGTTCTGAGCCTGACCTGAGAAAGGTCAGTCCACAGGAAGGCCCTTCTGGAAGGAGGCACCCCACGGCCACCGCCTGGGGGAGAGGAGCAAGGTGCCACCCGGGAGGCAGTCACGTGACGTTAAAAGGACATCACACGATCTCCTTCTGCAGGTCTCGGTTGCTTTCTTAAGATTCTAGAATCCAGGGGGAGGCCAGAGCAGTGCGTCGGGAAGGGTAGGTGAGGTCGTGGCCCAGCGGGGACTGTCCCCCTCCACGTTGTCACGTGTGGGGCCGGGGCGCTCACTTGCAGCCCTTGGGCACCTTGGGGACACTGGGTCAGGTGTCTGCGTGGCTGCCGGCTTCTTGGGTTTTTGCACGGCAGGCGCGGAAAAGGGGCCCACCATTAGCTGGCCACCAGCTTTTAGCAATGGAGCTTGAAGGAGCCGGTGGCGCCTGTGCCCTTGACCTGCTGTAGCAAGTCATTCTGCACCAGCGTGCACCAAGTACTTGAGGTAGGTGCGGCTGTTCTGCTGGTCAAACCCCGCCACCTTCCTGGCCTCTGCATAGATTCCCGCCAGCGACAAGCCGCTGCTCTCCCAGCTGGCTGTACTTGCCTGGCTGGTTCTTCTTGCAGCTGCTCTTATGCTTGGGTCCACCACGGCCCTTGTCGCTGCCCCCCACGCATCGCCGCCCCCCCATGGCTCCCCTCAGCACCCGGAAGCAGCAGGGCCTCCTCCACCAACATGGTGGCCAGCGGGTTGGTGGCAGGCTGCGCCGGGAAGAGGAAGGTGTCTAATGTATTCTGAGGACTTGACTGGGCTTGGAGATCCAGGGATGCTTGGAACATGGTCCTGTCCTTAAGGAACCAGAGGTCATGTGCCAGGCTACAGATTTCTACAGAGGCTTCTGTCCTGGATCCGGAGCCCAGGTGTCTGTGCTATGCAGAATCTGAACACAAACCACAGGGAGAACGCTGAGAACCTTGAGAGCCAGGAAATGGAACTGAGGATCCCAAGTAGCCCTACTCCTGAGAACCAGGAAATGGAACTGTTAACATTTATGGATATAGCCATTGATTTTACTGAAGAGGAGTGGGAATGCCTTCAGCCTGCTCAGAAAATTTATATAGAGATGTGATGCTAGAGAATTATAGAAACTTGGCCTTCCTGGGCATGAGTCCTAATCATACGCAAAATATTCACCAGAAAAGGGCCTAAAACATATATTTCATGAAGTGATAAGTGCAAAATATAAAAGTTGTGATCTCGACTATTTATCACAAAAGAAAATATGGAAAACTACCAGTGAGAGTGAACACCAGAAATCATATAAAAAAATCAAGCCTTGTTCACCACCAGAGAATTTATACTGGAGAGAAGCCCTACAAAAATAAAGAATGTTGCAAAGCTTTTACTAAAAAAAAAAAAAAAAAAAAAAAAAAAAAAAAAAAAAAAAAAAGGTCTCATTTACCACAGAGGAACCCACAATGGAGAAAAGTCCTACAAATGTAAAGAATGTGCCAAAGCTTTTGGTCAAAAATCACACCTTATTTGCCACAAAAGAACTCACACTGGAGAGAAGCCCTACAAATGTAAAGATGGTGGCAAAGCGTTTGGTCAAAAATCACACCTCATTTTCCACAGCAGAACTCACACTGGAGAGAAGCCCTTCAAATGTACAGAATGTGGCAAAGCTTTTCATCAAAAAAATAGACCTTATTCATCACAGCAGAACTCACTGGAGAGAAGTCCTACAAATGTACAGAATGTGGGCCTGGGGTTGTACTTCAGTGGTACAGTGCTAGCCTCGCATATGTGAGACCCTGGGTTTGATCCTCAGCACCACATAAAAATAAATAATTGAAGTAAAGGTATTGTGTCCAACTACAACTAAAAAATAAACATTAAAAAAAGAAAGAATAAACCTTATTAACAACAGAATTTATACAGAAAAGAACCCCTACAAATTGAAACAATGCAGAAAAGCTTTTAATAAGAAATCCATTATTTTCACCACTAGGCTACTTATTCTGGCAAGAAGACATATAAATGTAGAGAATGTAGAAACATTTTAAAATATATATCATATATTACTAGACATCAGAGAAAACACACTGGAGAGAAGCTCTACAAATGAGACCATTGTACCATTACTTTAAGAAAGGGACAACATTTAATCCTCCCCACAATAACCATAGCGTAGAGAAAGTTTTCAAATGTGAAAATTGACAATGTGACAATGCCTCCAAAATTTATTCACCAATACTCAGAACCTGTGGATACATACTGGTTAGAGAAAATACAAATGGAAAAAAAAAATTGTACATACTGTTTCTTAAACACTGCTTACTTTTGGAGAATTCATTGTGCCCAGAAACCCTAAAAAATTAAATGATATATCCAAAATGTAAAAAAAAGATTCTAGAATCCAGCCAGACAATTCGGCTTAGTGGGATTGGCAGAGCACGGCCCACCAGCCCGTCCAGACACCACCCTCCGGACGTTAACTCTTACGGGGCCAGGTGTGGGGGCGCACTCCATGATCCCATTGGCTCAAGAGGCTGAAGCAGGAGGATGGCAGGTCCCAGGCCCCCCTGGGGGACCTAGTGAGGCCCTACTTCAAAACAAGAAGATTTAAAAAGGGCTGGGGATGTAGCTCAGTGGTAAAGTGCCCCTGGGTTCAATCCCCAGCACCAAAATATAATATATATATATATATACACACATATATCCCCAGTGCCAAATATATTTTTTCCAGGAAGAATCTGTACTGAACCCATGGACTTTACCTTGTCATTATTCCTGAACCCACCGACCAGCCACGGTGGCCACAGCATTTGCGTTTTGCGTGGGGGAGATTAGCAACCCTGAGATGGTCTGAAGGGCACAGAGGATGTGCGTAGGTTGAATGCAACACTACAACACCCTAGAGAAGACACCTGAGTACCCTCGGACTTGGGCCTCTGAAACCCCCAGGGACTCAGGACAGGGTCGTCCAGGGCTAGGACAAGGCACCATACCCAGCGGCCTCCCACCCGGGCCGTGCGCCTGCATTAAAGCCTGGCTCTCCCCAGACGGCTGGTCTGCGCCCAGTTGGGGGGATTTCACTCTGGCTGCAGCTCAGCCAGTTTCAGGTGCAGCAGGACAGGACAGAGACACAGCAGAGAGGAGTGGACAGAGGGGACAACCTGCAGGATGGGAGGAAGCACCTGCAGACGGTGCCCCTGATCGGGAGTTCAGAGCCAGACCTCGGAGCTCACTCAACTCAGAGCAAGAAAACCAGTGACCCGATTTAAAAGTGGGGCGAAGGACCCCCGTAGACGGTTCTCAAGAGAGGACCCATTAATACCCAGCAGGTGTGGAAAGGTTCTCAACATCACAAACCACCGGGAAGTGCAGGCGGAAGCCAGGGCCACATGTCAGCTCCCACCTGTCGGGGAGGCTGTCAACCAGGAGGCACAGATAGCAGGGGACCTGGGGAACCCAAACCCTGTGCGCTGTCCGCGGGGTGCAGATGGCCCGGCCACCGTGCCAAGCAGCCTGGAGGTTCCCCGGGAAGTTAAAAATCAAACTGCCATATTATCCAGCAGCCTCGCTTCCGGGTATTCATCCAAATGAAGTGAAATCAGTTGGGCTTTTTGCGGGGTTGGTACTGGGGGTAAGAGCCCAAGGGCACTTTACCGCTAGGCCACATCCCCAGCCCTTTTTGTTTTTCTTTGGAGACAGAGTCTAAGTAAGTTGCTGAGGCTGGCCTAGAACTTGTGATCCTCCTGCCTCAGCCTCCCCAGTCCAAGATTACAGGTGCTACCAGGCCTGGCTGAAATCAAGATTTCTCTCTCTTTTTTTTTTTTTTTTTTTTGGTATTAAGGATCCAACCCAGAGCACTTTGTGACCGGGCTACTCTCGACCACGTCCCTCGCAGAGGAGACAAACTGGGTTTAAACAGGGTAACTGCAACATTAAGCTAAGAACAAGAGAACAAAAAATCACAGAACACAGAGTAGTTTTTTTTAAATCCAGGGCAGGACGCACTTTGACCTTAAGGGTCACAGTTCCTGGCTGGAAAGAGAGAGGACCTGAGTTTGGTTTATTTTATAACAGGGACACCAAAGGCAGGGATAAGGTTTCAAGGCAGAGTCCTGCTTCCTGATGTCTGTGGTCAGCAGATTGATGACATCTTTTAGCAGGTCACACCCATCTCAGGTGCTGTGCGGGGTCTTAGGCAGAGCTTGAGGGGGGGCTCACCTGCATCAGGAAATCAGTCCCTGACCAGGAGTCCACCGTGCCAGACCTACCCCTCATCTGGCTACTGTGCGCAACGGTCCCCACACACGGCCCATGGACGGCTCACGACAAGCTACATCCCCAGCCCTTTTTAATTTTTTAGAATTTTGAGATAGGCCCTCGCTAAGTTGCCGAGGCTGGCCTGAGCGTTAGATCCTCCTGCCTCAGCCTCCAGAGTTGCAGGGACCATGGGTGCACCACTGCGCCCGTCTTGAAACCAGAATCTTGAAGAGATATTTGCCTCCCCTATTCATTGCAGCCTGATCCATCACAGCCCAGATGTGGAACCAGCCTGAATGTTGACCCGTGGGTGAGTGGGTGGAGAAGGCGCGGCGTGGAGGCAGACAGGCAGGAATGTGACCCAGCCTTCAGGAGGAGGGAAAGCCTGCTGCTCGCACCTGCACCAACCAGAGGACATTCTATTAAGTGAAATAAGCCAAACACAGAGAGACTCATGCTACTTGAGCTCTCGTACACATGGAGTCCAACTCAGCGGGGAGGGAAAAATAAAATAGTCAAACTCATAGAAGGGTGATTGCCCGGCCAGGGAGAAATGGAGACATTGCCCAGAGCCTAAGAAGTCCAGTTACACCCACAGACTCATTCTGGGGGGTCTCGTGTACGGCTGCATAGTGACGATAGCTTATAGAACCGCACAGTGGGAATTTGCTGAGGGTAGAGCTTAAGTGTTCTCAGCACACACAGAAGAAAGGGCAGGCCAGGAGCAGTGGTCACACCTGAAATCCCAGCAACTCAAATGACTCAGGCCAGGCACCGTGGTGCACGCCTGAAACCCCAGCAGCTCAGGAGGCTGAGGCAGGAGGATCGCAAGGTCAAGGCCAGCCTCAGCAACTTAGGGACTCCCTGTCTCAAAATAAAAAGGGCTCGAGGTGTCATCAGTGGTTAGGTGCTCCTGGGTTCAAACCCCAGGATCAAGAGGGAAAAAGAGTAACCGTGAGCTGGTGGGTGTGTGGATGCGCTTGGTTGCAGGGGTCGGTTGCGCTGAGCATGGACTTAAATACAGACAATTTTTATTTATCGATGACCTCAGTAAATCTTAAGGAAAGCAAGGACAGGGCACTGAGCGGTAGAGGACAGTGGTGGCACGTCACATGCTCCTGAGCCAGCCCTGTCTACGGGAGGCACATCCTCGCCTGCGGTGTCTCCCGGCACCAGCGACGTGCCAGGCATGACCCTGGGCGCCTGGGACACGGGAGCCAAAGGGGCCCGGCGCCTGCCTCTGGAGCAGGCGTCCTGGCACTGCCACTCGGCCGCCGGCCCCCCGGGGACCTGGACCTGGCTCAGGCCCTTGGTGTACTGTGTGTAAGTCCTTCCTGCTGTTAATCATCGTCTAACGAAGCCAGCTGCGTCCAGTGCCCAGACAAGAAGGCTTGTCTGTGTGTATGCCACCCCTGGTTGGTCCTGCACCCTGACCTCCCCTCCCCAGGGGCCAGGGGCCAGCCATGACCCTCCCGCCCGCCCCACCCCACCCTGCACCACGGCTGTTGTTCACAGGGCACAAACACATTCTGAGATGTGTGTGTATGTGTGTGTGAGTGTGTGTGTGTGAGACCAGCAGTTGAACCCAGGGTCTCAGGCGTGCTAGGCAGGTGCTCTACCACTGAGCTACACTCCCAGTCCTCTTTATGTTGAGACAGGGTCTCTCTAAGTTGCTGAGGCTGGCCTCAAAGTTGTGATCCTCGTGCCTCAGCCCCCTGAGTAGCTGGGATCACAGGTGTGCGTCACTGTCCCCAGCTTATTTCTCTTCTAATGCCTTTTTCTGACCCCACATCTTCTTCCAGTCATCCCCATTCTTTGGCTGGTCCCTTGGCAGCATCATTCTTCAAAAAGAATCTCCTGGAGGGGCTGGGGTTGTGGCTCAGCAGTTTAGCACTCGCCTAGCAGTGCAGGGCGCTGGGTTCAATCCTCAGCATCACATAAAAATAAAATAAAGGTCTTGTGTCCAACTACAACTAAAAAAACAATTTTTCTTAAAAAAAGGAAAAAAAAAAACTTAAATAATCTCCTGGAATTTCTTCTGCATCCAACTCTTCTTCTCTCTCTCTCTCTCTCTCTCTCTCTCTCTCTAACTGTGGATTGAACCCAGGGACACTTAATCACTAAGCCACATCTCCAGCCCTTTTTATTTTGAAATAGGGCCTCACTAAGTTGCTGAGGCTGGCTTTGAACTCGCAATCCTCCTGCCTCAGCCTCCCAAGCTGCTGGGATTACAGGCGTGCACCACGGTGCCTGGCACGTTCTCTCTTGAACCCCCTCTGAGTAGGTTCCCAATCCATCACCATGGAAGCGTTCATCCCTGGTCACCGTGCTCAGATCTCAGGTCTCGTCCTGACTTGGCAGCTGCTGGACGGACCGTCCCTCCCTCCTCCAGGGCGGCTGCCTTCTCTGGCTTCTCTGGCTTCTCTGGCCAGAGGCTCCCGCTCACTCTGCTTTGCTGTTCCAACTCTCCTCCCAATGCTGAGTGCCAAGGCCCCCAGGAATCCAGCCACAGCCTCTATCTACAGGAGTCTGCCGATTCTCCTGGTGTGCGTTTCCAAATCCCACCTACGGGCAGACCTTAGCCTTGACCTTTCCCCTCAACGCAGGAGCCCTGCGTCCCGTTGCTGTGAATGGACAAGGGAGGAATGAGTGGCTTTATGTATGACCACCTCAACTCTTGCCCATCCACCCATGTGAGAAGAGGCTGACCTTCACGGGCTTCCTCCAGATAAACTGAGACCTTGAAAAGCCGGACATTGGAAAGCATGTGGAAACCCCTCCGGCCAGCAGGGGGCGCCAAATGATCTCGAATCCTCCAAGAGGTGCCCTTGGTTCAAAGTTCTAAACTAGTCAAAGAATCTGCCAGACTGAGTAACCAGGAGTATCGGCCCCTGCTGGAGGCCAGATCAGTGGAAGCACCGTGGGGCACCTGCTGCGCTCCTGGCCCGAAACCTGCAGACAGCTACCTTCCAAAGCCAGCCACGCCCCCACGCCTGCCCGTCCGCGGAGGCACTGGGCCATACCTGTTCTCATGACCTTCACCTCCCATGACAACAGGGAGCTCAGAGAAGTCACCTGGCCAGGTCACTGCTAGTAAACAGTGTGGCCTGTGCTCCCTGGAGTCCTCGGTAACCTGCAGCAGGTCTGGGAGCCGGTGGCCAGGGCTCACCCTCTCCCAGCCGCTCCCAGGTGGGGTGCTGCTGCCCGTGCACCCCCTTCAGCCGGGGTGGACGACTCCTTGGTGCTCGCCTCTCGGCTCAGCTTCCTGCCTGACAGCTGGCAGATTCCTCCAGGATCTGTAATCAGAGGCTGACGTCCAGCGGGAGGTGCTACAGGGACTGAGAAGGAGCCGCCAGGGTCTGAGCCCCGGGGTGTTGACAGTCCCACTGTCAACTAGGGGCCCTTGGCTGGGAAAAGCCAGGCCTTGCAGAGGTTCCTACGGCATCTCCTAGAAACTCCCGTTTCCTGGACGCCTCACACAGCGAATGTGTCCCTAAGGCCCCGGGTGGGCCAGGGCCAGGAGAGGATCCCTGTGTCTCTGTCCCCCTCACTCCCACAGTCCTCTGTGCCCACAGATCTATTTCTGGGAAGCCCAGCGGCAGAACCTGACGGAGCGCGTGAAGACGCTTTTCCTGGCTGAGAATGGCGTGAAGCTCAAGAACCTGACCGGCTACACCGCCTACATGGTCAGCGTGGCGGCCTTCAACGCCGCAGGGGACGGGCCGCGGAGCGCCCCCACCTGGGGCCAAACCCAGCAAGCAGGTGGGGAGAGACCCCAGGGATGGGCTGGTCTGCCTCAGAGGGGCAGCTGCCTGGTCCGCTGAGGATCTGGGCTGGGCACTCAGGACCTCAAGACATCCTCAGGGTATGAGATCCCAGCCCCCAAAGAGGGGCCCAGACAGGAGAGCTCAGAAAAGAGAAGCTGTCCCCATAAGCCGTGAGAAAACCCCCACATCTCACTGCACTCACCCCGGCCCCAGATCACTACCACCCCCTGCCTGGCTCTCCCCTCCTCCCTTCATCCCCCTGCCTCTGTTCATCCGGCCGATATCTGAGCGTCCTCCATGAGCCCACATTGTGCTTGACGCCAGGGACAATTGGACCAACAAGTCCCCACCCTGGTGAGGGGCGGGAATCTAAGCAAATAGATTAGTTAGCCACGGTGGGTGACTTGGCCTCAGGAAGGTGGGGACATCTGAGCTGAGGCCTGGGTGAGAAGAGGCCAGCTGTGGGAAGTTCAGGAGGGGGTGGACCTGACGGGGAGGTTCCCGACAACAGGTGCAAAGGCCCAGCAGCTGGAGGACAGTGCAGGGACACAGAGAAAGCCCAGTGCCCACAAGAAAATGGGGTGAGGGTGAGGCCTCTGAGGACCTGGGGGATGGGGGTGAATTCTAAGGGGCATGGAAGCCCTTGGAGGGGTGAAGCAGTTGAGCCATGAGATCTGGTTAATATTTTGAAAATCATTGCTCTTAACGCCGGACAGAGGACAGACTGTGAGGAGAGAGGCTGGAGGCAGGGAGGCCAGACGGGAGGCTGGACAGGAGGGCAGATCAGAGAAGGCAAAGGTAGGGATTCTGTGGCCAGCAAATGTGGAGCAAGCCATGTAGGACCCAAAGCCTCTTCCTGGGGCAGAACCACCCTGGATCCTCCTTCCAGTACCCATAATGGGCAACACCAGGGAAAGGTCTCCCATAAAATACATCGGTTACCCAAGGTCCTCCAGCTGGTCATGGGGGAGCAGAGGCTGGAACCCGGGATTCCTGGGAGAACCCAGAGTTCCCACTGCATCTTTACTGAGCACTAGGAACCTTTCCTGTCCATTCTGTATGACAACTATTTTCGTAGCCTGTCCATTGTGTCGGATGTTGTAAGGAACCTACAGAGGATTGGGGGCATGGGAAGAGGGGCATAGGTTCCACACAGTGCCATTTTATTTGAGGATCCTGGGCTTTTTGCATCCATGGGGGTCCGAGCACCTGTCCCCATGGTTACGGAGGACCACTGCAGGCTTCTGCCCCCGCCTCCCCACAGCCCCCTACCATACCACCCCAACGCTCGCCTTGCAGCGGATCATGTTTGTTCTTAAATAGCTGCAGGGAGCAGGCGCCCCAGGCTGAGGCTGGGCTCTGAGCATCCGAATGTGCAGGTCTCTTGTCTGTCTGCCCGTCCCAGCCACTCTCGGCCAGCGTGTTGGGGCCGGATGTGAGGCTCTAGGAGTCTGGAAGCTCCCGTGGCTGCAGCCGCAGGACAGAACGTTCTGTCCCACGTCTCTACCCAGGGGAGGCAGGAAGGGCCCTGAGCTCACCTCCCTCCTTCAAAGGCGCTCGGGACGGAGCTGCCCACGCTGCCTCCCGAGCTGGCGCTTCTGGAGCCGGAAGCCCGTCCAGATTAGCTCCAGCCCTGCGGGGAGGCAGCGCCGGACAATAATAGCCTGTCCATCCGGGACACGTGGAGGGGGATGCTTCCTGCCTTCCTCTCGGTCCCCCTCTGCGGCCCCCCACCCCATGTTTCAGGACAGCGGCTGAGGAACATCCCTTCCCCTCCGGAGCCTTTGACCGTCCTTGGCTCTGGCTCCCTCTGACAGCATGGTGTCTCTGGGACGAGCCGGGGCAAGGGGAAGGCCGTTCTGCCGGCTGCGTCGCGGCCTCTCCTTGATCAGTGTCCTCCTTGTGGTCTGAGGCCCGCACACCCCACCTCCTCACTCACCAGGAAAGTCGAAAGCTGCACCCCTCAAAGCCAGGAAGTAGCCTTGCCCCACGGTGACCCTGGAGGAGCGATGGCTGGCCCCAGGCCGCCGGCCAGGCTCTCAGCCGCTCCTCAGGGACAAGTCCAAGTTCTCCAGCCTGAGGGGGAAATGCAGCTCCCTTCTCTTCCTGTTCCAGGGACTTCAATCTGGGAAATCCGAGTGCTAACATGGAGGGAGGCGGGGAAGGGGTCCAGTGGCCTCTGGTGACCCCTCCTGCAGCCTTGCTCTAAGCCAGGCATTCTTGTTCCTCCCGGGCCCGGGCCCAAGCACTCCCGCTAGTTTCTTGGAACCAAACCCAACACTTTGAACATCTGCAGAAGGAGAAAACCAACCCCTGTGCTGTCTCTCCCCAGCCCCCAGCGCGCCCAGCTCAGTCAAGTTCAGCGAGCTGACCACGACCTCAGTGAACGTGTCCTGGGAAGCCCCGCAGTTCCCCAACGGTGTCCTGGAGGGCTACAGGGTGGTCTACGAGCCCTGCACCCCAGTGGACGGTGAGTGGACCTGCCCCACACAGCCCCTGTCCTCCGGGGTCCCTGCCACAGTCGCTGTGCACTGGTTAGAAGCAGTGAGAGTCTTCCCCCCTTACCAACAGGGAAACTGAGGCCCAGACCAGGGAGAGGTGTCCCCAAGGCTGAATACCAGCAAGTTGGGGCAGCATTCTACACCCCCCCAACTTGTAGACAGAGAATCCTAAAATCCATTCTTCCCCTCAGTCAACCAAAAGCAGAGCAGCCAGGGAAACTGAGTCTCCAAGGTGGACAGGTCTGTATAGGGACCCTGAAGAAGGGGACCGCTGGCAGTCCTGTCCTACTCCAGCACCTCCCGAACCCCAGAGTTCTCAGCCCTCCTCCAGGGCCGACCTTCTTTGCCCTTTGGAGGGTCAGTAACCCCTTGGAGAATCTGCTCAAAGCCTCGGAGCCTCTCCCCAGGAAGATGCACAAGTTGGGGGTCACTGCACCCCTAATGCCATCTGCCAGCTGCAGATCAAGAGACCTGCCCCACAGATGCCCCTCACACCGGAGCCCCGCTCATCAAAGCTGCCCTCAGACCCCTCCAGCCCCCCCTCTAGGCCCCACTCCCAGGCCCCAGGTAGGGCTCCTGGGACCCTGATGGGGACATCAGACTCTTGCCTGCTTTCCTCCCCCCAGGGCTGCCCAGCACGGGATGTGAGCGAGCTCGGCTGAGCAGGGTGCCCAGAAACAGCTGTTCTTTTGTTATCACCCATCTCCTGGGGACCGGGGTCTTAGAGGCAGGGAGGAGGCTGGGTGGCTTGAGGCCTGGGACTTGCTGGTTCTAGCGAGCTGTTGGGCAGTGGCTGGCCTGCCATGGTGCTCTGGTGGCAGGAAGTGACCACTTCTGTGGTCATCCCTCTTGCTCTCATGCCTCCCAACAATGGAGCCTGGCAAGTACAAGAGGCGGAGCCTGGGAACACTCTGCTGCCAGCAGTTCTGGGTCAGTGGAGGGAACAATGACCCTCAGTCTCCCCGGCCACCACCTGGGTGCCAGGAGCTTGTCCTGCAGAGTGGACCTGTGCGTTATGATACCAAGGGGGAGTGGGGCCTGAGGAGGAGACCTGGGGACAGGTCACAGAGACAAGATACAGGGGCTCAGTACCAACTTCCGGCTGAGCTGTATTTGCTTACGTTTTCCCACCCTCCCCGTCACAGCCCAGCTCACCATGAGACTGGACGAAGCCCTGTCCGGACAGCGTAGTGTTTGCCCGGCTCCTGCCCCAGCCCGGGGTGTGGGCCAGCAGCAAACCAGCCTCCCAGGACTCCAGCAGCCCCCTCCCCTGCAGGGAAAACCAAGGCCCAGGCAGGCAAGGGGTGTGTCCGGCAGTGTCAGGGAACAGGTGCCCCGTGTCCCTGGTCCTGACTCCCGCTGTCCCACCCTCTCATTGTTCCCTCCTCAATGAATCGACCAGGCACCACCCGTGTGCTGGGCGCTCTGTTCTTATGTTTAGGGTGCTCCCTGTATGGGGCTCTTAATCCCCTGGATCAATAGAAGAACCAGCTGAAACCAGGCTGGAAGGCATGCCCAAAGACACCCAGGGCCAGCGCTGGGCTCTGAGCCCAGCCCGGGGACTGCAAAACCTGTCCCTGCACGGTGACCAGCTTGGACCTTGGAATGGGAAAGGAGCTCGGCCCTTAGGGAGGCCGGCAGTGAAGGGGCTGGGCTCAGAGCACCCCCACCTGAAAGCAGCCCCCAGCCCACCCTCTGGTTGCCGGGACCTGGGGTGCCGGGACAGCCTCATTTCTGTCCTAAAAAGGGGCAGGTGATGGAGGCCCTGGGGGATCTCAGCTCCCTTTGGAGGAAAGAGGAGACTAGAGGTGGGACTGGGGGTGGGGCCAGGGTGGGGTCTGGAGCCGGTCACCGGTGTCCCCTCCAGCTCATGGGAAGACAGAAGGCTTTCCTGATAGACAATGCCTAGAATTCAAGTTTCACGGGGCATTATACAGGAGATAAAAGTGGGGTGACGTCAGTGTGGGGTACCGTTGTAAGTGCTGCAGGAGGTGAGTGCTCTTCCCGCCGGGTGGGACCGGACCCTGTTCAGCTCACAGATGTTCTCACGCCTTGACCACTGCGCGCTTCTCTCCAAGAACAGTTAGAGGACTGTGCTCTGGGAAACTGAGTGGCCACAGGGCTGGTAACATTGCAGCCTGATTTCCAGGGGTACAGGCCTGTGTCTGGGGGCTCAGGCAGCTGCCCCTGCCCCACAGCTCCGAGTGGCCCTGTGGCCTGGCTCCTACGAGCTCTTCAACCCCTGCTCACTGTGCCTCCCCAGGGGTCAGCAAGATCGTGACAGTGGACGTGAAGGGGAGCAGCCCTCTGTGGCTGAAGGTGAAGGACCTGGCCGAGGGCATGACCTACAGGTTCCGCATCAGAGCCAAGACCTTCACCTATGGGCCCGAGATTGAAGCCAATGTCACCACAGGCCCAGGAGAAGGTAGGGGAGCCAGAAGCACTTCAGCACCCCAAGTCAGAGGGGGCCCCCAGGTGTCAAGAGCTGTGCTAGACCCTGCAGACAGAGGGGGAGCGCAGAACTGGCTCTTCCCCCGCCCATCCCCTCCCTTCCTCCAGCCTCCTGGGCTCTGTACTTGGGTAATGGCATCTGAGTCCTTGGGATCCTTAAGTCACAAACCCAGATCCTCCTCCCAGGGCTCAGTCCTGTCCACGTGCCCCTTTCTTTCCCTCCCAACCTCCATCACCTCCTTCCAGGAAGGATGCAGGTTAGTAGGTCCCCTGCCTCTGGCCTGGCCCAGCCCCAGAACCACCAATGCCCTAAGAGTGGGTACAGAAGAGTCCCCTCAGCTCCTGTTACAGTGTGCATTCCAGGGTGCGGGCTCAGAGATGTTGATTCCCCTGGGACGGATTCCCCAGCAATCTGCACTAATCCCAGGAATACCTGGAGGGTGTGACCACTTTGGCACCTCTGGGAATTTTGGTGGAGCGGGCAACCTCTGAAGAGCCAAGCCCCTCACCCTCCGCCTAGCCACCTTTACACCACAAAATGCCATCTTGTGTTCACGCATGTCTGAACTCTCTGCTTTTGAAGCCCTCCCTGATCACCTCCCTTAACCATCCCCCTTCTCTCGCGTCCTCCCCCAGTTGTGTGTGGCGCCAGGTTTAGGCTCCAGAGTCCTGGCCCAGCCCATCCTGAACACAAGAGCCACCTCTCGGCCATGTTGCCCACCCCCTCCTTAACTCAGAAAGTCAGCAGCCTGTCCCAGACGTCCCTGCCCTCCCTCGGCCTCCCGACCCACACCACAGGGACCTCTCCCCAGGAGGCCTGGGCTCTAGGAGGGAGCAGCGCCCAGCAGAACCCTGGTCTCCTGTCCTTCCACGTGCGGTGGATTTGTCTCTCCCTGGCGACCCCAGCTGGCCACTCCTCCCTGTTCCTTTCTGGTCACTTTCTGTTCCCGGGAATGGTTCTGCAGAGGAGCAGACCTGTCTCTGGGCACCCTGAAGAGAAAGGCCGCCGGGCACTGGAGGCAGCTGGCCAGCTCCACCCTGCACCTGACCCCAGCCCCGCCCTAGACTCATGCACCTGAGTCTTCCCAGGACCCACAAGCAGGAAGGGCCCTGGCCAGCAAAGGGAGGGCTACTCAGTGACTGGGGACAGGAGAGGGTCACCCGGAGGGTGGCTATTCTATGGAAGGTGGGAGATGCAGGCAGGAGGCTGGAGAGACACCCAGAAAGAAAGAACATGGCCGGCCGGCCCGTATGGGTGAGAGGAGCCTGCAGGGAGCCCAGCCAGGCCCTCCTTTACCTGGAGCCCCAGGCAGCGCCCCAGCCCCGCCCTCAGCCCTGAGCACTGTCCTGTCCCAGGGTCACCCCCGCCCTCCACACCTGAAAGACCCAGCTCTACTGTCCCCTGGACTGCAGGCAGGAGGCTCCTCGGGGCAGGGAGGGAGGAAGGAGATAAAGTCCTCCAAGGCCACAGTGCAGGACAGACAGAGAGGCCCAGCAGTGAGCTGCCCAGCCATGTGACAAGTCCCTGGCCTCCTGTCCAGGCCGACATGCTCTGCTGGCCTGGAGGAGCTTCAGTGCAGTGCTGGGCTCTCTGCCATTTTCACCAGGCAGCCCCCAGCCGCCTTACTCCAGCACCTTCCTGGGTCCCAAAAGCACCCAGGAAGCACCTACTATGTGCCGGGCTCTGGAGAGGCCAAGCCCATGTCTGGGGGAAGCAGGCTTGGTGGACGACAGCAGGAGGGACGGGGGCTTGGAGACAGCAGCAACCCAGGGTCGGGTACCCCACTTGCCCTGGCAAGTGCTCCCCAAGAAAGGAAGGGGCGCAGGGCCCTCTGCACACAGATGCCTGACACTCCTTTGTCTACCGAAGCAACCTCCTGTCTCCTGCTCGGGTTTCCTGGCTGGCGATGTCCCAGGCTGCTCCCTGGACACACCTACGGGCCAGAGGGGTGGCAGGGAGCTCAGTTCTTCCTCCTTCCGCCTGCCCAGGCTCCCGGGGCCTCCTCTCCTCACCTGGCCTAGCAGCAAGTGCAGCTGGGGGCAGGGAAAGTTCAAGCAGGAGGTAGGGCCATGTCACCATCACCTGCCACGAAAGGAGAGTGGGAGCGCTTCAGCCCCCTCCCAGCCAGCATCCCATCTGCTCTCACGGCAGCCACCCCGCCCCCAGGACACATCCCGTCAAGCCTTAGCCTCCCGGAGGCCCTTACAGATGGACACACTGAGGCACACTGGAGGGACATGAAAAGTGATCCAAGTCACCCATCTGATCATTTCTGGGCTGGGACCAAACCCCTCTGACTCCTTCCTGCTTATCTCATGCCCTCCGCTGCCCTGGGATTGGAAGTGGGGTGCAGGGGTGACCAGTGGGGTGCAGCCTGGAGGGCCTGAAGGAAGCACGCTCCTCGGGCCTCAGCATCGTGACTCTGGAGGCTCTTGGCCAGGGTGGGCCTGGCCACCCACTCCTGCTCCTCCAGCCCAGGTTGAGGGGCTGGGCAGCTTCTGGGGGTTCTGTACACCCCTCGTTCACTGTGTGGTTTGCAGGTGCCCCAGGACCTCCAGGAGTGCCCATCCTCGTGAGGTACAGCTCTGCCATCGCCATCCACTGGTCCAGCGGAGACCCTGGCAAAGGGCCCATCACCCGCTACGTCATAGAGGCCAGGCCTTCAGGTGGGCGCGCACTGGGATGGGCCCTGCCTGGCTGGGCTGCCTCTCCCTCTGGGAAGAGCCTCCACAGCTCACTTCCTGCCCCTTCCTGAGTCCCCACACTTGGGGTTCGTGTCTGACACTCGTGCTATTGTGGGTGGGGGGCTGCCAGGGCCCTGTTGGGGAGGGAGAAACGGGGGCTGGGGGCTTCTCTGAGCTGGACTCTTGCTTGGGTAAGAAGCCATCAGAGAAGGACTCTTAGTTCTAGGCGAGGTCTGATCTGGGTTGAGGATGGTCACAGAAACCAGAAGAATGTGGCGCACGGTGGTTAAATCCCACACCCTCCTGAGCACCTGGCGGACGCTGCTTGGCCGAGGAGGGCCCGCTGCCTGTCGGCTCGTCTCTGCCATCCCGGCCCTGGCAGTTGGTGCCTGGCACCGGCCTCTCCTGTCAAGCCTGAAATCCAATCACAAGAACTTCCAAAGCCATCAGGGGATGAGCAGCTGATAAGTCACTCGGGGCGACTGCTCCCTGTCTGCTCCTGTTTCCCTGCTTCCCGGACTCCCCTGACAGGACCCCTGCTCCCTGGCCGCCAGATTTCTAGGTTAATCAGAGGCACCACGGCCAGCCGAGCGCAGCAGGCTTGTTTTGGGTGTCATGTGGATCTGTGGTTGTGTAACTGAATCCGGGAAAGGAAAGACTTTGTTGCTCTAACCCGATAGCAAATAATAATCATGATGAGACGTCCTCAAGCGGATCAATAGCTAAAGCTTCCCATGCGGAATATCGAATCATTCCAGAGACAAATCAGTACCACCTCTGCAGAGTCGAGGGCCAGTCATCCCCAAAAGCAGAGTTAATAACTCTAGGAGTTCCGAAGGCCGCTGCCACCAGCCATTGTCTTAATATTCTGCTAATAATCACAGTTGCAATAGCTAATCCATCTAGCAGCTCAGATGCGCCAAACTGCCTAAGAGGCACACGGCGCTGGCTCAGTCCCCGCTCCAGATGGTCCCTCCCTGCCCCTCTAGTGCAGGCAGCTGAGTTGGCCAGGAGACCACTGTGTGCTTCTCCCCACCGGGGCCTGTGCCTGTTTATCCCACCACGTTGGCCGACCTGGTTGCCAGCTATGGAATGTTGGCCCTGGACTCCAGCCTGTTGATTTTCCAGTGTCCCTAGGGAGGCCCGGCACGAGCCTTGGAGTTCTAAGTTTGGGGGCCATGACATCAGCTCGTCTCTGCCCTCCCAGCCCTGGCTGTTGGTGCCGTTGTACCGGCACAGGTGCAGTCGAGGACTGAGCAGAAAAGGAAGGACCAAGACTACACTTAATTAAAGGCCAGGGCCAAGCAGCCCCAGAGAGCCCCGCGGCAGGCCCTCTTCCACCTGAGGGGAAGAGGGGCAGGAGCCAGGGCTGGGCAAGTGCCATGGCTGTCCCCTGAAGTTGTTGGCAAGAAGCCTCCTGTTCCAGGATAGGCAGCTCCTGTCCTCCCAGCCTGCTGCCCACCTCTCATGCTCCCTCTCTGCTCCCAAGCTCCTTATCTTCAGGACAAAATAGCTCTCGTGGTACCCTGTCCCTGCCTGGCTTGTGCTTTGTGTTATACAGAAGAAGCAGAACATCCCACCTTCTACAGGCCGGGGAGGTACCTGGCATGGCCGGGAGGGATTCACTCTGGGGACTTAAAGACCCATGGACCTGGCCCTGCAGACCAGCCAGCTCCCAGGGCTGAAGGCCAGGGCCACAGTGACACATTCCAGAAGCTTCTGGCCTGGCCCTGCTGCCCCGGCCCCACCCTTTGTCTCTGTGTGCAGTAGAATAAGGGGAGAGAGACAGCAGGCAGGAGACCTCAGCTTCTAGAAGGCAGCAGCAGGGTCCCCCACAAGCCTGCGGGCAGTGAGTTAGCCCTGGATTGCTCCAGGCACTGTCCTGGACACCAGAGGAAGTTCAATGCCAGGAGCCGGACCACCCCAGGTGGAAACTCCAGCTCTGCCTCTGTGGCAGAGTGACCTGGGGAAGATGACTTAAGCTCTCTGAGCCTTGGTTTTCTCATCTCACCGTTGCCCTCGCATGGAGAGGAAAGCAGGGGACCCAGCATGCTGGACAGAGGAGTTAGGGTGTCCTTGCCATTATCCTCACAATAGCTTCTGCAAGGTGAGCAAGAGAACCCAGTCACCTGCCCCAAATTCTGGCCTTTCAAGGCAGGAAGCACCAAAACTGAGCACAGGCCAGGGGAGAAAGACTTGGTTCGTTTATTCAGCAAACACTTAGAAGGCATCTGTGCTGGGGCTCAGTCTGCACCGAGACCAACAAGGCCAGAGCCTTGCCCTGGAGGAATCTTGCAGCCGAACAAGAAAGAGATTGAACAAAAGATAGGATGTGGACAAGCAGAGACTCGGGAACATGGGACCTTCCATGAGGCTGAGGCTCAGGAGGCTGGGCCTTGGGTGAGGAGAGCTGTGAAGGCCGGCAGGGCTCCTGTCACCTTCCCCAAGTCAGCAAGGCCCACACTGGACGGGAACGGGCTGCCCTGAGCTGGTCCTGCCACGTCCTTGGTCCAAAAGTCAGAAACAGCGATAGGAGCCCGGGCAACCCTGCTGGCGCTCTGGACTGAGATGCTGGTTCTGTTAGAAACGTTGAGTCCTCCAGGCCAGGGACGTGACGCTGAGCAGGGAGCCGGCTTCAGCCTGAGGGGCAGTTCTTTCCAGAAGGAGTTCAGGAGCCTGTCGAGAGGGGCCGTGGGGGTGAGGCCGGAGGTGCTGCTCCTGGAGGGCAGCCTGGAGGGCCCACAGGTGGCTGGTGAACACCTGGAGCAAGCCACTGGGGGAGGGCCTGTGAGCTCAGTCCCCCAAGGTGCTCCTGAGACCTCTGGCCCCTTGTCCCCAAGAAGAAGGGCTCAGACGAGGGCCCCAGGGGCCTTACTCCAAGGAGACATTTCCAATGATCTCTCCTCTAACCTCAGCAGCAAAGTACCTCCCTCCAGAGGCCAGGCTGGTCCCTGTACCCCACGCAGAGCATCTGGCCGGGGCCCCTTCTGGCCTCCCTGCCACCGTGATGGATGCCACAGGACCCTGGCGAAGCTCGCTTCATGGGGCAAACAGACAGGGGCCAAGAGACATCGTCCCTCTTTCCTCTGATCTCTGCTCCTAAGAAAAGCCGAAGCGGAGCCGGTCTTGGTGGTGCACCCCTAGAATCCCAGCAATTCAGGGAGCTGAGGCAGGAGGATCGCAGATTTGAGGCCAGCCTTAGCGATTTAACGAGGCCCTCGGCGCCTAAGTGAGAACCTGTCTCAAAAGTTAAAAAGAGCTGGGCGTGTGGCTCAGTGGTTAAGCACCCCTGGGCTCAATCCCTGGTAAGAAAAAAAAAAAAAAAAACAAGAGAAGAGGTAGCCGGGAATGGTCCCGGCCACTCCAGGCCACTTGACCAAACCTTCTCAAGAAAACGGAAACGTCCTTGCAGGGTTACTGAAAAAGAAAAACGGGGGTAGGTAGGGGTGGGTCCTCTTACTTCCACCTGCTGCCACTCCATGTTTTAAGTAGGAAAGGGGATCAGGACAGGTAGGGCCTGGTTGGGTGAAGTAGAATATTCCCATATGACAAGATCTTAGGCAGCCTCTTACATCAGAGTTACCAGCCATTTTAGTAACTCAGAAAACAGAAGAGGTGGAGCTCATTCTATGCAAGGGTAAAGAGGTTGAATCTATTTCTCCAGGTTGTGGTACAGGTTGGATCTCCCTTCTCCGAAATTCCTGGGACCTAAGTGGTTTAGACTTGGGATTTTTTTTTTCAGATTTTGGAATATTTGTGTATATATATAAAATAAGATATCTTGGGGTTTGGACCCAAATCTAAACACAAAATTCACTTCTGTTTCCTATACATCTTATGCACATTGCCTGAAGATAATTTCACACAATAGTTTAATAATTTTGCTCTTGAAATAAATTTTTGTGGTGAAGAATTTTCCACTTGTGGTCTGTCTTCTAGTGCTCAAAACATTTTGGGTTTTGGAGCATTTCAGATTTTAGATTTTCAGATTAGGGATGTTCAACCTGGATTGGGATGGTTGCTGCTGTATTTTCTGCTTTGTGCATATTTTATTAATGTTTCACAGATGTCTTAGTAACAAAGAATAAAAGACACGCTCCAAACTGTGTCTTTAAAAAGCACCCACTGGGGACCCCTCGGCACCAAGCACTGAACCCAGTGTCCACCCAATGCCTTGGGGAGTGGCGGGATGGGTTTGGGCAGGACTCGAGGCTCCTCTCACCTGTGGCACCCCCTCTCTGTGCTCTTGCAGATGAGGGGCTCTGGGACATCCTCATCAAAGACATCCCCAAGGAGGTGAGCTCCTACACCTTCAGCATGGACATCCTGAGGCCGGGCGTGAGCTATGACTTCCGGGTCATCGCAGTCAACGACTACGGCTTCGGCACCCCTAGCAGCCCTTCCCAGTCTGTGCCAGGTACAGGATTGTGGGACAAGGAGCAGGGGAGTCCCATGGCAGAGCCTGATGGCAGTGACTGGGCAGTGGGGGAAGAGGAGAGACCCCACACTGGGCACAAGAAACATCGGGGTGGCCACAAAATGATATGTCCCATCAGTTCCCCAAAGCTGCAATCTCTGAGGCCAGGGCCTGTGTCAGCCACCCCCCCCCTCCTCTCCTGGTTCTTCCCAGCCGGCATATCTCAGAGTTCACACAGGACTCACGTCTACACCCAGGATCCAAATCAGATCACTAACTACTTGGAGTTGTACAGCCCCTTTCTCCAAGGCACAAAGACAGCTCAAAATTCCTACACGCTGGATGAGCTCAGAAACACAGCCTCCCCCCTCCCCACATGCACCTGCTCCTTCGCCCAGGTTGATAGAACCGAGTCACGGGCTAGAGATGCTCTGACTGGGGCAGAAGAGCAACCCCTCGCCAGCAGCAATCCGGATTCCTCTTGGCTGGGTGCATGAAGCACAGTACTTGAAAGAAGGGAGCCGTACCAGGAAGAGCATCCTCAAGCTCCATGGGTCCAGCCTCCCAAGTCCCTGCTTTCTGCCACCAGATAAAAGTTCCATCTGCATGGAACCTTGGGGAAACTCACCCAGGTCCCCTGCGGGCCAGAGAAGCACCCACACAGATTCAAGTCTGCCTGGCCAGGAGGGAGAAGGACAAGCAGCCAGCACTCTGCTGCCCCAGTTCCTGTGTCCCTGGCAGACATCATGAGTCAGTCCCAGCACTCTTACCTAAGGAAGCAACCCCAGAGCCTTTTGTGAAAGGCCCCCAGGCTGTCCTTCGCCAAAGAGGAAACGGTCCTTCAACCTTGTCTCCCGTTCTTCCCCCTTTGGTGGACAGACACCCACCGACCCTAATCTGCATGAGCAGTGGAAGGGCCCCAGCTGTAGCGGGAGGCTTGGGCCAGGAGCACGCTGGACCTGACACCCATATCCTCATTCCAGCCCAGAAGGCCAACCCCTTCTACGAGGAGTGGTGGTTCCTGGTGGTCATCGCCCTCGTGGGCCTCATCTTCATCCTGCTCCTGGTCTTTGTGCTCATCATCCGAGGCCAGAGCAAGAAATATGCCAAGAAGACAGACTCGGGTGAGTGAGCCGGCACCAGCCCTGCCGCTGGACTGGACTTTCCCGTGTCTCCCTTTTGGCCAGGGCGGGGTGGGCAGGTGGCTCTCCTGGCAGTGCCTGCTCAGGTAGGGAACATCGGGCTCCTGGATGCCATCTCAGTCTCTTATTCAACTCGGCAGAAAGAGGGGAGCCCTGCCGGGTGAGGGAGTGGGTGGGCTGGGAGGCCACAGGTCGAGAGGTGTCTACCTCTCCCCCCACCACAGGGAGCAGTGCCAAGTCCGGAGCCCTGGGCCACGGGGAGATGATGAGCCTGGATGAAAGCAGTTTCCCCGCCCTGGAACTCAACAACCGCCGGCTGTCCGTCAAAAACTCCTTCTGCCGGAAGAACGGCCTGTACACCAGGTAGTGGGCCTTCCGCACGCACGGGGAGGGGTGCGGGATGGGGGCTTGTGGGGCCAGAGCTCAGGGTCCCGCAGTGCAGGCTGGGGGCGCCCTGGGAAGACCACAGAGCAGGCGCTGCCCGCTTGGCCTTCCTCGGTCCCGGGAAGCCGCATTCAAACTCTGGGGCTGGGAGCGATGGCACAGAGACAGTTCCCTGGGTCCCCCAGGCGCAGCCACAGCCCAGGGCGCACCGGGGAGTTCACGAGGAGGTGGGTTCTAAGTGGACCCCTCAGTGGCAGCAGAATGTAAGCACCTTGGAATTTTTGCAAGTTAACCCAGGGCGAGCGCTCCAGTGCCGGCCTGCAGGGGGTCACAAGACCTAAGGTGAGCCGGGCCCACTGAGGCACCTACCCCGCTCCTCAGGGACCTTTGCCAGGAGCACCCCGACCCCGTCATTCGTGGCCTATCCCCTCCCCATCTGGGACAGCGTGGAAGGCCCTCCCTGGTCCATATTAATGCCGCAGCCGCCCACCTGCCACCCGCTGCAGCACCTGAAGGCAGCCGAGGGAAGGTGGAAGCCGCTGGCACCTGTCCAGCCTCTGCTGCTCCGGCTCCTCTCTAACTCCAGCCCTGCTGCTGCCAGGCTGCCCTCTTCCAAGGCAGGGGCCACTGCTGGGGCCTCTGCCAATAGGATGTGGTCACTTTCTGCCCCCAGGAGCTCCAGGGGGGTTGTGACTGCAGCCAGGGGCTCCTGTCCCCAGCCTCGGCCCTATTGACATTCCTGGCTCATTGGACGCAGCAAGAAGGGGGGCGGCCTCTCTCAGGGTGGACTCACAAAGCTTCTCTCTGTCTCTGTTTTGGAGGGACAAGCCATGTGTGTGCTCACGGTGGGGGACAGAGGGGAGGACGGAGGGCGGGGCTCACAGGCTCTCATCCCTGGCCAAATCCCACCTTCCTGAGAAAGGGCCACTGGAGGCCGTGTGGCAGGCCCAGCGGGCCCTGCATGCCACAGCAGCCCGCCAGGCTGGCTCCAGGGCCCTGCCTCATGGAACAAGGGGCCATTTCACCAACGGCCTCACCTCCTGCCTCTCCCTACATCTCCCGCCCACCATACGCACATCTAGGCCCCTGTGTGTCCCCTGCCCACTGTGAATACACAGAAAATCTTGTTTGCACCAAGCCAGCCCCAGGCTCCAGGGCCCTGAAGGCAGCCAGAGGGTCCGTGCACCCTGCATGGTGCCTGGGCGGCCTCAGCATGGTGCCCATTCTTTCCCTCCTCCTCCAGGCCCCTCTCCCCAGGGCCAGCGGAAGGTGTGGGGTCACAGAAAAGAGGAACCCATGTGGCCTGGGAGGCTGCGCTGCTGCGTTAGGCCTAGGCCGTCTCTCAGCCCCTCCTTGTTCTCTCCAGGTCCCCTCCCCGGCCCAGCCCCGGCAGCCTCCACTACTCGGATGAGGACGTCACCAAGTACAACGACCTCATCCCAGCAGAGAGCAGCAGTCTGACAGAGAAGCCCTCGGAAATCTCCGACTCTCAGGTGAGGGGCCAGGGGGCTGAGTGCCCTGGGCAGGGCGGGGAGCAGCCCTCCCAGCGAGGGGCAGTGAAGGGAGAGGACTCTGCAGCACACAAGGAGGCAGATGGCCCGTCACATGGGTTTTCTTCCTTCCCTCCTTCCCTACCTGGGGCCAGAGAGACTAAGAAGGCCCGAGAACTCACCAGAAGTCGTTTGAACGTCAGGTGCCACCCCCTGGTTCAGCTCATAGCTTGCCCCCGGGACTGACAGGGTCTAGATCGCATGAGATCCCCTAAGAGCGTGGTCCCCTAGACTGGCGGGGGTCACCCTCCACCAGCTTCTCAGCAGCAGAGGAGCATGCCGAAGGCAAGGGGCAGGAGAAGAGGAGCTCGACTTGGCCCTGCAGCCAGAGCCCTGGACAGCTGCTCAGCCCAGCTCCTTGAGGTCAAAGGAGATCCCAGGTCCAGGGTCCTAGGACAGGAAGCAGTTAGACCAATGAGACTTTGTGCTTTGGTCGGTGACTTTCTCCCTCTGAACTGGGGTGCTCTGGATGTGCTAGGTTACCTCTCTGAGCCTCAGTTTCCCCCATAGAACAGGCAGGGGTGGTCATAGGCCATCTCATGGTACTCTGTGGGGACTTCCCTGAGAGTCTGGCCCTGGACTGGCACACAGCAACCGTTCAATCAGTGCTGCCTTTTATGTTGGGGTAGGGGAACCCGAACTCTGGAAGACAGAGCTTAGAGCTGTCGTCAGGTGGGCCAGGCAATGGTGACACTCAGCTAAGGGGCTGAGGACATTCCAAGAGCTGTCAAAGGGAGCAGGCTGACCTGCGGGGAGGTGCCACCATGCACTGCGACGGTGAACTGAGGCCGCTCCCTGCGCCGCTGTGCTCAGCTCCAGGGTTACGGCTGGGCTTGGCGGAGCCGGAAAGGCCCACCTACGTCCACAGCTCACAGTTGGTGGGCAGAGACCCCAACTTAGCCTGGCTTTCCCTGGGACTTGGTGGGGGACAAAGCTGCTTGAAGCCTTGTGATTCAGCTTGTGACAGCTTTTAACTTCGTGCGGCCACACCGACTAGGGGGACTCACGAGCACACACAGGCTGGGCCCTTCCCCTAACACAACTTTTCTTTCTTTTCCCCAAAGATGGTGACCAGCATTAGATTCTAGACATCCAAGGTAGAATTGGCAAAGATAAAGGGACTTTCTCTGACCATGGGGCAGTTGCATGGGACTCCTGGGATGTGCTTCTGCTGTGGTTAGAAGCAGCCGGCAAGAGGGGCTTCCTGTGTTGCTTTGCCTGGTGGCCTTTGACCTTCTGCAGAGCACACCACTACCCCACCTTTAATGCCTGGGCTCAACCTCAGTGACAAGCCCTCCAGGACAGGAGAGATTGCCTGAGTATCTCAAGGCCTTTTTGTCACCCGCTCTGCATGAATCTGGAGGAATCTCCTGGGGACAGAGTAGTCCCACGGCCAGGAGACCCTGCCAGGGCCTCCTAGCCTTAAAGAAAGACACCCTGTGCTGCAGACCAGCTGGCCTCAGAAGTCCGCTCAGGGTGGACCCAGAGTGCCCAGAACCCTCCCTCTGCCAAGCCCTTGGTCTGATTGGCTTAAAGAAGCCCATCACTTGAGCACTGTTCCCACAGCAACTGGGAACCAGTCCCTCCCCGGGAGCACTGTCCTGGGAGAGGGCAGTTGTCACAGCAGAATGCCCACACTCCTTTTGGGGTTGGTCCATCCAGCCCAGGCTCTGGGTGCCGGCCCGGGGAGGTGGAGATAGCTCGGGTTTGTGTTGGGGCTCAGCCATGTTGTCTTGGGTCCGTTGGCTCTGGAGGCCTTGTTCCAGAAAAGCAGCCATCGGGATCACCACGTAGTCCCTGTATGTGGTGTCCACAGGGGCCGGGACCTGTGCACTCCATCAACAGTGACTTAATTAAAACACCTAGAGACCAGCCAGGCCTAGTGGCCCACACCTGTCATCCCAACCACTCGGAGACCGAAGCAAAAGGATCACAAGTTGGAGGCCAGCCCCAGCAACTTAGCAAGATACGGCCTCAAAAAGAAAAATAAAAAGGGCTGGGTGTGTGGTTCCAACCCCAGGTACCACCAAAAAAAAAAAAAAATGAAAAATTTTAAAAAATGAAATCAAAGGTCACTTAGGAAGCTAATCAACCAAAGCAGACTCAAGGCCAAGTACAGGTTCCCAGGACACTACCACAAAGACGCATGGTTTAAAGTTATCATATCTTTTTCACCAACTCCTCCCTCACACATCAGAAGTCACAATGGTGACCCCACCCCCCTGTGTCCCTCGTGTCTCACCACATGAGGGTGACAACCGTCTGAAGCATTGGTGTCCTCTTTTTGTACAGAGGAGGATCAGAGGTGGAGTGGGGTAGCTTAGGTCCAAGAGCCAGAGGTGCCAGCCCCAGATGCCAGCTCCTGGCTGCAGAGCCCGGGTCCTGGTTCAGCCCTGTCTCCAGGACCTACCCATGGGCCAGCGGTGTCCCCTCCCTGCAGACCTTTCTGGAAAAGTCTTCAGAACCCGTCAATGACACGCTTAAGGAGACGGAGCACTCCTGCCACTTCGCTAATTTGATACATTTGACAAATAACCATAGATTTTTTTAAATGAAACAAATTCAAGCCTGTCCTTGAAGAACAAAGACACTCAGAGGAGGGGGCTCTAGGCATTGAAGTGTTCCCCAAAAGACCCCCATGCAGCTGTGACCACAGAGGGCTGCTGTGGCCGCAGGCAAGGAAAGGCGGCTCCGGGTGGCTGAGCCTGGCGTAGGAGGGCACTCTGTCCCCTATCAACCCCGTGACCAGGAGGGTCCTCGGCAGCCCTTCACCCTCCTGAGGCTGGAAGCGTGGTGCAGCCACAGGGCTGCTGGGAGAGGGAAGTGGGGGCCCGGCTCACCAGTGGTCCCGGGAAGGACATCCAGGATGCTCCCTGGAAGGTGTCAGTCACCCCCGGCAGCCAGCTCCTAGATTCTGCAACTACAGGCAAGACAGGACCCTGACGCAGCTAGAAAACATTCCTCTGTGCTCACAAGCAGTGAGCGCGGGTGCCCCCCCGTCTTCTGGGGCCTTGCAAATGCTAGGCAAGGGCTCTACTCACACACACACACACACACACACACACACACACACGTCTCCAGGCTCACTCCTGGAGCTCACTCATAGGACATGGAGGTGATTGAGACATGATTCTGCCCCCTCCCCAAGGAGCTCCCCATGGTCCTGGGAGAGAGAGACTCGGAGACAAGGCAGCTGGCCCGCTCCAGTACCCTCCGTCCACACATAAGTAAGCCCACTCTGCTTCAAGGCGGTGTCTAGAGTGTGGCACCACTGTGAAGTCGTTGTGGGAAGATGACGGAGCTGATGCCACATGTCCCCCAAGACCATCAGCAGCTTCCTCCAAAGTTTCAGTGGCTCCAGAGAATCACCGCCTACCTTTTTGAAGTCCCCCTCCACGTGAGCTGGGCATATGCCTCCTGGTTCATGTTCTAAGTCAGACCACCCAACTCTCACTCTCCCAAACTGGAGGCAATCGGTGCAGCCGCTTTCCTGTGATATGGTAATAAACAAAAGTCAATTTGACTTATAAACAAGCACACAGGATTCCCTGAGAGAGAAGCCACAGTGGAGCCGTGTGCGGAAGGACAGAGGGGAGGGGCCGGCTCTCCCCCAGCAGTGAAACTGGGGAGCCCAGAGCTGTGCTCCGAGCGGTGCAGAAGGGGCTCCAGGCAGAGGGAGGCACACCCAACGATGAGACTGAACGAGCCTGTGGCTCATTTGACGGAACTTCTAAAAATGCACTTATGGCCGCCTTCCAACTCCGTTTTCAAAATAACAGCCCAAGTTTGGTAGGGAAAAAAAAAAATCTTTAGCACAGAAATTAATCTCAATGGGGGAAGAAAGGCCAAACCCATGGCATCCGCCTTCTAATCTCGATACTCATTTCTGGGCAGCGTCATGGGTGGCCCCTCATTATAATGGCATTAAGCCTCTCTGAAAGAAGTAAGAAGAGCTGGGGGCACGGTGGCCTGCGCCTGTGATCCCAGCGGCTGGGGAGGCTGAGGCAGGAGGACGACAAGTTCAAAGCCGGCCTCAGGCACTTAGCAAGACCCCACACCTCAATAAAATATAAAAAGGGTTGGGGGTGGGCTGGGGCCATGGCTCAGTGGTAGAGCACTTGCCTGGCACGTGTGAGGCACTGGGTTCGATTCTCAGCACCACATACAAATAAACAAAATAAAGGTCCATCAACAACTAAAAATATATATATAAAAAAAAAAAGGTTGGGGTGTGTCTCAGTGGTTAAGTGCCCCTGGGTTCAGTGCCCAATACCAAAAAAAAAAAAAAAGTTCAAAGAAGACATTCAGGACAAATCGTGTTGGGGATACTATTTATGGAGCCCACGGAGCCCGTGGTCCTTAGGAGCCAGGATGGCTCGAGGTGGCTGGGGAGGTGACATTACTTGGTCCTCAGGGCCCCTGGGAGCCACTGAGGGGGTTATGGCTTTTTCGAGATGAGGAGGAGGCTGAGGGGGGGCCTCCAGTGCATCTTCCCAGTGTACCTGCGCGCACCCCGCACACCTGGGTTGGCCCGGGGAGGAGCGGGCACTGGCTCTGCCCTCCTGGGGCTCTTCCACTCACTCACTCCGCGGTGCATTTCATCAAGAGCTGTTTGCTCGTGCCACGGGACAGCCCCAGACACGGCTTGCTGGTGGCAGCTCCAGAGGGGGCAGGACAGACCCTCCATTATTTCGCGCTGTGATCTGTGTCGAGGGGAGACCGTGTGTGTGCCAAGAATCCTGTTTCATTCTCGTTAAGATGTCTCGGAACCACAATGAGTAGCTGCAGGAAGAAAGTGGGCACAAGCGTCTCTGTGTTCCCTGGCGTAGGGCAGGGTCAGTGCTGGGGGCAGTCCTGGGAAAAGGCCACTCCGTCGGTGCAGAGGCCCAGGGAGGGCCGCCTTGAGGAGGTGACATTCATTTGGCGTGAACAGGGCTGGGTCAGCAGGAGGAAGCTTTGCCTCAGGGGTGGTCCTGCCTGCCCAGCAGCGCTGCACCCTGCTGAGTGTCTCTGGTCTCTTCCATGTTGCCTCTGGTCCATGAGGTTGGGCCACCACTCCACAGGCTGGGCCCTGTCTCCTGCTTCTCCTTAACCCCAGCCCACCCAGGCCCTGGCAGGCCAGCTGGAGGAGAAGCACCCCAGAGAGAGTCCAGGGAAGGGGGAGGGAGGCAAAACCACACATGGGCACCCGCTGAGTGCCGAGCTCCGTGCTCTGGAGCGTTCTTGGTTAACATCTAAGCACCCCGCTGTGCAAATGGGGTGCTCCCCATCTAATGGCAGCGGGAACAAAGGCTCAGAGAAGTCCACAGCATGCTCTGGTCTCAGGGCTCAGAAGGGCAGGTGGCTGGGCCTCACGTGAGATCCAGATGGCTCTGAGGGCTGTGTCCACTGCAGCCTGGCCTCACCCAGCTGCCCAGCACAGGGGGAATTGAAGGAGATTTTCCTTCACTCACCCCAACCCTACCTCAGTGACCTCCCTTGAGACCCCTGACCCCAGGCATCTCTGCCAGATGAGGGGCGGGCAGGCACTGGCTATTAATCACTACCTGTAAGGGCACAGGGAGCAGGTATGACATTGTATCTGTGCTGCCATTTTTCATGGGATATTCCTGGGAGAACTGTAGCATCCAGAGTCCAGAACTCTGAGGGGATGTCCAATGAAGTCCTTCAAAAAGACCTAGGAGATGGGACGGCAGCCCCACCTGGCTCTAATTTCCAAGAGGCTGCAGCCCTGCAGGGAGTGGGCCGGCTGGCTCAGGGGTTGGAGTATCCAAGGGACAGGGCTGGGCAGGGCAGAAGGCCCCTGGGACCACAGGTAGGGAGCAGACGTCCCTGGGAGGCCACGCCTTCTTCCCAGACACCAGACACGACCCCTGCCCGGCCCCTCCACCCTGTCTCGGAGCCCTCGGTGGCTCCTCACTCCCGCGCTGGCTGAGTCTGGTTCGGGAGATGAACAAGAAAGCAGAGGAGCTTGGCTCTGTCCCCTCCGTTTTGCTTTGGTCTTTTCTCTGGGGTCCTACTACCTTCGCCCCCCTCCCCACTCCCATGGCCAGGCCTGGAGCCCGTGCTCCCCCTCCCAGGCCAGTCATTGCTGATTGAGTGGCTCTCGGAGCTGCTCAGAGGCCAGGAGCTGAGGCAGTGGCTGGTGGCCTGGCTAGGACGGCCCCTGAAAGGCCCCTTTGTTCTGGGCCCTTCCTGGGAAGCTGCATTCAATTACCGCAGAGGCCCTGAGAGCCAAAAGCTGCAATAGGAGCCCCTCCCGGCTCTCTTTCTTCTCACCCCACCCCCACCCCGAAAAGAAACAGATGTTCTGGGCGGTGGAGGCGGGACAGCCATGGCTGATGCAAAGACCCTGCTCCTTGGCCCTGGAGAGCTGGGGGAGGGGGAGGGCCAGACTCTCCCAGGCCCCATCTCTGGCTTTCCCAGCTCTGGCAGGGATCCTGCTCTGCCCAGGGCCTAGCACCCAGGAGGTGCTGAAGAAAGAGCAGCCCCTGGGATGGTGATGATCTGCAAGAATGAGATCGGGGCCTCCAGGACGGGCAGAGAGACCCCATCCTGCCCCCAGACCAGACACCAGACATGCTCCACTTTAGAGAGGAGGTTAGGGGTCAGAAGCTGAACCTTGTCCTACTTCCCAGTGGCCTGAGCAGGAAAAACAGCTTCCCTATTCCCTTTGGACCCCTGGGGGGGGTGTTCAAGGCCCCTCACTACAGGTCTGCCCCTCCCCCCAGCACACCTCACTCTGTCCCAGCCCCCTCTCCTCTGTCACCTCATTCCACCTGTGGACAGTGGGGGTGCCCCCACTTTATAGGACACTGAGGCTGAGGGAGCCAGAGCCATGGGCCACACTTCCCCATTGACAAGGGCTAGAGCAGACTTGACCATGCCACTGTCACCTCACGCCAGAGACTGTTGACCCTGGAGCAGCCCAAGTGACCTGGGTCTCCTCTGCAAGGCTGGCACCTAGGCTGGCTAAAATCCTAGAACCTCTGGAAATGCTGGACACTGTGAGACTGGACCCGGGAGGGAACCTGTGGGGCAGGCTCCCCTCATCCCCCTCCCTCTAGCCCCTCACGCTCCTCCAGGAGTGACCCCCAGCCTCAGGTGCCCACCCTCAGCATATGGAGTTCTCCTGCCTGTGTGTCCCTTTTGTTCCCCAGACGGCAGCTGGGCAGTAGGCAAAAGAAAAAAAAATGGGGGGAGACTTGCATTGTGCCTTGGGGGCAGGGCCCTCTGTTGTCTTGGGCAGTGGGGAGTGTCTGCTGGGGCTGGTAAGGGGATGGCAGGGGTGAGGAGGGGTGAGGAGAGGGGCCAGAGAACATGACTTAGCAGATGGGATGGGAGGCCTCGGCCCCACTGGGGGAGGGAGGGTCCTTCCCTCCCGGGGCCTCCAGGCAGGAGTGGAGCAGTGCAGAGCCTGCAGGGCTGGGGGAAACCTGGCAGGCCAGTGTGGCCGCCCAGCTAGACCATGGCCTCCAGCCACGCCCTTTCTGCCCTGGGTCCTCCTCAGTCCTCAAACAGGCCTGTGCTCTGGTAGCTTGGGCACAGAGGTGTGCAAACCAATTAGAGGAGCGAGTGGGCGGTCATGTAGAGGGCCTGCTCCAGTGTCCCCAGAGGGCCCAAGTCGGAACACTGTGCATTGCATTTCCCACGGCGGGGACCCTCGGGAAAAGGTCCAGCTG
This sequence comes from Urocitellus parryii, assembly GCF_045843805.1. Classification (NCBI taxonomy): domain Eukaryota; kingdom Metazoa; phylum Chordata; class Mammalia; order Rodentia; family Sciuridae; genus Urocitellus; species Urocitellus parryii. Next base: position 176,601,160 of record NC_135537.1, on the reverse strand, counting down.
CAGTTTCTCTACCTGCAAAGCAGAACTCTGTGCACCGTCCCCAACGCATTTGCCTGGGGCTGAGTTTTCTTGCTAACTGCACCCAGGCTGCCATCCGTAGGCAGGGGGTGAGGAAAGCGGGTAGCTTTCGTTGGGAGTGCACCCTTCACTAACATTAGGCTCCTCTCTCCCAAAGAGTTCCCATCTGTTGTCTTTTTAGTTCTCAAAACATTGCTGGGAGGGGTGGGGGAAGGGTGCGCCATATTTTTAGTTCCATGAGTCGAATTTTACTTGACACCCCAGATTGACTCTTGTCTCCATCCCCAGGAGAAGGATGAGGCCTGTACCTAGAGCAGCAGAGTACCCCAAGGCATTTAAGAACAACTTGATATTTTACATTTCCAAAGGGGGGTGGGGCCCGCAGTTGTCACCGCATGAAAATTCAGAACCTTTGTTGATATTTTCCTGTGCTTATTTTGTAACCAAGTGTCATTTTTATTTTGGAACTGGGTAGGCACTTACATTGTTCACTAGCAGCCTCCAAAGATTTCATCTGGCTCTTGTTGGTCCCCTGAATCCATTTGAACCCAGATTACTACACATGGGTGAACCTCAAAAACCTTGCCCTAAGTCAAGAAGTCAGACATGGAAGGTTGCATATTATATAATTCCATTAATAGGAAACGTCCAGAATAGGTAAATCCCCGAAGACAGAAAACAGATTTGTGGTTGCAGAGGGAGGAGTGGGAGGGGGAGAGACTGGGTTTTACTTTGGGGTGATGAAAACATTCTGAGCTAGTACAAGGGAGGGTCTACAACATAGAGAGCAAACCCAACACCCTGAGTTGCACACTGAAAACAATGTAGCTTTATGTTAATGTGAGTTGCACCTGGATTGGAAAAAAAGATGGCAATTTGGGTATCCTTCCTCCTTACCCCTCTGTTTTGCTTCTGTGGTTCCAGTTGCTGGTGGTTAACTGTGAGCCCAGAGTATGAAGTGGAAAATTCCAGAGATAAACAGAGAGATCACATTCGCATAACCTTTCTTACAGCATGTTGTTCTAATTGTTCCATTTGATGGCTGTGGTTCTTCCTCTCGGCCGTGCCCGATTTATAAGTTAAACTTTACCGTGGATGTGGATGTAAGGAAACATAGCATCCGTGGGGCTCGCGACCATCTCAGGTTCCAGGCATCCACTGAAGGTTTGGAACATGGCTGTAGATAACGGAGGACAACTGTCTCCTCCAGCCCTGAGCCAACACTATGGTGCAGATTTTCTGTCCAGTCTCTGCTCTGAAGAAGCAGGAAGAGGGCATCCGGGTACAGTGCCCACTTGGCAGTGAGGGCGCCTCCCCCCAATTAAGGCTGGAAAGGGGCAGCACAGGGATTGTGCCTCAGGACCCTGTGCCCTCCAGCCCTGGCCGTGCTGAATTGACCCCACAAGGCCACTGATGTCCCGATCCTCTGTCTTCGCAGGGAAGTGACAGCGAGTACGAGGTCGACCCTAACCCCCAGAAGGCCCACTCCTTCGTCAACCACTACATCAGCGACCCCACGTACTACAACTCCTGGAGGCGCCAGCAGAAGGGCATCTCGCGGGCCCAGGCGTACAGCTACACTGAGAGTGACTCCGGTGAGCCGGACCACGCCACCGTCACCAATAGCAACAGCGCCCAGCAGGGCAGCCTCTTCCGGCCCAAGGCCAGCCGGACTCCAACGCCCCAAAACCCACCGAACCCCCCAAGTCAGCAGAGCACCCTCTACCGTCCCCCCAGCAGCCTCGCCCCTGGCTCCCGGGCACCTATAGCGGGATTCTCATCATTTGTTTGACGTCGAAAGAGGAAAAAGAAAGAAAAATGATACCAAACTCCTCCTTCACGCTTCCCAAACCACCTGCCAGAAAACAGAACACCCAGAAACCCAGTCAACTCTTCACCTCCCGAGCTTATTTTTTCCAGGGATTGCGGGGCCAGCGAAGCCGGTGCTGAGAAGTAGGGAGAAGGAAATCACGCGAGGACGTGGCCAGTCCGCTGTGAGCGCGGAGACGGTGGGGGTCACTGCTCTGAGGATCTGCACGGCTGGGGATGCCGCTGTCCCGCTGATGCTGTGGGCAGAGGGGGTCGTGCCCCTGGAGAGAGGGAGAGAGGGCAAGGGACCCCAGGCTGAACAGCAGGTGAGGCCGCAGGATGGAGAAGCTGCCCCCTTCTGCCCCCTTCTGAGCTGGTTCCTGGGCCCTCCGCCGCGCTCCTCTGCAGAAAGGACAGGAATCCCAGGGCCAGAGCCTGCCTCTCCTTCTGCACCTCGCCTGGCCGGGTGTCATGGCCTGGCCACGCCCCGCCCTGCCACCCACCTCCACTGCTCCCCTCTCTGCTCAGCCTCTCCACCACACATCTGGTTCATTTAGAAAAGGAAAAGAAACTAAAGGGTGAGAATCTGCTTAGCGACTTTCTTGTTCCTACATATATATATATTTTATTTTTTTATTGTGAATACAAGGAAGAGGGCCTGTGGGCTGGGGAGAGTTCCCATATAACGAAACCCTGCCTCCCTTTACCTGAATTCCCTTTCCTGAGCACAGACAAGGCTCCACCTGGGCAGCAGAGGTGTAAGGCGGCTGCCGGGGTCCCCGGGGGACAATTAAGTGCCACACGTTGCAGAAGTCAGGTAGGTTGAGGGGTCAGGCAGGGTGAGGATCGCTGCCTGGACAGACGTACCACTCTCCCCTGAGCGGACATCTTCCTCCCGGCCGCACGCATGTGCGTGTACCTGAGTGCACACGTGTCCTGTACACATGTGTAAGGAAAGGCTCCAGGATCCTTCCCCAGAGAATCCCCTGGGCCCTCCTGGCCCCACAGCCTTGATCTCTTTCAGATCTGTGTCCCTCTGTCTCCGCTGTAGCCTGCTAAGCGCAGCACTCAGGGCCCAGAGGCCTGCCCAGGCCCTGAGCCAGAGGCCAGAGCAGCCACCATATGCTCAGTCTGCCCAGCACCTGGTTCACAGAGCCGAAGGATGCCCCAACCCTGAGTGACGTCTTCCTGGCTGGGCTCAGCCTGGCCAGAGCTGGGAGCATGGAGGGGCTGGTCAGGAAGCCCAGTCTAAACTGGACACGGCATCTGAGATGCAGGGTGAGCCCAGCCAGCAGGGCGGGCCAGATGGGACCCAGGGACAAGAATAGCTGGCGGGAGGAGAGGCTTTCGCACACATGATCTGCTCCAAGGAATGTTCTTTAAAAAGCCACTTCTGGTGGCCTCATGGTCCCATCAGCTTGAGCCTTCTGCCTCAGCAGTGTAAGGAGGAGCCTTTCCAGCAGATTCCCTGGGTTATCTGTGTCCCCTAGGTGACCACAAGCAGCCCTGTGAAGTCTGCCGCAGACTGGCTCGGCACTGTGGGTGGACGGCTGCCTCTCAGAGGAACTGGCCGGGCCTGGGCATGTCCCATTCGGCCTGGGGCCCCTCAGTGGAGTGCTCGGCCCACGGTGCCTGCCCTGCTGGAGAGGGGCCATGCCCTGTTTTGGTGGGGGAGGAGAAGAGGAAGGGGAGGCCTGAGGCGGGGACTGGGGAAATGAGTCGAGGGAAGAGAGCCCAGACCCCTCTCCACCGGCCCCCAGTTAGCCACTGTGCTAATGGCAACCGGGAAGGGAAGTCAGGGTCAAGAGCTCTGAAGGGAGGAGCCCAGGCTGCGTGGGCTCACTGCCCCCTAAGGAATGTGAGTGGGGAGATGTGGGAGGCTGACCCCACGTGCAGACGGGGGCTTCTCTGTGCGGGGGCCTGGGGAAGGGCTGCTCAGCTCCTCCAGGGAGTCAGGTGCTCAAGGCCCCAGGCCTTGTCTGGAGGCTGCCCTGGAGTCAGCGGGACCCGTGGCCCCTGCAGCCTCTGCCCCCCAGCAGTGCATCTTCAGACGCTGCCGCCGCCTCCGCCTCCTCCTCCTCTTCATCCTCCTCCTCCTCCTCTTCTTCCTCTTCTTCTTCTTTAACAATTTCGTCCTTTTCCCTTTCTCTGGAGCGTTTGACCATTTAAAGAAATTCCCAGTTTGCATTTGGGAATTATTTTAGCCCAACCCAGTGAGGGAGCTCTGGGGAGGAGGCAGGGCTGAGAAATTTTATCCTGTGTATGATCCGCACATGAGGCTGATCGTCCTTTGCCTTTAATGAATCACCTGGTGCACTAAAATCTCCCCTGCTCCCTGCACACTCTGCTGCCACCCACGTGCCCGTGCAGGACGTGCCCACCGTGCACACCCGTGCTTACCCACTCTCACACCACACTGATGTGCACAGGACACACCCGCTTGCGAGTCCGCAAAGGGGCTCTGGCAACTCCCTCTGATGGCCGAGGCCGTCTCCCCCGTGAGGCGCACGAGGCCTGGGTGACTCGTGCTGGGGATGTGACTGGGATCTGTTGCCCAAGAGGGTGAGGACACTGTGAGTCACAGCCACTAGGAGAGTCCAGGAAGTCAGGCTGGGCCCACGGTGGACATCCCCCTTCATCAACGTCCACCCATCAGGAGTGGTGTCTCCACTGCCCCAGCCACATCTGGAAGCCCAGGTGGGTCTCCAGCTGTGGAACTCAGATTCGTCTTACGGAGACGTCTCTTTGCTCTCGTTTACATATCTACTGGGCCGGTGGAGCGTGGAGGCTCCTGGCACCTCCTGCCAGACACCTGGCCACGTTGGAAGGGTGTGGTGGGCACTGCCCAGGGGTAACAGGGAGCCTTCCTGGCTTCGACTTCCTGAGCCAGTGATGCCAGGACCCTGCCTGTGCAACTCTGCTGGCCGCAGGTTCACACCTGGACACACCTGGTCCCTTTGGTGTTGCCTTGCCGTGCCCCAAGGGACTCAGGTGTTGTCCCCAGGAGCCCAAGCATGGCTCGCCAGGCTGACCTCTCCCCCTCCTGGCTGTGTCTCTTGCATTTGTGTGAGCTGTGCACCCAGACTGCCAAGAAGAACCAAATAGAAGCCCTGGATTCCAGAAGCACCTTCCTTCTAGGGCTCCGAGAAGTTTGTAAACCCAGGCTGCCCTCCTCACCCCTGCCCGCTCCCCAAATCTAACACTGCCGTGAGTCGGAGGTATGAGGACACAGAGGTGCTGCCTCGTCCATGCGCGCTTCTAGAGGCCTTCTGTTGCTGCCCGCGCCTCCTGGGCAGAACCCCTAAGGTGCCAGTGCCTAACGATTGGACACTCTGGGGCTCCCTCACCGTCCCAGAGAACACAGTGAAAGTACCCACACTGGCGGAGGGGCCAGCGGGCAGGAGGGGAGCAGGGGACCCTCTGAGCAGCCGCCACCAGCTCCCGAGTGCCTCTGTATGGTCCTGTCCAGGGACACCACCCTGACCGCCACCCTGAGCACAGGTGCCCCCTTAGGACACCCCCTCTTCTCTGTTTCCATAGAAATAACCAAAAGCATTTAAATGTGTTACCTTTCTTCACCCATGTAGACTCCAAAAACGAAATCCAGACAGATCTTTATTTTTTGATTTAAAAGATATAAAAGAAAAAATTATGGGAGAGAATTCGTTATGGCAGGTGTCTATCTGTAAGAAGAATATATATGTATATGTCACATAGCTTGTTAGCAGGTTTATTTTTTAAATGAAAGGTTAAAAGAAATTGATTTGAAATATATATCACGAGAAGTCCCATGTCCTGTCAAACTGTCAGTATTTTATAAATAAACTTTTGTTTTGGAGTTCTGAAGCAGCGTTCATTCTCTTCCTCCCCGGCAGGGGAAGGGGACACCTAGCCCAGTGTCATGTTCAAGCCATCTGTTCCCCAGACGCCCACTGTGAGCCACGTGGGCCCCAGGCACAGTCCAGGACCTGACCCTCTGATCTCTTCATTCAAAGATGGGGGCATTTCTGTGCCGAGTGAAATGAGCTATTTTATTTATTTTAAATCTTCAGGATAAGCAGGAGTTGTGGAGCACACCCAGCAACTTGGGAGTCTGAGACAGGAGGATCCCAAGTTTGAGGCCCGTCTCTGCAACTTACTGAGACCTTGTCTCAAAATAAAAAGAGCTGGGGATGTGGCCCAGGCTCAACCCTCAATAGGTCGATAAATGGTAGAGCATGGATATCTAGGGCAAGAGCCACCCAGGTGCATTAGGCAAGAGAGTGATTCATAACAATAACGAGAGCGACAGCGAACTCTATCATGGGTTCACGCTGCGCCTGGCACTGCCGTCATCACGTTACACTTCGTAACACATGAAACCCTTGCGGTAGCTCCTAGCAGGGCAGCTGGAACAGACAGGGTGTGTGTGGCCTTCCCTCAGGCAGTGGCCGAGCCAGGATTTGCACTAAAGCAGTCAGGCTCCAGAGGCCGGTGCTGCCACTCGGATAGCTTAAGGCTCGCCTCTTGCCCATTTTTATTTGAATTTCTCCAAAGCCAGCTCCCTGGCTCCTGGGCATGTGGATGTCCTGAGAAATGCCTTGTGGAATAGAGGATCCAACCCACTGATCCCCCAGGTTTAGAGTTAGGACTTATAGATTGCTGAATTTATGGGCACAGTGGTGTGGCAGTGTAGGATAATGCCACATTATTATGGACTCCAATAAGGGAAAGAGAATAAAAGAGAAATCTTTTTAAGAGTACGGATAGGGGCTGGATTGTAGCTCACTGGTAGAGTGTGAGCTTAGCATGCGTGAGGCCCTGGGTTCAATCCCCAGCACTGGGCTGGGGGTATATTCAATGCCCCTCAATGAATAACATAGTGTACATGGTCGACATTGTTGTCAAATGCCCATCAGACACCTATGCATATCAAGTCAGCTCAGCTAATTAAAATACAGTTAAAGCAGGGGAAATCAATATACAGATATATGTTAAATAGTTTTACTTTAAAAGAACAAATGCAAATTCATTCACTATTCTGTGAATTTTGGGGGCCATGGAATTATTTTTTTTTTTTCAGAATGGGCTCCGAGTATGGAATTAGCATCTATTTTTGTAAATCACACTTATAATGAATCCTTGGTGCCTTCCAGCTTCTGTTGCTTTAAGGTAAAACAAGAACATGTAGAAATAAGGGCTTGCGGAATCCTAGATTTCCTTCTCTCTCCTGAATGCTATATGGCTCTTGCCCACGGCTGACTCCACATACCCTTTTATTTTTAACAGCTTCCCTTTACCCAGGCTTTCAACATGATTTCCAGAGAAACACTATTATCCTTTTCTACTCTTATTTTATCCATGTACATCATAGTTTATTAAATTATGTAATTACTATGAAAAGCACAATTGGCGTAAACAAGTTGGGGATAATTGACTCTTTGTAAACAGCTCAACTCTGGCCTCCAACCCTGGGGGACCAGGACGCCAGCGTGTTTTGCAGAGGGCATACGGGGTATCCATTAAGGTGACTTGCTGTTAAGAGGAGGTCAGATAAGAGAGCTACTGTTTATATTACAGTGCAAACCGTGTACACTGGTCTTTATAACCAATTTTCAAGTTGATAAGGGGTTTTCAAGGGTAATTTTTAACTGCACATAATTTTTATCTTACACATAATTGAGACCCCCACTCCCACATTAGAAGCAACTCCAGGCCCATGCCTGCGGGTGTTTGGCTAAAGGATAATGACATGGAAGAGATTCTGAACTGGGAATCTGAAGGGTGAACTCATTCTACAATGGTCCTTTGCAATCCGGGAGACCTCAAAGCATTTTCTGGGGACTGTGGATGTAGCTCAGTGGCAGAGTTCTTGCCGAGCATTCATGAGCACCTGGGTTCAATCCCCAGCATCACACACACAAAAAAAATTTAAAAATAAAAATAAATAAATAAATAAAGTGCCTCTTGGTTCTCAGAGGAAGCGAGTGGGCCCCAATCTGCCCTTGAGACCAGCTGAAAGATCCAGTATGATAATGGGGTTGAAAGAAAGCGTTTTGCAGCACACACAGAGAAGCAGCTGCAGACCTTGGAGAAGCTTCTCAGTATCCCTCAATTCCAATCTTCCTCCTCATTCCTTTTCAAATTCCAGGTTGGTCTCTCCCGGCGGGTGGTCGGTGGGCATGGACTTTGGCTCGATGACCAGTCAAATACACTAGGTGAGAAAAGAAACAATGTTGACACCAAAACCCCGTGGGAGGGTCAATCTGCTAAGAGGACGCTGGGAAGACATCATTTCCCAAAGCCAAGGGTGAGACAGCATCCCAGTAGGAATTACGCACAGTCTCCCCTGAGAGAAGGTGACCTCAGGAAAACTCTGGACCATCTCTCAGAAACTGCAGAGGTTCTCAGAGCTTCCAGAGTTTCTAAACAGGAAAAGGTCACTTTGGGCTAGTGAGGCCCACCGAAAGGAGCATGGACGTGGGAGACCTAGGTCCCCCGTGACACTGGTTAGCTTCCACTTGAATTTAAGGTTGCCCTCCACCAGCCACCGCTACCCCATCCACAGAACAAATGCAACCTCTCCTTCTCCAGCATGTAACTTGTGGAGCCAAGGGCAATCCCAAACCCACCAGGACTACTGTTTCCATGGCAATGGGATTGGCCTCAAGGTCTGCCAACTATGTCCCCTATTTTTATTTGCTCGATGGCCACCGCCCCCCCCCCTTCAAGTCTCCAGTGTATGCAAAAGGCGAGGGCTCAGGCCAACCTTGAAAAATGTCAGCTCTCTGCCACGTGCCATGGTGCATGCCTGCAATCCCAGCAAGTCTGGAGGCTGAGGCAGGAGGATCACAGTTGGAGACCAACCTGGGCCACTTTGTGAGACCCAAAATAAAAAGAAAGGGCTCGGTGGCAGAGCACCCCTGGGTTCCATCCCTGGCACCACAAGCCAACCAAACAAAACTTCAGTTGGTGATCACTGCTCTGTACCCCTCACGGAAAGTGTGTGGACATTAGAAGGGAGATTGCATGTGCACAGGATTCGTAGCCGAACAACCCTCAAGGGATTGGGGCTGTTTGTGGGGTGGAATCACCCAGAGCCCCTGCTTCGGGCACAGTTCACCTCTGCCCTTCCTCACCTCACTCCCTCAACAAGGTGTGTTCTACCCTTCCTCAGGACCCTTCCCAGCTAGAAATCACATCCGGAGGAAACCTGAAATCTTAGGTCATTCCCACCTGGCGCACATGGCCAATGGAGGAAGAGGTTGCCGGAACCTGCAGACAGGTTGGCAGAGGAGAGGGGTATGGGGGCCACAGTTCCCAACCCTCCTCTGCTCCATCCTGCCCACGCTCCCTGTCATTTAAGCCCAGTTCCCACTGGATTTGAGGGCTCTAGGACTCAGTCCATGCAGGGCACAGAGCAAGGTGGGGTGTGGCTCCGAGGGCACATAAGAGCCAGCAGGCCCATACCTGTGCCTCCCGCTGTGGACGTCTCCCTGGAAAGTTCCACTCTTGTGCCCGAGGCGGACGGTACACACTTGCACTTCCGTTACACTCTCCTCTGGCGTTAGGCCCAAAGAGGCTCCCTGGGAGCGTCCATCATGGTGAGTGAGATGTGGGTTGTGGCATGTAAGAGGTCTCTGCACCGCTGTGGCTTGACACCTCCGCAGCAGGCTGGATCTGTGAGAGGTGACCAAACCCAGAGGCCAGCAGGCACCACAGTCGGCCTGGCCTGTGTTTTAGCTAACCCTCCCGGCAGCCCCAGATGTGGACTGTCCCTGTTCTCAGGTAAGGACACCTACCAGTGCAGAATTCCAACCCTGGCCCTCCTGGTGTCCTGGTGCCCCGTCTTTTAACCATGAAGCAGCCTTGGGGCCATACACAGATGCAGCTTGACCCAGGAGGCCTAGGCACTTGGAGAGACCCCCAAGCTCTAGGTGGGCAGTAGGTCAGGAAAACATCGTCACAGTCTCTGTGGCCATGACACAGACAAACTTCACATGTGACCAAAGGTCATTCCAGTGTGTATTTTGTCTGAATCATGAACAAAAAAAGTAACACCCATTCTTAGCTCGTGGGCCACACAGAAACAAAGGGGATCAGGCGCCTGCTGACCTCCGGGGCAACTCGAGTCAAGTCCACACTTGCGGGAACCTCTGTGGGGCTCTGGTGTGATCCCCAGATATGGCAACCGAGGTTAGGGTAAGAGGTTGAATTGTGTCCCTCCTTCCCCGAGATCACGTCCACTAGGAACCTCTGGAAGTGATCTCCTTTGGAAACAGGGCCTTTACCAATGTAATTAGTCCAAAGGAGGTCACATTGGTTTTTTAAAAATTCAATAAATCCAATGACCATCGACCTTCTATGAAGAGGAGAGGACACACAGGGACACACGCAGGGGAGAAGGCCATGTGGGGACAGGGGCGGAGATCACAGTGATGCTACTCCAAGCCAATGAAGGGTTAGTATTGATCGGAACCCAGAGGAAGCGGAAGAGGCAGGAAGAATCCCCCTGGAACCTTAGGAGGGAGCCGCCTCTATCTTCCCATGCCACAAGAACATCCTTGCTGTTGGCTTAGGCCATCCGCTGGGTGCTGATTTGTTACAGCAGCTCCAGGGTGTGCTCGGGCAGCTGTCCTTGGAGCGCCCACATGCATCTTTATCTCTGGGAGTTTAGGTTTAATCAACTCAAAGTCTGGCAGGACCCCAGGACCAGGGACCTCCGGCCTCGGGCCTCCCTTCCGCTCCCTCCCCTCTTGAGCCTAGATTTCTGTAGATAACTCCTGCCAGCCCTGAATTAAATTGGCAATTGTGGGATGCTTGTTTTCCTGTCTCTCCCTAACCTCCCCCTTTTAAATTGCTTCCACCCCTCACTGAGAGCCAAAGGAGTCATTCCAAGCTGCAATCTCGGGGTGGGGGTGGGGGGTGGGGGGAGACTCACCGGTCATTAATCTGCAAACTATCAATCACAGATGCTACTGACCAGATGGGGCCTCCCACCCTGAGGCCATTTCTGGGTATAGGGGAGCTCCGGGACATGGAGAGGTGGCAGCAGCAGGGCACAGCCAGCCTGGTTGTGGGTGGAGGCAGGACCTGCTGGTGCTGGGGACATGGTAGGCAGAGCAGGCTTCTGTCCTGACACCTGGGACCTGGCCATTTCACCCTACTCTGGGAGTATAAGGGGGAAGGCAGGACCCACATCCACCAGCTGGTGCTAGAAGCCAACAGTCCAGCAGGAGATGGAGGAGACCCAACCACCAAGAAGGCCTGCAGACGGTAACAGGGCTCTCATTTGAACACCTTTCCACACTCTGCATAAACTCACTCATTGACTTTGGTGTGTGTGCGTGTGACTGGAGATTGCATCCAGAAGCTCTCTACCCCTGAGCTACATCCCCAGTCCTTTTTAAAATTTTTATTTTATTTTGAGACAGGGTCTCCATAAATTACAGAGGCTAGCTTCAAAGTTACCACCCTCCTGCCTCAGCCCCTTGAATCGCTGGAAATACAGGTGTGCACCATGGCACCAGGTGAACTCCTTCAATCTCACAGACAGGAACAGAGACCTGGAGACCCAAGTAGCCTGCCTGAGGGAACAGGGCGAGGGTCTCCAGAGACACCCTCAGTGCCTGCAGACTACCCCAGACAAAAACGTGTCTTGAAGAGGGCTCGACTTCTGGGGGTGAAGTCGAGAGCTGCTCATGCTCCTGCAGGAGACCCACAACAAGACCCGTTCCCTGGTTCCTAGGCCGGGGCCTCTTCTGTGCTTTGGGTTCTTTGATGGAGACAATTAGCGTCCAGTCCCAGGCTCCTGGGAAGAGCATGGGCAGTCTCCACTGTTTCCTTTCCTGGCCTTTGTCTCCCACAGAGATTTGACCCATAGTTGGAAAGAGCTGGGAAGGTTCTAGAAGTGGGTGGGTGGGGTGGGTGAGAGGTCGGGGAAGCGACCTCCGAAGTAGTCCCAATGTCATTTCCTGGAAGGAGACCCCTGGGGGACAGGCAGGAGGAGGTGACCATGGGCAGGGCCGGAGTGATGACCACTGTTTGCCTTTTCTCGAGGCTCCCCACCTGCACCCTGGCCTTCCCTCTGTGAGCAGCCAGCTGCCTGTGCCTGCGCAGCCCGGCCTCCTGCCTGGACCAGTCCTGCGGACGGACGTGGGCTGTGGATCAGAGACAGAGACCGGGCTTGTTTCTGTGGCCTTCCGTGGCTCCCAGGGTGGGGGCAGGGCTGTTCAGGTCAGGACAGGAGGATTTCGCCATAGGGGGCGTGGCTGGGCTCTTCCCGGGAGCTTTTTCTGTACCCCTTGGAGGGTGGAAGGGAAACAGCAGCTCCACACAGTGACTCGAGGACAACTGACACTGGGCCTCAAGGAAGAGGGACACAGGCCCCCTAAAAGGGGCCTCTCTCACCCGCTGCCACCCTGGAGAAATGCAAACACAGTGTTGACAGAGTCTTCTGATTTTGCAAGAACTAGAAATCAAGTTTATGTAAATTCCCCTTATGCTTAAATACTAGCAACTAAAAATATGTATTTTTTAAAACATGGTTATGACAGATTGTGTCTTCTAAAAATGACTGCAAAGATGCTTCCCTTCTCACATGTCCTTGACCCTGCTCCCGTCCAAAGGTGGGGTTCAGGGCTGGGGGTAGCTCAATTCCCAGCCCAGAACAAAAAAGATAGGGTCCATGTTACTCCCCGAGAATCACAAAAAGGGACTGGTATCAGAAAAGATGCTAGTGACCTTCAAGGCTAGGTCACTGTTATGGGTTGAACTATGCTCCACCCCCAAAACCCAGCACCTGGGAATGGGACCATACGTGTAAATAGGGTCTTTACAGATGGTCGTGTTAAGCTGAGGTCACTGGGTGGACCCAAATCTAGTACAGCTAGTGTCTTCATAAGGGGGAAATTTGGACACAGAGATAGACATATAGAAAGAGAAAGCCATGGGCTGGGGATCTAGCTCAGTTGGTAGAGTGCCTGCAATTCAATCCCCAGCACCACACACGAAAAGAAAAGGAAAGAAAGGAAGGAAGGAAGGAAGGAAGGAAGGAAGGAAGGAAGGAAGGAAGGAAGGAAGGAAGGAAGGAAGGAAGAAAGAAAGACACCAGAAGCTAAGAGAGGCGTGAAGGGTTGGGGAGGTGGGGCTGTGGCCTAGCATGCGTGAGCCCTGGGTTCCATCCCCTGCACTACTGAGGCGGGGCTGATGGTGGAGGTGATACAGAAGACTTCCTCCTTCACTGTCCTGCAGCTGATTCTGGACCTCTGGCCTCCAGAACTCTGACACAGTAAATTTCTGCTGTTTAACCACTATCTTGTGACACTCGGTTATGACAGCCTTAAGAAACTAGGACGTCACAAAAGTGGTAGAGTTTGCACTTCCAATTCTCTTGGGCTTCTCCATCCTGTCTCTTGGCCACTGTCTTGTGAGGAAGCCGGAACTCTCCCACGGGGAGAGAACACACACAGGTGCTCTGGCTGAAAGCCCGGCTGAAATCCAAGCTGACACCCAACCTCCACCACCAGACCTGAGTGATCCTGATGATCCCAGCCCCCGCCACTGGGGTACCACAGCCTTCCAGTTTTTCCAGTCGAGACCCCTAGATCCTGGGTAGGAAGAAGCCCTTCTCCCTGTGCAGGATCCAAACACAGGAGACCCGTAGCATCCAGAAGCCTAATAAAATGGCGGCCTTCAGAGGAGGACATTCTACAGTAACCGTAATGGAACAACCGTATGGGCCGAGCAGGATGGGCCTCCAGGCTTCCTCTGACAGACAGGCCTCTGGTTTGGAGAAGACCAACGAGCCTGCAGATGGGTTCTTCAAGGCTTGGAAGCAGCCCAACAGGAGCCAGACTTTCTCTGCACCCTCTGGGAAAGGGAGAGGTGGTTATGAAATTTAAAAAGGGGGAAGGAGCAGGGAGGAGGTGAGGCAGGGAGCAAGGTCAGGGTTTCCTAGGTGGGGATGGAGCCACTGTCTGCCAGGACTCAGACACAGAGGAAGGCTCATGAGTCCTGCAGCTCCAGGGCTGTGGGGTCTCACAGGACTCTCTGAAGATCAAATCAGCTACTGCATGGAGATCTTCAATGTGTGCCTAGCATCCTATGAAAACCCGCATGTACTTTAGGGCTTACTACTGTTATGATTAGTGTCCTGATTTGCAGGCAGTGTGCTGAAGACTTACGGTCCTGCGGAGTTATGTCCAGAACTACATTGAAAGAGACAGAGTCAATGTGGTTCTGGGACCCTCACTCCAAACACAGCAAGACCACCGTGATTTATTTGATTTATATTTTGTATACTTCATTTGGAGTGGAGGGAAAGAATCCCTTGCTTACAAAAATAAAACCTTTGGAAACCACCCCGTAGTAGAACAAGGACTAGCCTGGGGGTTAGGAGAACTCGTGTCTCATTCCTGGTTTCGGCTAGTAGCTGGCTGCATGCCCCTAGACAAGTCGCTTCACCTCTCTGGATTTTATTTTCTGTTCTGCAAAGTGAGTAGCTTAAGTGATCTCTAATGTTATATCATTATCCCTGAATTAAGTAGCCAGATTGTTTTGCTCAAAAAGAAAGGAGAAAGGTTCTCTTCTGCAAATTTACAAATGGTTGGTTTATTATGGATTCAATTTCAAACCTCTAGTCACCCTCACCCCAGCCTTCTCTTCTCTTCTGAGGTCTTTCGATGATCTTGGACCAAGTTTTGCTCTACTGCAGGTCCCCAGCACTTCCCCTGCCATTCAGAAGCCCTGCTCCTCTGGGCCTGGACCTGGGGCAGTCTGCTCCCTGACTCCTCCCTGTAGCTCACCTAGCATGTCTTTTACTTTCAACCACAACTGCTTTCTGGAAAGCAACTGGCTCTGGAGGTGACAGAAGGCTTGGGGGTGTGGGGGAAAAGAGAAAACCAGTGTCCTGTGGCATCAAGCATCAAGCTGGGATGTGTAAATTAGCCTTGACATCAGACTAGCTTGAGTTATTGTTATGACTCCAGGGCTTCCCAGAACCAAAGGATGGACACACACACACACACACACACACGCACGCACACACGCGCACACACGCGCACACACACACTCACACCATGACAAAACTCTAAGGAAACTGAAAACTAGAAAAAGAAACTGTCTCCATGGTGATCATACACACCTTCCCCTGCCCTCTTCCTCACTCCCCCCATCAGGACGAGGGACAGGGAGACAGAGACACCAGGCCCTTCTCCCCTCACCCCTTATTTGCAGCTATGGACTGTCAACACAATCTCAGTGACACTCAGTTCTGGGCTGGACTGGTAGACAGGAGGGCAGGACAGATGTCTCTTAGAGTCTCCTTCTTCCAGAGGTGTCTCCCTGTCCTTGCGTGCCCTGAAGTTGGGACAGTGCAGGCTGCGTCTGGACAGAGTGTGCAAGTGTGGGAAGCTCCCCTTGAGGGTCTGGGATCCTAGGGGCTCCGTACAAAGGCGGGGTGTGAAAGGGGAGCGGCCCAGTCAAAGGCATGGGCCCCAGAGCTTCCCACTGTGATGGGCTGCTTGCTCCTTTAAGCACATCTGGGCAGAACTGTCACATCACATTGGGACTGAGAGAATGCTGAGTGATGCCTTCAGCTCCAATCATCCTCCTCTTCACCCCAGGCCTTGCTGAGCTCCAGGAAGTGATTTAATTGGGTGTGGATGGGGGGTGAACAGCAAAGGTGATTTGAGCCATGACTATGGCCTTCAATGAAGTGCCTCGAAGCAGGGCAACTCTCCTTGAAACGACATTGAATCTTCCTGGGCAGATAAGAGTCTGCCAGTTTGGTCAAGATGATGCCGGGTCTCCCTGGCAACCTCCCCTTGCCCGCCAAGCTCAGTACAGTGACAAGATCACCCGAGCTTCCTCTGGAGTCTTCTTTCCTGCTGTCGGGTGGTTTTACCCCGAGAACCTGGCTGCCCAGGCTTTCCGGACGGGGGGCTCTGCATCAACCAGCTGGGAATCTTGGGTCGGTGACTCAGTCTTCTCTTGGGAATCTGAGAAGTAGGGATAATGACAGCAACTACTCCACAGTTTGAGATGAAGAAGCCCTAACATCCAGTAAAGGACTCATAAATAAATCAAACCTTCCACAGGCAGCCTGGCTTTCCTAAGTGCTTCTTATCAGAGTCACTAAGCCTCAGAGCTGGGAGAAGGAAGGCCCTTCTCTTCTAGGTACAAACAGAATTGCTTTCTTCTTCTTAAGTCCCTGGCCTTCCTCTCCATCTGGAGGCCAGGAGGGTATCCGGCTACCAGAGCCTGTTCTGTAAGAGACACCCCTGCAAAGAGACAAGGAAATCAGGTGAGGCCATCTGGGGAAGCCCACTGGAGACCTTATCAGAAGCCCAGGCCTCAGTGCTGGGGATGACCCTCACTGGTAGAGCGCTTGTGTCGCATACATGAGACTCAGACTCGAGCAGAGCGCACACACACAAACAGGCCTGCTTCTGCCTCCTGCAGATAATACCGTGCATGTTTTTCTGTTAGCTCAATTCTGGGAAGCACCAACAGGGTTGGGCACGTTCTGTGCAAGGTGGACACTAGGGACCAAACTTGCTCCAGAAGCTTTAACTTGGGCCCTTGGCTTTGAGACCGGCTGGCATCCATGGGGTGAGCCCTCGGTGTGACCCTAGCTCTGTCCTGCATTGCCCATTTACACCAATGCTATGAGGTAGGTACCTATGTGGTCCCCCGTTAAATACATGAGGAAACTAGGCCCAAGGCGGGGGGGGGGGGGGGATGCAAGTGGCTTCCCACAGGTCATACAATGACAGTCAGGATTCAAACCCAGGATCATTCTGCACTTACAGACCCCTGCAGCACCAGAGGAGGCCTCTGCTGAGGAGCAGGACGGGGCTCTCCCACTTTTCCCAGGGGTCACTGGTGGGTGAAGCTCTGGGCTTTGGAGGTCTGGATGAACAGCATCTCTTCAGGCCAGGGGTCTTCTGAGACAGCAAGTGGCCTCCATGACCTCCAGGCCCATCTGCACTGCAAGCTCGAGGGTGCTGCATTCGGGACAAAGCTCCGTCTGAGGCTCAGGTTGCAAACAGAATACAGGAGGGAGGTGGGCTCCAGACCCTGCGCGTCCTTCTTCAGGCACCTGTACTGCGTGTTGTCTCCACTGAAGAGTCCAGTGCAAATCGGACACCATCCTGCCTCCAAGGAGCCTCTGGGAGTGGGTACTTTCTGCCACAGGGATGGGCTGGGGGGGGGGGGGCAGGCCTTGCCCAGAGCCCCAGGCAGAGTGCCTGGGGCTTGGTATCCTTGGGACCTTCCCAGTTGCTCAGCAGAGGTCAGCCCAGTCCTGTGGAAGGGCTCCAGGTGGTTCCCAAGGACAGGGAGCCAAGGAGTGGAAAAAAGCCTCCGCCTTGAAGGCAAGGGTGTGGATTAGCCAGGGCCAGGACCCTGAGCGAAGGCCCAGACTTAAGTCACCAAGTCTCTACCTCCAAACCGCTGACCCGGGGCCTGGGGGCCCCCTGAGATGCCCATTCCAGGACCATCTCAGCCTCATCCCCGTAGTAGGAGTGGAGACTCGGACTAGTGATGGAAAAGTCATGGGAGCCTTCTCACAGGAAGGGTCCTGGACATCAGCTCCTTTCAGGAAGGTCAGTGGGGGCTGGGGGTGTGACTCCGTGGTGGGACGCTTGCCCAGCATGTGTGAGGCCCTGGGTTTGTTCCCCAGCGCTGCACAGAAAGGAAGAAAAAAATGGGAAATGACCCGCTTAGAGTCCTACTTTACAGTACACTTTACACCAGAAGGAAGGTGGCTTCCAACTTTTCTGTAAAGAAGTGCGCTTAATCACCTAGCCAACCTCCTTGGGGTGGGGCCCAGGAGCCAAGGCTAACAAACCCTGGGAGATATGGGTTGGGGCTGGTGGGAGGGGACAGGCCCATGCAGCTGCAAGGATCTCTCATGCCCAAGTCCCAAAGGCAGGCCCCAGCAGCCTGTGACAGGCAGAGACACACGCCCAGGCCTAAAAGCTTATAGGTCAAGTTACACCAAAGGTGCAGTTAAGACGTCAAATCCCTCTCCAAAGTCTGTGGCTTAGAGCTTGCCAGATATTACAAGGTAGGTATCCAGGCCTCCGTTCCTTTGTTTTGTTAATTTCCTCTGAGTAGCCATAGACTTCACTAACCTAAAAGGTTGGGGCAAACTAATGTTCAGTGATTCTAGGAGAGAAATCCACAGGTTTTGGATTGGGGAAAATTAGCACTTTTCTTTTTGTCGGATTCCCCCTGGGGTGTGTGCGAGGATGCAGTCTAGACGCAGCTGGGAGCTCCCCCGGGCACCCTGGTGTACAGTGGGCACCCTGAGGGCAGGGATTGGGCTCTATTGTCTTAGTCCGCAAAGACAAAGCCTCCATTGACCTTAAATGTTTGTGGAAGGAGACAGGGTTTGAATAGGGGTGGAGGAATTACACAGGGGCCTGAAGGCTTTGTCCTGGAGCTAAATTGAATTGATAGGAACTCAGTTGGGAAGCCAAACCCAAGACACCAGGTGAAAAAGGGAAAGTCAGTAGTGATAAGAAGCAGGAGAAGGTCAAGGGCAAAACCAAGACACGTGTCAGGTGTACTGACACGTTCGCTGAATAAGGCTCCAGGAGACCTGGGGACAAATGGTCTTTCCCCAAGATCTCCTTAGCACAGTGACTATGTTCCCATGCATTAGGAGAAAACAAGTTGCCCCCTATCTCAACTGTGGGTGGGACAGCTGCTCCTGGGGTGGGTTGGTTTTAAAGAAAAAATTCGGGGGGGAGGGGGCAGTGAGGACAAATCACTGAGAGCCCTAGAAAAAATAATTTATTGCTGGGTACCGTGGCCTGTAATCCCAGCGGCTTGGGAGGCTGAGGCAGGAGGATCAGGAGTTCAAAGCCAGCCTGAGCACTAAGCAACTCAGTGAGATCCTATCTCTAACTAAAATACAAAATAGGGCAGAGGAAGTGGCTCAGTGGTTGAGTGTCCCTGAGTTCAATCCCAATAATAATAATAATAATAATAATAATAATTTATTTAACAAAGAAGGAAAGAGATGAGAGAGGAAGATGTCTCAGGAAAAAAAACAGCAAAGTTTTTTTTTTTTTTTGGAACAGGTAAGGCATGCTGAAATTTGGAGGAAAAGGTCCTGGAACTCCAGGAGTAGGGATTAGGGTTAGGGTTAGGGTTAGGGTTAGCTGGGGATGTCCCAGTGGAAAGGACCATGGAGGGCCTGCGTGTGCCCAGCTGACCACAGGTGCTTTCTTTAGGGGATCTCATCAAGTACTCATTGGAGCAGGGAAGACAGGGTTGCTGTTCCCGTTTTACAGAGGTGGAAGCTGGTGTGGAACTCACCTGCTGGTGCAAGGCACAGCTGGAATTCCAAGCCACAGTGGCTGCCAAGTCTTCCTTCCAACCAGCCTCTTCCAGAGCTGGGTCACCCCAGGTCATAAAGACCAGCTACTCCATTTGCAGGTTGCTTTATAGTCAAAGTCCTCCCACACCTAATATCTCATCTTGACAACCTCCAGGACAGGCTGGGAGAGAAGAGGGATCTCTGCTCCTTGGACACAAAGGGGCACCAGTGCCGCAGGCTTTGCTGTGGCTCCTAACACACCAGACCAGGGAGATAACCCTGTCAGGCTTGGAACCCATGTTTTCTGGCTCCCAACTTGCTCTGAACTTGCTTTCTAGTCCCAAAGTCTAGTATTGATACTTTTGGCTGCTGGTGGCGCTTGCTGAACAATGTCTCTACCACAGAGCTGCAATCCCAGCCTAGTTTGGGAGGCGATTCTCACTGCAGGATGGGGTGACTGTGCCTTTAGATTGTCTGAGCTGGTTGTTCTCACGTGGCAGAAGAAAAGGGAGAAGTGCAGTCGTGAGAAGGCGGTGTTTCCAGAGGAAGCCGGAGAGGGGACGAGGGACCAGTGGCCAACTGGGGGAAGGGAGCCCGGGCGGGTCCACCCCCCACTTCCTTTGAACTGCTAATGGCAAAGGAGCTTTCACTTTGTGTTGGCTTTGCCTTCCTTCTGTTGAATACTTCACCGGACGCCTTTATTACTTTGGTAACGATCATTCATAACTAGAAACTATGCCCCTAAAAAGAGCCCAAAGCCTGCTTTCTCATAGGATTCGGGTTAGGACTCCGGCGTCCTCTTTAACGTTTCCCTGGAGCAAGGGTTAGCCTCAGTGGATATTTGGGAGGCAGAGCCCGCAGACTAGGGCCTCACAGGGATCACAGACGGGTCATCCGCCCGAAACCCTTCTTACATCCAGTCCGGGCCTGGCCTCGGGCCGGCCGCTCCCCCCGTCCGCAGTTTCCAGTAAGAGTCTGGGACGGAATCCACCGCCTGCCGGCGCCCGCCAGGCCGGGGGCCAGGAGGTGGGTAGCGGGTCCCCGAGGGAGCGGGAGGCAAAA
Source organism: Urocitellus parryii (assembly GCF_045843805.1). Classification (NCBI taxonomy): domain Eukaryota; kingdom Metazoa; phylum Chordata; class Mammalia; order Rodentia; family Sciuridae; genus Urocitellus; species Urocitellus parryii. The sequence continues at coordinate 176,580,960 of NC_135537.1, read as the reverse complement.
ACGCCACCCCTGCTGGGGATTCTGGCTTCTTGCCATTGTTCAAAATGGGGAAGAACCTTCGGAAGGCTTCGCACTGGCCCTCGGAAGGAGACGTGTTCCCGACCCTGGGGACCCCAAGTGAGGGTTGGAGGCTGGAGCGCAGAAAGGTGGGAGGCTCCGAAGCTCGGCCCGCCCAGGATACCCCACATGGAACGGTGAAAGTCTCAGGCTTTCAGATTTGAACAGAAGAGGCGGAGCGGCCCGGCCCGAAGCTCCGACGGCCATTGGCTGTGGCAGAGCTGTGACATCAGCGCCGAGGGGCGCTAGAGGGAGGGCGCGGGAGGAGCCTGGAAGGGGAGTGTCCGCGCTGCTCCCAGCCCGGAGAGCCCGAAAGCCCGAGGGAAACCAGCGCCGGCGCTGACATGGGCCGCCAGCCCGGCTGCCCAGCGGAGCCCACCGAGGGGAGCGCACAGCCGCGCCAACCCCACTCCCGGGGCTCTGGGGACCAAGGTAGGCGACGCACACCCCTCCGGCCTTGACAGCCGCGCAAGGCCCTGCTGGGCTCGAGCCCCACTAAGGGGCGGAGAGCATTGAAAGAGGGGGCCGTTGCTTGGGGAGAAGGACGCAGAGACCCTCGGTCTTCGGCGTCCGCCCGGGAGAGGCGGGCTGCGGGTGGGGAGGCGGCGGGGCTGCTCGGGTGCTGGGAACCGGAGCCGCTCACCGCGTTCCAGAAGAGCGGGGTTTGGGGAGCTGGGGGTGGCAGAGAGCCCGGCGCAGCGTCTCGGGGACTCAATTTCCTCTCCCCAGATGGAGACTCCCGGGTCTGGCGAAGGGCGCTGCTCAGGGAGGGGTGAGGGGCAGGTTTCTAAGGTCCACCCTCTTGCCCAGGAATGGGGTGTGTGTCGCTGTGGGCAGGAGCACAACAATCGGCGGCGCGCAGCTCGCGGTCTGCGCGAGGGGGGCGTGTGCGCGCCGAGTTCTCCATGAATAAGAACCGAATTCTTGGCCTGGAGTGCCAGAGGCGTGTACACGCGCTCGCGTACTCACACTGCGGTACACGCCGCCCAGTGTCACCGAGCTGGGGAGAACCGAGGGAAGGAGCTGCCTGGAAGGGAACGGCCCAGGGAACAAATTCTCTCCCCCGCCTCCCGCGAGCCCTTCCTCCGCCCCGCCAGGCCCCAGCCCCGCCCGCCGCCTCCCAGGACTTGGAGGCCAAGGCCGCGAGAGGCCAGGGCTCCTGGAAGGGGTGGGGCCCAGCCGAGCTGGGGCCCTCTTTGGATCGGGGAGACGGCTTCGCGCGGAGCCCGCAGCCGGGTGCTCCTGGAGCACGGCGCTGGCGACTGGTTAATGTTTTAACCACCTGCTTGGGGCGGTGGAGCCCCGGATCGCGGTCTCAGGCTCCGCCCCCTCCCTGGAGCGCCCCCATCCGGAGGAACAAAACTGCCCCCCGCGGTGGGGCGTCCGCAGGACCTGCCGCGCTGGCTGGGGATCCCGGCGGCCGCGGGTGAGTGGGGGCCCGGTCGCGAGCGCTAGGCGGGAGCCCGGGCTGGAGGGCTGCGCTGGATTTGGCGCCGCTTCCTGGGAGAGGAGTGTGTGTGAGAGAGAGAAAGAGAGGGAGAGAGTGAGCGAGGGGGGAGAGGGAGCAGAGCGAGCACACTGAGGCTGGCTGAGGGGGAGGGGTGCTCTCTGCTAACTCAAACCAGGTTCCTGGTGTTTGTCCGATGAGATCTGCGGCCTGGGCTTTGGAAGTTTTCCTTTTCTCCCTGGGAGAATGGAGGGGAAATACAATGCTTTCTCTTTGCTCGTCGGAGAACTTCTCCCCCTCCAACACCCCCACCCTTATAATCTGCTGGGCTCCCACTTCCCTCGCTGGGTCCAAGGTGCCCAGGTAGCCGCGCTGTTGAATGGGGAGTCCTTGGGGGGGGGTCCCTTTGCTGTGAAGCCCCCTACCCTTTCTAGAGGGTTAGGGTGATAGAGGGAGACTGTCTCCATCCTTACCCCCAGCAACCATCTGTCCTGCCGCGGGAGTGTAAACAAGGAGGGGCCGGGGGGCAGGGGCCTCCTGCAGCGCAACTTCTTTGCACAGTCTGGGTTTCTAATAACTCTGCAGCAGCCCCCGCCCCCTTTCTGAGGCTGGGGTGGAGGAGGGGACCACCGGCAGGATGGACTGAATTTTAAGAGAACAAAGAACAGGGCACAAAGAACGGGGAAGCTGAGCTGCGGGTTTCTTCCAGAAATGGGGGGGGGGGGTTGCTGGAGCCAAGCCAGGGGGCCCAGGCAACCCCAGGGCCCTGAGGCAATAATGTAGCTTCCAGTAGGATCCTGGGCGGTAACATCCCTGCTGGGGTCGTGTGGGACCCGCTGGCATCAGCTGCCTGGTGTGAGCCACCCATGTGACTGACTGATTAGCTGGTTTATCTCTGAACTTGGACTTTGCCCCTCCACTCCTTGAGGACTGCTGCTTCTTCCCACAGTGAACCCTGGGGATACCCAGGCTTCCCTGGTTTTCCCAGAGATCCTGGTGACCCTGCAGGACTAGGGAGGGGCCGTGTGATGTGATAAAGTGAGCCTGCTCCCAAGTTGTGGTTTTTGGGTGACTCTCAACCGCTCTTAGGACACCCACAGTTCACAGGGTCCCTGCTCACCGAGGACCTGTGCTGTGTGGTTGGCACCTTTGCCCCAGGCTTTCTTCCACTTTCTGGGGTTTTCTTCCTTTCTGTCAACCCACTTTCCCCCTCCCTACCCCATTTCTTTTTCAGACATGCCCACCCACCAGTGTTTGCCCCATTCCAAAGTGTGTACCCAACCTGCTTCTGTCCTCTTGCCTTGGAACTGGCAGTCCAGGCTCCCAGTCTGGAGACCAGGAAGTGACAACCAAATGAGGTCTCAGCTCTTTTTAAGGCAGGGGGTAAGAGGTGAGCAAATGTTGACCTGGGAGAGGACCACTTCAGGGCTTCTGCCGAAGGCCTCGGAGGTTCCAGCCCCCTCCACCTTTGGAGTTAGTTGTTGATTGATTTCTGTGTCCAGGACAAGCTGTTCCCAGCTGTGACAGTTAAGGTGTTTGATATGGCCTCTCTCGCTTCTTTATCTCTCCCCTCCCACATCCACCCCCAATTTGGGTTGAGAGCAGAAGGGTCTGAAGCCATTGTGTTGAGAATTTCTGTGGGGTGTCACCTCCACCCTGCCCTGGCTGGACATCCCACAGACTCGGTCTCACAGACTCAGAGGCGCTTGTCCCTGTGTGGGGAGGGAGGAGTCTGTCCCTCCTAGGAACAGGAGAGCTGGGTTGATGCCAGAGATAAGGCTGGGGGTGGAGAGCGGGTTGAGCAATCTCTCCCTGGGAGCGGGGCTGACCTAGGTCCTCTGACCTCTGCACTGGAGGCTTTACCTGGGCCTTGGGGAAGGGACCAAGTCCCAGAGCGAGGGGCACTTCAAGGGATAGTCTGGTGGAGTGTTCCAGCCACCAACACTGGCCAGTACTGTGAGGTGCTCCTGGAGGGCTGGGCCCGCCGGTGCCAGCCTTCTCTGGACAGGAACCTGGACAGTAGTTAGGGAGGGACTCCGAGTGACAGGGCACAGCCCTTTGTTGCTTCCAGTCTTTTTGGAGGAAGTTTAGCCAGTAGTTTCCCCGCGTTCCCGCTCACCAGGCCCCCGAAGCCCCCGCTTAAATGCGGAACCTCTTGCTTCCAGCTTAGGAACCCCAGTGTCTCCCCCAGCTCGAAGCTCTGACTCCCTGCCAGAGTGGCAGTGCGGGCATCTGAAGCCCTCTTTTGCCTAAAACACCCACCTCCCAGGCTGAGGAGGGGTCTCCCTTTGGGGGCTCAGGTGAGAGTTTCTGGGAGGGTGTTGTGAGTGCCTGCTGGTGTTTGTCCTTCCGTCATCCCAGGGCTCTGAAAAACAAGAGTGCTTCTCAGGGTGAAGACCCCAAGGCACCTCAATGCTTGGCCCCCCACCCTTAGCCTTGGCCTTGATGGTGCCGATGAGGACGGCTGGAGCAGCCTCCAGTTCCCTGCGGGAGTCTCTGCTCTCTCCCTTCACCTGTGCGGTCACTGGACTTGGTCTGAGACCCCAGCTTTGAATCTCCCCCGAAGTGACAGTGCCCCTCTTTCCTCTGTGCCCTACATGCTTCTGCCCTCCGGTTCCACTGGGTACAACTGTCTTTTCCCTCCTTCCCCCAGGATGGAGTTCAAGCCTTGGTCAAATGCTAGAGGGCTAGTGAGTCCCAAGGAGCCCAGGAGGAACCCCCGGGGGCCAGCAGCACAGTGTGCAGATGCCTCTCAGGAGGGTTGTGTAGGTGCAGAGGAGGCGGCTGTGTTATTGCTGGTGGCACCCGGGGTCTCTCGGATTCCTGAGTTATCTCTTACCCTTAACCTGGAAGAAAAGGGGGGTGTTTCTCTTTTCTCTGCCTTACCATCCTTATCAAACTGGAATCAGAAGTAGCTGAAGTCCTGCCTGAGAGAAGCCAGGCTTCTCCATCCCGCTGCACCAAGAGCTGAAAGGTGACGAAGGCAGAAACACTGAGACCAGGAAGAAGCCTGGCCAGGCTTCCAGAAGCACTGCCGGAGTGGGCCGTAACGGGAGGGCAGAGTCTAGGCTGGGCTTCAGTGGCTTGGAGGGTCCTTTCCCCGCTACAGATAATCTGAGGGACGCTGGAATTTAGAAAAAGCTCCCTGGAGCCTTTTGGATTAGGCGTCCCCAGGTACGTGCCCTGGGCGGATACTGTGTGCTGTTTGAGCTTGGCGGGGTGATAGCCAGGGTGTTGCTGGGTATGCCGACGTCTCCTCACACCTCGCAGACATGGAGTGCCTGTGTCCACCCATGGTGCAGCTCAGCTTCCCGGGTGCAGCCTGGTTCACCCGCATGGTCACTCTCGGCCGTCCGTGATGTTAGCAATTGCTCCAAAGCTAATGAGGAAACCGAGGCACTAGGAGCTTCCTGGTGTGGTGAGCCAGCATGTCACCCGGGAACCAGCCCTCTCTGTGGGGAGCCGGGACCCAGAATGTCACTTTACTCCCCACACCACCACCGAGCGCCAAGCTCTTAGGGGAGGTGAGGTGAAACCAATCAAGGCCCCTCTGATCCGATTTCAGGTGCAGCCTGCTTGCTTCTGAGATGGGGATGGGGAGGAGCCCTGCTGTGGGCAGGACCACCTCTCCCAGGTGCGGGACACCTGCCCTGCCCTGCTTCCCGCCTCCCCTGGCTCTTCCTTCTGTGAGGGTGGCTAGCGGGATCCGGGAAACACACGTTTCCAGGAAGGGCCCTGTAAACAAGGGAAGCTGCCGGATGTCCTTGAGTCACTGGCTCCTTCTTCTTGGCTCCTTGGTGGGTTGTCATTTCCGGTCACTCCCAGGCCCTGGCTCCTTTCTCGTCCGTTCTCTGAGCGGTTGGAATCCTCAGGCAGTGAGTAAGGGAAGCTTTCTCTTTGGCTCACCTCCTTCCCCTGGTTCAAGGCAGGTGGTTCTGGGATGAGGATGGAAGTGAGTTCAGGAGTGGAGGGCATGGGGTTTTCAGCCTGGGAAGATTTTAACCGGAAATTATATGCAAACCTATGTGCCTCCCGTGGGTGTTCATGCAGCCTTAGCCTCATCAGATCTCCAAGGCCTGGGTCCCAGCAGAGCGCACCATCCCCCACCGCACCCACATTATTGCTTATGCCGGAGTGGGAAAGGCCCAGAGTTCAGAATCGGGCAGATCTAGGCTCTTCTCTCACCTCTGTTCTTACCAACTGTGTGACTTGGGTGAATCATTGAACTCTCTAAGCCTTCCTGTTCTTATCTGCAAGGTCGGGGGGACAATGATCATACTGCCTGGGATTGTTGGAAAGAATAGATGAGAAGGCTTCCTAATGCTCAGGACGGTGTATTTCACCTGAGTACCAAAAAGCAGTTTAATCAAAATAAGCCATCCATCCTGTGCAGGTTGCTAAGACAAGGCTGGGTAATTGCTACTCCTTTCTCATACTCCTCCTCCGTGACCTGTGGCCCTGGGTGGTTATCACGTGCTGTAGGGACTGTCCCCCTGAGGCTGGGGGACAGCATTTACAACAGCATTCCCAGAGTAGGTTCCTCAGCTCAGCACCTTGGTATCGGCCAGGACCCACTCAGCCTGTGGATCCGAAGATCTCTTCATTCCAAGGCACTGTTTGGACCAGGTTGGGCTCCCTCTTTTATATTTGCCCACGACGAAAGGGCGAATTAGCCAAGCCATGGTCTGCTTTCCCACAACCCAGCCTGGCTGAGTTATTGACATCGATTTCCTATCAACTGAGAGAATGGTAATTTCTGAAGATGGTGGAGACTCTCTGTAGGAATCCACTGGTGAGCATGCCCATTAAGGGCACTAGCCCAAGGACAGCACTGGGGACAGGCATACTGTGGGGAGCCAGGTGGGCTCATATAACTTTAGCTTTTCCGGGAACTGCATTTTACAAACTAAAGAAAGGTGGATTAAAAAAAAAAATTAACCCAGTACATCTAAAATAATGTCACTTCCCTGCAATCATAAATTATTAATATGCAAATTATTAAATACTAGTAATTTTAATTAACATTATTTAATCAATAATTGATTTAATTAGTTAATATTGTTTTTATATGAAGACTTCCAAATTCAGCATGTATTTTACATGGAAAACACATTTCAGTTTATTTAACTGAAGACCTATCTCAGAGCCTTGTGCGTGCTAGCAAATGCTCTGTCACTGAGCTACATTCCCAATCCCCCTCCCTTTTTCTCTTTTGTGGTATTGAGGATTGAACCTAGGGGCATTAAAGCATTGAGCTATGTCCCAGATCCACCCCCCCCCCATTTTTTTTTTTTTTTATTTTGAGACAGGATCTCTCCAAGTCACCCAACCTGGCCTTGAACTTGTGATTCTCCTGCCTCAGTCTTAGGAATCCATGAAAAGACACAGACCAGAATACACTTTTAAGAAATGTTTACCTCATTACTAATCAAAGAAATGCGAATTACATACCATAGTTGTGTGCCACTGTGCCCAGCTCTTTTGCAATTTAAAGTATTTCTAAACTCCATCTGGAAGACTACCTAGATTAAAAAAGCAAAAAAAGTTCAAGTAGGGATAATACCCTACCAGATGCTCAAAAGATATTGTCCATAGTGATATTCTAGACCTGGTTTAGAAATAAACAGAGCAACAAACAGAACACACGTGGAAACAGGCCCGAGCCTGGAGGTGTCATCGGGAGTTGCACACGTGGTAAGGTAGCATCTGTTGCTTTGATTACATTTTAAAACAGCCGATTTTATAAGGGAACAGGAACTCAAATTAGTATGGGTCCTTTAAAATTTTTTAAGTCATAGACATCTCTGGTTTGGGATATTCCCTTCCTAGTATTCCCCCCCCCCCAGTGGTTTTTTAAAAAATTATTTATTTCCTGGTAGTTTAGAAAAGGTGAAAATATTCATAAACTCAAGGATAGGAAAGATCTTTAACGTTTCCATGATATTAAAGCCGGAATCCCTACAGCAGATTTGACCATGTAAATAAGTAGTAAGCACTATGTAGAAGAAGACTGTGAAATTACCAAAATAGAAACAGGCGTATGATAAGTTTGCAGAAAATATCTGTAAACTATGGTGAAGATGTAAGCTTTAATATTTACCGAGGTCATATAAATCCTTTGGAATATGTGAAGTTCCCACCTCACAGTAGAAGAGGCTTCAACTAGCTATCCACAGAGAGAAGATACAGATGACCAGAAGACACTTTAAAAAAAAAAATGCACACCTACATGAATAATCAAAGAAATGCAAATTACAGGTTTGGAGGGAAGAGTAGTTTTTGTTTTGTTTTTTGTTGTTGTTTTTGCTACTCTAAATTCAATGAAAGAAAATGGAGTCTGATGTTAGACCCCGTCATCCTGTGTTGTTAGGACTAGAACTTGGCCAAACCTTCTGAAAAACGCTAAACAACAGTAATTTTTGTCCAGGAAATAAAGAGCAGGCATGTTCAACTGAAAGGGTGGTTACAAAGTCTCACCAGGCTGAAGCACCCTCAGCCTTACCAAGTGAACAGGAGGTAAAGATGAGAGTGTAAGGACTCCTCTGAAAGAGTGTAGTGTGATTTGTTAACATGCAAATACTTTCACTGCAACGTGAACAATGGTTGGCTTTGTCTCACCGTCTACAATGGGAAGTGCCACTTGTATAATAAGAGGGAAAATGTCAAGCTCAGCACTATCCCTTGGAAGTGTCTCTGAGGCTCTGTGTGAAATTTACATGTTAATGGCTGCATTTTTGTTCTTGATTTTTTGCCTTTCGGGAGTTGGAGCCCAGGGTCTCTCCCATCTAAGCCAGGGCTCTTCCACTACCCCAGCCCTGATAGCTAGCTACATTTGAGAAAGCACAAACCAACAGGGGAAATGAACATTTTATTTACCCTAACCTATTCAGAATATTATTTGAGCCTGTGATCAATATGAACTCATGAAGGAGGTATCTTGTATTCTCGTTCTCATACTGTCTCCGAAGCCCGGCAGGTACTGTACACGGTACCACGTGTCACTCTGGACTGGCCACATTTCAAGTGCCCAGTAGCCAGGTGCAGCTGGTGGCCGCCATGTTGTATGGCCCAGGTGTGAATTATTGAATAACTCAGTGGCGGCAGAAAATGGAAGTCACAGAGAAGTTCTGGCTTGGACTCTTGCTTTCTTCTGTGCCCTGTTTACCCTTGAGCCTGCTCTGACGGATGCACCCCCCTCCCCTGTGGCCTGCTGTTCCCTGTGGCCCGAGCGGGGATGCCCAGGGAATGTGCATGCTCGCAGCTCTGGAAGCCTTGTAGTGACTTCTGGGACTTGTTCACTTTCTCTTCCAGGAAGGGTCACACCAAAGCAGAGGATGTTTATCTTTAGGAAGCGGGGTGTGCCCCAGTGTGGCCCGGCAGTGGCTGGTCCAGATCGACTGGCTGGCAGGGAAGGCGGAGCTGGTGCCCAGCCTGGAGGTTCCGAGAGCAGGGTTTGGTCAGGGCTCCCGTCCTCCTCCTCCTCCTCCTCCTCCTCCTCCTTGGTACTGGAACCACCAAGGAGCTCAGGTGAAGCTTGCAGCAGGGCCTGTGCGGTTCCATTCCTAAGCAAAATGGGGGTGTTCTGGCTTCTGCTTCCCGTGATCCCCTCCACCTCTCGCCTCCCAGGGAGTCAGAACACTGGGAGGATCCTGCTGGAGGAGGTTGCCGAGCAGCCATCCTCGGGGACGACTCTAACGGGGAGACGTGAAGTAAGCCTGGGTTCCCAGGGTGTGCGATACACAGCCTCTAGAAGCCCGCCCCACCCTCCTTCTCAGCTGTGGACATCTGCAGAGGCCAGGCAGGAGCACCTCCTGCCTAAGCCGTGGGCCCTGAGTCGGCCAGAAGTGGGCTCACATCCCCTCGCAGAAGCTGTGGGGGGAGTGAGGGATGTGCCCACCTGAGCCTTCGCTTCCCTTTCTGCCGAATTGGGGCAATCATGGCTCACTCCTTACAAGGTTGCTTTGAGGCTCAGAAGCACACATTTCTTTTGTCCCCAGACAGCGCCTGGCACTCTGCACCCACCCAGTAAAGGAGAGCTGTTGACAGTCCTGCTTTCTCTGCACATGGCCAGAGGCCGGGTGCCAGTTGCCCTTGCGTGACCCCCCAGGGGCCCCTTCTTGTTTTCTCTGCCTCTTTTCGGTGATGGGTGCAGCCGAGCTGGCTGGAGGACTGGCAGAAGCCAAGCCTCACCTGCTCGGGATCTTTCTGACCGAGTCCCACTGTTCCGTGGGAGGCCGGCCTCCAGCTTGGAGCTTCAGTGTCACTGGACAGAGGCCAGTCTCCGGTGGGTGGGAGGGATAGCTATCACTCACCTCCTGCTCAGCCCAGGACGCTCAGGATCAGGAAGCAGCTGCTGGGGAACAAGTTCTCCTTTTGAGGGAGTCTTAACTCTCCCCGTTCCCCCGACACCAGATTGCTATAGATGACCCACTTTCTCCTCCCAGGCAACGTAAACAAGGACCGAATAAACACGTCCAACTTGGGTGTCTGCGGGGGAGGGGGAGGAAGAAGACAGACCTCGGTGGCCATTGGGAAGGAGAAGGAGAGCAAATGAATGGCCAGGGACGCCTGTTCACGTCCCCAGCCGCTGGGCCCGAGAACTGGAGAGCCTCAGGTGGTCTTGAAATTGAAATCTTTTTTTTCCCCAGTATTGGGAGTCGACCCCAGGGCCTCTAACATTTTAGGCAAACCTTCTACCCCAGAGCATCCCCAGCCCCTTTTAGTTTTTTTTGAGACAAGGTCTTGCTAAGTCGCTAACTCACCATGCTCCCGCCTGGGTCTCCCAAGTCACTGGGATGACAGGCATGTGTCACTGCCCCCAGATGTCGAATCAATAGCATGTGTGGATGTGTCCCCCTGGACACAGCTCCGTTGCTGAATCCTACTTGTTTGAGAGAACTTGGCCATAGTCCTGGGGTCACTGGGACTCTGAGCAGTCCTTGGACTAGGGTGCTGTTCCCCAGGACTAGGGTGCTGGTAGAGGGAAGGCCTTCCACTCCCCTTGGCTAGCTCTTACTTTGGGCAAGATGGCGCCTGACGTGGAAGGTCTGGTGCCTGGCTGTGAGCAGTGCAGGTATTGTCTCGCAGCAAGAGACTTGGGCTCTTGTGTCACCTGGGTCCCTTGCCAGCTCTGGCTTGGGCAACTCACCTCCTTGCCCCACAGCCTCCTCAAGGCCACTGGGTTGGATAATCTCTGGCCCAGTGAGAGCTGCATTGAACCCCCTCCACCCCACCGCCTGCGAGGCTGCGTGAGGAAATCACTGGGATATGGAGAGGACGCAGCAGAATGTTGACAGCTGCCCTTTGATCTGCAGAGAGGGTTGGTGACAGGACCCACCCAGGACTCCAAAATCCACAGGTGCTCAAATCCTGAACTTGAAATGGTGTGACGTTTGCATATCACCTATGCACGTCCACCTATGTGCTTCAGTTTGCCTCTGGGTTCCTGGTGACACTATAGAACATGAACACTTGTGTCATCGCTGTGTCACCGTTGGACAGTGTCCAGGAGAGGTTTGGTTTTCTTTTGACCTGGTTTGACGGGAGGTTCATCCAGTCCACAGATGTGGGATCCACAGATATAGGATGCCAACCATATATTAATTAAAAATGAAAACGTACCAATGTGTAAATTGACAACAGACACCTATGTGATCTTTAAAGACTGCTCGCGCGCGTACATGCGCACGTGCCTGTGAGTCAGGTGTTTTTTATGTGACTCGCCCGCACTTTTATAGTCCATCCCTATTTTAGTGCATGCAGTGGGCAGTAAGCCCTGGCTTGAATTCATGACCTAGGTCAAGTCCTCGATTTGGTCTCTCCATCTCTGGAAGGATGACCTCACCATCCCCAGGTATAATCACGGAGCTGTTTCAGGTTCCCATCCTGGGCTTCTAGTTTTTGCTTTGTAACTGTGGCTGTTCGGGCTCGAAATGTCTCCAGGGCAAGGACCTTAAACTCCTTGCACACGTTTTCAAGTAAGAAGGCCTTTCGGAGGTGTGCGTGGGGCTAAAGATCCCAGTGGTTCTGAAGTCAGCTGGGTCCCCTGCAGTCAGCCCCCCTCGGCCTGACGCACTGTTTGAATAAAACACTCTTCTGCCTTCGCCAGGCCTTCTTGTCTTTGCCGGCTCCAGGCCTGCGAGTGTTCCAGAAAGTACCTGATCTTTCTGGGGTGACAAAAGGCAGAGCCACTAGCCTTTACAGACAGGTGAGTCCCAGGACACACTGAGCCGCCTTGGGTAGCAGAATGCCTCCCGTTTTGGCAAAGTTGAGTTCTGCCCCCACCCGGCTGGTGAGACCCAACCCTGGGCCCTCAGCAACCCTGGAGTCCCTGCTTCCAACACCTGCCCTGAACGCATCCCCGGCCTCCGCCTTAGCCAACCCATGTCCTGAGCCCTCTCCTCTTTTCCCTAAACTCCCACAACAGCCCGACCACATTCCCGCCTCTTTTCCCCTGTAAAATCAATGGCAGGAGCTTCCAGGTACAAGCTGCCAGGGAATGACCCGTTTTCTTCAGGCACCCAGAATGGCACCCAGACTCCTCACCTGGTCTGACATGGAAGGCCGTGTGTGGCCTGACTCTGGGCCAGGTGGTCTTTCATACTAGCCCTTAAGCACTGTGGTCAGCTCCCACCTCAGGGCCTTTGCATGTGCTGCCCTTCCCCTAGACGTTGTTGACACGGCCGGCTCCTCATTGCTCAGTTCTTAGCCTGTGATGCTTTCCTCAGAGGACCTCCCCTCGCCTCCTCACACTCACAGCACCCCATTTCCCCGGCCACAAGGGTATGCTTTATTTACAGCTTTGAACCTCAGTCCCACCCACCCGCACCTCTCTACACACAGGAATATAGCAGTGTCATTTCCGCTGCTTTATTCTCCAGAACCTAATCGACTACCATCGTCCCTCGGAATCCAGGGGCATGGGTTCCAGGACCCCCTCAGATAACAAAATCCAAGGATGCTCAAGACTCTTCTGCAGAGTGTCCTGGTGTTGGCAGAGAAGCTGGCCATGTCCTTGGCACAGGGCCTCCCAGATCCTTCCACCAGCCCTGGGTGACTTAGGACACCCAACACCGTCAGCACATCGTGCACGTAGTCGTTACACAGTGTTGCTCAGCGGAAGCCCACAAGGAGTAGGAAGCCCATTCGCATTCAGTGCAGACAAGTTTTTTTCCCACCAAATATTTTCAGCCAGTGGTTGGTTCAGGCTGTGGATTGGAACCCCCCGGGCATGGAGTCTGTGCATGTGGACGTGTGGCTGTTGGAGACCTGCAATAAGTAGGGCGACGAATGAATGGAGAGGGAATGTGAGCCTCTTGCAGCCGGTGGTGCGCGTCACGACTGAAGTCAGGCCGTGCCAAGGCCCTTTGCCCTACTGTCCAGCCACGTCGCTTGGAGCCGGTATTGGACCAATGGTTGGAAACCCAGGGGCGGCTGCCCTCAGTGTGGGCGTTGGAGCATGTGAACTCCGGGTCCTGGGTTAGGCGGGGGTCAGCGGCAGAGTGGGAGGCCGGCCTGCCTGTCCCAGGAGAGATGAGGGCTGGATCCTGTGCCAGGGCCGGGTCGCTGCCTGGGCATTTGGAGTGGGATGCGTGGGTTCATCTTGTACCCTCTGTCTCAGGAGGGCCTGCTGGGCCGGCTGATCTGGGAGGGTGGCCAGAGGTCCAGGCGAGTGTTGCCACCCACGGTCTCAGGGGCCGAGCAGAGGGTGTGGCCGGCGAGGCCCAGCCAGGAAGAGCTGCTACTCTGGGGAAGGTTCTGTGGTCAGGGCACAGAGGGTGGAGGAATCGGCCCTCAGCACCCAGGACGGCGTTCTGCTCTCCTTACCCCGCAGGGGTGTGGGATGTGGCTTCAGGGTGGAGTGAGTGCGCCCCACAGGGCTAGGCTCTGGGGAGTGGCCGCTGGTGGTGGTGTCACTGGGCAGCCTATTTTAGCTGCTTCCCCGGGCTGAGTCACAGTGCTTAGCAACACCCCTCCCGAAGCCGCAGCTCCTGAGGCCAGTCCTCTTCCAGGTGGCCCCTAAGGCCCCGCTCCAGGACCTGCCCAGGCTCGGCTGGAGCAAAGGCTCTCAGACCCTTCCGGCCATCTCCTCACCCCCAGGGGTGCTGTTAGGAACTCGGGACAGTGAGACCAAGGTCGCGAAACTGCCCTGTCGTGAGCTGCTGCTGGCCCTGAAGCCAGCTGCCTATCCCGTCCCCCCGAGCGGAGGCTTTGGGACACCAGAGCCCCGACCCCAGGCTGTGGCTCCATCGAGGCCCCAGGTCTCAGGACCCTCCTGATGGATGTCCAGGATGGTTTGTCACAGGCCACGGCCTGCTACCCATGCCCTAGGAGTGGGACCTCAGGAAGGAGGGATCTTGGGCAGACCCGCCCGTCTCAGTCTCTGGTGTGGGCTGAAGGGGATCCTGGGGCGGGCTCCGTAGCTGGCCCAGGTTGGGGGGGCATGAATGTGGCAGGCCACACACCGTTCCCCTGTGACCCTGCCCTGTAGCCCTACTTGCTCCCTCTGGGTGGCCACAGAGCTCACCAGGGGTACTCTCTGCATTGCTCACTTCAGATGGGAAACCACAGTGCTTGCCGGTCCTCCGGGCCTGGGAATTTTTGCTGTCACAGTGAAACCCTGTCGCAACCCTGGAGTTCACAGCACGGACTCCCACCCCATTCTGACCCTGACACCCCCTCCTGCCCCTTCCGTGTTTACCTCTTAAATAATATCAATATCCATCTGTTTTCTTTTCCTTTTTTTTTTTTTTTTGTACTGGGATTGAGCCCAGGAGCACTTAACCACTGAGCTGCATCCTGGCCCTTTTTAACTTTTTTTTTTTTTTAATTTTGAGACAGGGTCTCCTTAAGTTGCCCAGGCTGACTTAGGATCTGCCTGCCTCGGTCTCCCCCCTTTCTGGAACTGTAGGCCTGGGCCACCGTGCAGTGACATGTCTCAGGAGCAGTTCTGACCCCTCAGGGACACAGGGCTAGGTCTGAAGACTGGGTTGTCAAGGCAGGGGGAATGGATGCTGTTGGCATCTGGTGGGCAGAGGCCATGATTCCTGGGAGCGTCCCAGCCTGCAGAGAACTGCCCCAAACCCAAACAAAAACTGTCCACTCCAAAGCCTGGGCACTGTTGGAGCTAGCTCTGGGATTATGCAAGAACTTTCCCGAGGCAGCAGCCGGCTCCTCCCTTCTCTGGGTCCCCTGGCCGGCCCTGGGGGGAGCACTCGATAGGTGGCCATCACTGAATGGCCTGGGGTGGGCAGAGGCGCACAGGAGCTGGGGCTTCAGCCTGGGGCGTCAACCCAGATGACTCACCCGGCTTCAGTGAACTGTTCGCTCAAGCATGGATGAAAGAGCTGCCCTGGGTGTCCCTTCCAGCGATTAGAGACGCCAGCGTTCTGTGAGCACGACTGGGAGCTGGCAGGTGGAAGCCCTGGTGTCAGAAGCCGAAAGGATCCGCAGGGGTCGCATTGAAGCTGCTTATATTTCCTTCTGTGTCCAGCATGACCCATGCAGGCCCTACCTTCCCTTTCTCTTTTGAGCCAAAAGGTTTTCCTCAAAGTTTGGCCCATGACTGGCCCAGGGTTCACCTGTGGTGTGGACGGGTTGGTCAGCCATGGCCCCTGGGCCAAATCCATTCTGCTCTCTGGTTTTGTAAATAAATGTGGGTTTTGCTTTGGTTTTTTACCTTTGGTATAAAGGATGCAGCCTGGGAACAGTCATGAAAGAGGTGCCCAGGGCAAGGTATTGGGGGCCTGGCACACTCTAATGTCCCAGCACTCCATGTCACCAGCACTGCCATTCTGGTAAATAAAATTTTGTAGGGACACATGTGTCTGGTGGTTTGCATATTGGCTATGCTCCCCCCACACACTGGGGATTGAACCCAGGGGCACTGGAGACCAGTTCTCACTCAGTTGCTTGGGGTCTCACTAAGTTGCTGAGGCTGGCTTTGAACTTGCAACCCTCCTGCCTCAGCCTCCTGAGCCACTCAGATTACAGACGTGAGCCACTGCACCTGGCTTATGGCTGTTTTTTCTCTAAGACAGAATTCAGTAGCCGTGGCAAAGACTATATCAGCTACAGAGATGAAAACATTGGTTCTCTGGTCCTGAACAGAGTGTTTGCTGAGCCCTGATCAGGCTCTTCAATGTCTGTCTAGAGGCGGAGGCAGGACAGGAAGGAGCCAGAGGACAGGGAGGATGCTGGTTGGGGTTCAGGCATGTTAACTTGCTTGAGTGTCTGATGGGAGGAGGGAGAGCCGGCCCATCCGAGGGTCACCTCAAGGCCTCCTGGGAGAGCCCTCTCTGGCTCTGCGGCGTGTCCCTGAGAACTCGGTGCTAGCTGGAGCGTGAGCGGTATCTAGGGCATGGTGAGGGACACTCTGCCGGTCGGGGAGGCCATCAGACTGGGCTGCAGGGACTTAGGTGGAATGAGAGTGTGGGGGGAGGGTGTCCCAAGGCACAGAGGTCAGGGTGGGAGCCCCGGAGCTGTGCCACGGGCTGAAGTGAAGACAGAAGCTGAGAAACTGGGGGTCCTAGGAGGGCGGGAGAGAGGTGTGTGACTTTCCAAGGACAATTGAAGACCAAATAGGTGGCACCCAGGACTAGACAGAAAGCAGGACACAGACCCACAGGAGCCCTGAGGAAGCTCAGAGGACAGGTCTCAGTTCAGGCAGGGGCGGGGAGGACTGGCCCTGGCTACACCCTGGGGAGCCTCGCCTGAGCCTGGGGGTGTTGGGGCCCAGAGGGTGGGCTGCTGCCACAGGACAGCCCCCAGTGCAGACGCTGGAGGGCTGGCCTTGAGGGAGGGGTGGGCGGTCCCTGGATCCAGGGGATCACTTGGATGTGAGATCCTGGGGGACAGTTTTGTTTTAGCCAAGTGAAGGAAGGACAGCAGGACCAGGAAGGAGGAGGGACCACCCAGGCCCTGCCCCCTGTTCTGAGGGGTGCAGAGTGAAGGGTGGGCCTGGAACCCTGTGTCAGCAGGGCCTCGCCCGCCTCCCCCACCTTGCTGTGTTAGGGCTCTGCACCTGTCTCCCCCACCCTACCCAGGGGTAGTGCCTCTGGGGAGAAGAGGGCTGGTTTGGCCTTGACTCTGAACTGGAGCTTGGCCCTTGCCGTGAGCTCTCCTGAGCCCCCTCTGTTGTTTGGATTTCTAGTTATCTTCACCCAAGGGTCTGCAGGTTCTACAGGGACTACATCATTTGGGGTCTAGTCCTTGTCTCCCTGTGTCCCTAATAACTACAGAAAGTGGGAGAGGTTCTCCTTATCTTGAGCTCCCTGAATGATCCTGAGCAAAGACCGCGGGGCCCCTCGCTGGAGATGCCTGGGCAGGATCTTCATTTATAGGTACCCAGCAAGGACTAGGAGGCCAGGGAGCTGGTTCTGTGGGTGCTGGACACCCCACCCCAATTCTGATTCAGAAAGACAGCCGGGCCGCCCACGCATATGGAGGTACCAAGCAGCGTCTCCGTCTCCTGGGGCCCGTCTTAACCACTCCCTTCTCTCTGAGGACTGTGACTCAAGCTGAGGTGTCCACCAACTTCATAGGGATGGGGGTAGACAGCAGAAAGAACTTTCAGCATGTCTCCAGACCGCCTTCCTGGGAATCCCTGGGCACCTTGACGCCCTTGACCCCTGCACTGTTTGTTCTAGTAGCAGCCTGGTTTGGTGAGGGGCGGAGATGGGGAGGCATTGTCCTTTAACAGATGATTTGTTTCTCAGGTTTCAGGAAAAATGTGTCTCTGGCTTACTGAACTCTAACCAGATTTGCAAAATCGCTCCTCTGCCCCGGGAGACCGCGGATGGAGAAACGGGCAGCGTTTTGAAATGGCTGGCTGGGTTGTGGAGCATCGTCTAGTGTTTTTTTGCAGGGGAGCTGGCTTTAAGTGACAGCCCCGTGGCAGATGGGCTTTGGTGCTGGTGGCCAGCTGTGCTAACCCCTGCCTCCTGTCTGCTTTCAGCCCTATGATCTCCGCGTCCTCCCCTGCTCCACCTGCCGGACTTGGACTTCAGCCCTGACCTCCGGAGGGTGCGCCTCCCTCCCACCGGCAAGATGCCCATCCTCAAGCAACTGGTGTCCAGCTCCATGCACTCCAAGCGCCGCTCCCGCCTGGACCTCACAGCTGAGATGATCAGCGCTCCGCTGGGTGACTTCCGTCACACCATGCACGTGGGCCGGGCTGGGGACGCCTTTGGGGACACGTCCTTCCTCAACAGCAAGAAAGGTGAGCCCGACGGAGAGTCTCTGGATGAACAGGCCTCCACGTCATCTTCCAAACGCAGCCTCCTGTCCCGGAAGTTCCGGGGCAGCAAGCGGTCTCAGTCGGTGACCCGGGGGGACCGGGAGCAGAGAGACATGCTGGGCTCCCTGCGCGAGTCGGCACTCTTTGTCAAGAATGCCATGTCCCTGCCCCAGCTCAACGAGAAGGATGCTGCGGAGAAGGGCTCCAGCAAGCTGCCCAAGAGCCTGTCGTCCAGCCCCGTGAAGAAGCTGGGTGCCGGAGAGGGCAGCGGGGAGGAGGCGGGCGCGGGGGACCTGGGTCCCCGGCGGAACGGGGCAGTGGCTCCCTACCCCCCTGACCCCCTGCTGGATGAGCAGGCCTTCGGGGACCTGACGGATCTGCCCGTGGTGCCCAAGGCCAGCTACGGGCTGAAGCACGCCGAGTCCATCCTGTCCTTCCACATCGACCTGGGGCCCTCCATGCTGGGCGACGTCCTCAGCATCATGGACAAAGAGGAGTGGGACCCGGAGGAGGACGGGGGCGGCTACCGTGAAGAAGAAGGCCTCGGGGGCAGCGCCCAGGGCCCCCCGGTGGCCGAGGCGGCCCCTCCCCTGGTGAGGCAGGACGGCAAGGGCGGCCCAGACTTGGCCCCGCTGCCCTCCCACGCTCTGGAGGACGAGGGGTGGGCGGCGGCTGCCCCCAGCCCCAGCTCGGCCCGCAGCGTGGGCAGCCACACCACGAGGGACAGCAGCTCCCTCTCCAGCTGCACGTCGGGTGTCCTGGAGGAGCGCAGCCCGGCCATCAGGGGCCCAGACAGGGCCCGGGTCACCCTCCCCAGGCAGCCCGACAAGGAGCTGTCCTTCATGGACGAGGAGGAGGAGGAGGACGAGATCCGAGTGTGAGCCTGTGGGCAGGTCGCCGCTCCTGGGAGCTCTGGGGCTGCGTGTTTCTCTCTGCCCCCTCCCCACTGTGACCTTTGTGTGACCTTTGACCTTACCATGCGGGGGGGGGGGCACCCAGAGCCTCCCTGGACCTCGCGGATGAGGGGCACCGGCCGAGCCCTCCAGGACTTGGGGCCCGAGGAGGCCCAGGGCCCACAGGAGGGGCTTGCCTGGCTTTGCGTCGCGACCCGCAGCTGCAGAGGCCCGCTGTGTTCTTGTAGCAGGAGTCGTTTTTCCTCTCGCCTCCCTCTCCTCCAGCCTGGCCTCACATGGATGCCAGATGTCAACCTGAGTTCCTGCCACGCGCAGCCACGCGGGTCACCAGAGGCAGCCTCTGCTCCAGGGCCAAGGACACTGGACGCCCCTTCCTCTCAATGGGGCCTCGTGCAGCAGGAGGAAGGGGGCGCTCACAAGTCCCTCCCCTGACTCCTGCCCCGGAAGCCTGGAGCCCCTGGGAGCAGGCTGGAGCAGGACAGCCAGCTGGACACTGAGCACAGCCCCTTCCTGGGAGCGGGGGCAGGGGTGGGGGGCGCAGAAGGAGAGCCCCAGGATGACACTAGGAACAGGGCTGGGGCCGAGCCCTTTGGTTGTATTTGTCCTTTGTTATTATCATGTTCAGATCCCATAGAGAGCAACATCAGGAACTGTCCCTAGGCTGCCACCAGAAGGAAAATGCAATCTTTTTTAGAAAACCTTTTTACTCCTTCTTCTGGAAATTCAGGGGCCGTCAGCACACTCAACGTCTGGGGCCGGTCCTGTGGCAAAGAACCCAGCCCGACTCCAGCGATAGGGGGTAGGAGTGGCTCTTGTTCCTGCCCCTGCCCCATGTAGGAAAGTTCTGGAAAATGATTGTTAAAGAAAAAAATAACACATCCTTGAGGGGGAGCTGTGTCCCTGCAGCTGCCCGGGGCCCCCCCCAGGGTTCTTCCCCTTCCTGCCTCAGGCTCCTCCCCCACTGCCAGGCCAGGAGGTTGCCAGATTTAGCAAAAGCAAAACACAAACCAGAAGGCTGGGTTCATTTGAGTTTCAGGTAAACAAAGACTTGGTTTTGAGTACCAGTGTCCCCCTGTAACATCTGGAACATTCTTACACTGAACAGTCCTGTGCTGTCTTTCTGAAGCTCAGATTCTCACTCTGCCTCCCTCAGTCTTCCCCAGAAGACCGAGGAGAAGCCTGAGAAGGAGCCCCAGGGGGGACAGCCGGTTATTTTTCTGTCCTGGGAACAGGCTGACCCACTGCCTGGTCTCTGGCCCGCAGGAGGGGGGAAGAGCGCTAACTACAACAGGGGGCCTGGGCCAGTCTGGCGGATGCACCCGCGTCCCCGGGCTGGCCGGACCCCGACTCTGAGACACTAACCTGGTGCGACCCAGCGCCCCTGGGTGCTCCTGTTTCCGTAGCTTAGCTCCCGAGATGGGCGAGCTGGCAGTGGGTAGGCTGCCCACCCGCGGTCCTGAAACCCCATCCAGTCAGCTCCAGACTTTAAAACTGTATTTTCTTTTTCATGATATTGTTAAAGCAGCAAGAAGACATTAAAAAAAAAAAAAAAAAAAAAAAAAAAAAACAGCCCTCCAGCGTGCCTGTGTTTGTCTCTGCGCTTTGGGGGGCTTACTTCAGGATGGGGGGGACTGTCAGGAGTTCTGGGGCTGCCGGTGCAGCTTCCCTCTGACCCTGGGGGCCGTCCCCTCCCCTGTGGCACTGCAAACACGGGAGCCCCTTGGAAGGACAGGTCTCCTGAGCCCCCTGCCTGGTGGCCCTCCGGGCTCTGGAACCCTGGTACTGTTGGCCAGTTGGGGGCCTTGGTCACTGAGCCTCTGCGCACCTCCTCGTCCCGCTCTTTCGAAGCTGGTGTGGACGCTCTTTCGAAGCTGGTGTGGACGCTGCGTAACAGGAGCTGTTTGATGGAGTGAGGGGCCGTGTTCTCCTGGGCCTCCCACTTAGCTCCCCTCCCCCTTCCTTCTGGAGAGCCCCACCCCCACCCCCTGGGGGCATGCTCTCCCTTCAGTCCTGCTGCTCAGGGAGGTAGCATCTCTCCTCCTGTCACCATTTCCCAGGTGAAGAAATGTGCTTTGACAGGCCGACGGCTGCGTCTCCGAAGTCGCCGATTAACCAGAGTTGGAATCAGAACATCATTGATCCCCAGCCCCTGCCCCTCACACCCCCCAAAGCTTCACGGCCTTGGGTGCCCCCTGCCCCCAGGCTACCTCACCCCCTTGCTCTCCTCGGCCAGGGCTGCTCTGAGGAGGGAGCATGGCCTGGGCAGGCCCTGCTCCTGTCCTGAAACGCGGGAAGCCCTGCCCTTCTCCCCCAGGCACCTCCTCCCGGGGAAGCAGTCAGAGGCATAATTAAGTGTCGCCCAGGTCCCTCCACCCAGACAGTCTCAGTAGAGCTGATGAAGGATGTGGCCAGGCGGTGCGGGGTGCAGTGGCCCCCAGGGAAGGAGAGTGACAGGGAGCAGGGCTGGGGCACACAAGGACAGCCCAGCCCAGGTGATGGGGCTGCCACCTGGCTCAGACGTGCTGTTGGAGGGAGGCACTTCAGGTGAGGCCCGGGAAGGTGCAGCCGAGGGCCGTGAGTGGGGCTGTCCCTCCGGACGGTGTGAATCCAGGGGAAAAGCCACCTCACCCACAGGGACTGGCCCAGGATTTTTTTAAGTTGGTGAATTATAATTACCAGTGGGAGAATCCAGGGTTCTCAGCCCAGTATCTGTATTGACCACCATGGGAAGCCACCACCAGGGACCCGCAGGGAGACCCCGAGGCTGCTCGCATAGAGCTCCACCTGTGGTTTGCCCAGTTCCACCAGGTGGCCTCGGGGCCAGTTGCTTTCCCTCTCTGAGCGGCTTCGGTTCCTCCACCTTCAGAATTAGGTGCTGTCCAGTGGTCTTCAGTTTTTTGTTTGCTTGTATCAGGGATTGACCCCAGGGGCGCCTAGCCACAGAGCCACCTCCCTAGCCCTTTTTCATTTTGAGACAGGGTCTTGCTAGGTTGCAGAGGCCAGCCTTGAACTTGCAATCTTCCTGCCCCATCCTGAGTTGCTGGGATGACAGGTGGGTGCTGCCGCTCGCCCCTGGCTGTTCACGGCTTATGACAGGAGCTTCTCCTGCGTTGAGGCCAGGTGTTGAGCTCTGTAGACCAAGCCGGTGTTCCCTGGGTGGGTGGGCTCGGGGTCCTCCCTCTTCCCTCCCCATGCCCTTGGTCCTGAGACGCACCCGAGATAGCAGACACTGAGTGTCTCAGCTTAATGGTGTTCCGTGGGGACCCTCCTACCTGGACAACTCAAAGCAGGACCGGCAGCTGATTCCGGGTGACCATGCAGTGATTTTAATTCAGCTCTCAGCCAACATTTCCCCAAAACTGAGGGGACCCAAAGCCGCTGGCCCATTGAGGAAGCTGCCTGCCCCGCCCAGGCCCACCTCCTCCATCCCCACCCCCTGCTCCCATGGGGCACCTCCTGTTTGGTTCTGTGAGCGCGATGGCGGCTGCATGTGTTCACAGTCGCGACTGCCGCGTGCGAGGTGCTGGTCTCCGCACAGGCCCCATTTAAAGCTCCTCACAACTCAGTGAGGTCCACGCTCTTCCTGTGGGCCCCGATTTACGGGTGGGGCCGCTCAAGGAGAAGGAACTGGGGCACCCCAGGGGCTGGTCAATGGAGTGTCCAGGTGCAGCCCAGGCCTGGGCTCCAGTGCCCTTCCTCAGGATCACTAGTCCTCCCGCCTGATGACCTCCCCTCTGGGACCTGGAGTGACCAGGTGGGGCCAGTGCCTGGTGGGGCCTCGCAGGACAGAGGCCCAGCTGCAGCACTCCCGGGAGACCCACCTCCCTCCCACCCGGCTGCTGGCCCTGCCCTTGCCAAGTTCACTTCCGTCTCTGTCACACAGGACCAGAGCTGCCATGGAGGCTGTCCCACATGGTGTTCACCTTTGACCCTATTGTCACCTGTACCCAAGCCACCCCTCCTCTCCACCAAGGCTGTGACACGTTCCCAGGGGAACCCAGGATGGCAGATATCTGAGGAATTCTTCAGCTCCTGCCCGTGGTTTAGAGATGGGCAGGGCAGTCCCAGGTGGAGATGGCTGGCATCTTTGGCTCTGGCCTGGCAGGGGAGGGCCAGCTGCGGGGGTGGACCCATGGGCCCACGGCGGGGGCGGCGGGGAGATGCCAGGACTGGGGCAAGATGGAGCGGCCGGGCTCAGGTGTTTGCCACACTCCCGGCCCCTCCTGGGCTGCCCCTGAGGCTGGACCCTTGCAGGACAGCCTTTCCACCCGTGGGCAGGCCCCCTCCCTGGCACGCCCCTCACCTGAGCCGTTAACCTGGGCACAATTCACTCCTGGGCCCTGAGGCCCCATTGGAGATGCAGGAAAGAAAGTTAGGAATAAAAATGGAAGGCTTCCCTCCCCCTTCCCCTTTGCAGTCTTCTGCAGGCCCCGTGGCTCCCGGCCAACCGACAGATGGGAGTCGGGAGAGAAGGTTTGGGAGGAGGGAGCAGCGTTCCCAGGCAGATGGATGTCAGTGGTTTGGCCTTGGAACCTGTTGCCCCCACCCGAGGCCAGGCTTGTTCTTCCAAAGGGAGACGCCCAGGAGTGGCCTCAGGAGCCCAGGGTGGCCGCCTTCCTCGCAGGAATCCAACCCCAGTGACCCTTGGCACGTGGAAAAATATCTACCAAGGCCACAGGGATGGACTGCATTTTATTTTCCTTCTGTGCCCTGTTTTGTTCCAGAAAGTTCTGGAGGCGGTCTACAGAGATAATCAACTACAATAGGACAAAAATAGATGAGAGCGAGAACAAGGCAGGAACCATCGGTGCAACCCACCGGGGGCGGGGCCGAGGAAGCCTCTCAGGTGGGCCACCCACCGCAGTTCTCAGAGGCAGGCTGCACCCGGGGCTCTGAGCTTCCTGTTGGTCAAAGCAAAGAGGGCAACTAGCCGGCTTCAAGACTCACAAGGTCACGATGAACCCAGAAGCAGATGGACGCTTCCTAACACTAAGGTCTAAAAGCAATCCATGAGGCCTGGGGAGGGCCAAGGTCACATTCCAGGCCAAGGTCTCAGCCGAGGTCTCCAAATACAGAGCAGCGGACTGAATGTTTACATTGTCAACATCTTAACCATCCCCCTGGAGGTGGGGACTTCAGGAGGTCATGGAGGTCATGAGTGTGGAGCCCTTGTGAATAGAATTAGTATCCTTGGAAAAGAGGCCCCAGGCCATGCCACACCTGTAATCCCAGTGACTCTGGAGGCTGAGGCAGGAGGATCGAAAATTCAGGCCAGGCTAGAAAACTTAGTGAGATCACATCTCAAAATAAAAGTGGACTGGGGATGTAGCTCAGGGGTGTAGTGGTAGAGGCTGGCCTTAAACTTGGGATCTTCTTGCTTCAGCCTCCCCACTTGCTGGGATTAGAGCTGTACACCATCATGCTAGGCCAAGTCACATTTTTTTATTTAAAGCATGAAAAAGATTTGTGGAGTCCCGTGAGGAAAAGGATATATCCTTACCTTATCAATCACCTGCATGACTGAGAAAATCAGCACCTTTTTTTCACTAATAGAGGGCCACTGTGTGGGTACACTTGAGGAGTGGCTGAATAGGAAAAGCTTTCTTTCTTCTTTTTTGGGGGGTGGGTACAGGGATTGTACAGCCACATCCCCAACCCTCTTTATTTTAAGACAAGGTCTCCCTAAGTTGCTTAGGACCTCACTAAATTGCTTGAACTTGCAATCCTCCTGCCTCAGCCTCCTGAGTCCTTGGGATTACAAGCATGTGCCACCGAACCCGGCTGCATAGGACAACCTTTCTAATTCCACATCCTAAAATCAAAGGAAGGAAGTCATTGAAGTGCTTTTTTTGTGGTGCTGGGAATTGAACCCGGGGTCTTCTGCATGCAAGGCAAGCGCTCTACCAACTGAGCTACACCCCAGCCCAGAAGGAAGGCATTGAGAAGTCGGCCGCCCAAGGCCTGCCCTCTGTCCTCTCCTGGCTGACCAGAAAGACGGCCCTGAGCAATAGCACTTCCTCCCCTTCTTTCTTCCTTACTTCCTCCCTCCTCCTCGCCTGCCCCCTTCTATACTGAGAATTGAGCCTCGGTCCTGCACATGCTAACCACGTCTCTGCCACTGAACCACATCCACCCCACCCCACATATTCCACCCCACTATTTTTTTTTATTGATTTGTTTATTTGTTATTGATTTACAGTGGGGACACCCCCAGCTACACCCCTAAGTCCTTTCCTTACTTTGTTCTTTTAACTTTTTCTGGTGGTGCTGGGGATGGAACCCTGGGCCTTGGGCATGCCAGGCAAGCGCTCTACCATCTGAGCTATATCCCCAGCCCCTTAATTTTTGAGTCAGGGTCTTGCTAAATTCCCTGGGGCCAGCCTTGAATTTGTAATCCTCCTGCCTCAGCCTCCGGAGTGGGTGGGATTAGTGTTTCTTACAACCAGGGTTCCTCCCTGGCTCTCAGGCAAATGAGAGCTGACTGCAGAGAGCTGGAGGTTGTATTTTCTGAAAACAAACAAACAAAAATCTGTAGTGCTGGCTCATTTATTTGTCAAATAAGTGTCAAACACCTACCCTATGCCAAGCACTCTGGAAGGTGCTGGGGTGACAGATAAGATAGATACAATCCCAGGTTGGCAGTATGACTGGGGTGGGTTCCTTCCATCATGAAAATTGTTAAAATGCTGCATCACTTTGGTTTACATATTTTCTCTTGGGATTCCTCCTCACCCCCCACACACACTGGGAATTGAACTCAGGGACACTGAGCCACATCCCCAGCCTTTTTTTTTTTTTTTTTTTCGAGACAGGGTCTTGCTAAATTGCTGAGGCTGACCTCAAACTTGAGATCCTCCTGCCTCAGCCTCTGGAGTTGCTGGGCTCACAGCATGAGTCAACATGCCCGGCTCTTGGTTTTAAAAGAAATTAGGACGTGCTGATGGGGCCCTAACTGTGCTCAAGGCCCTGGCCCTGTGCTGCCAGCCTGGTGGAGAAGCCGCCCAGCTGGGTCCAACCTCCACGGCTTGGGGCGCAGGGTGAGAACAGACGCCACAAGCCAGAGATGAGCCAAAGCTTGGCCTCAGGGGCTGAAGGCTCTGGAGAAAAGGCCCCCTAGGTGCTGGGGCCGAGGAGAATCCAGGTCTCAGATGGGGTGATGGGGCCTGGAGACTCCCTAAGGAAGAGGCGTTAAAACCAGATCAAAAGGGTGTCCACAGCTTGGTCTCACCTCCGCCAGAAGCCTCCCCTCCTTGCCGATGTTGGAACCCAGTGGTCCTGCAGTGACCCTACAAATGCATTGCCCAGGACAAGCTCTT